>NC_038253.2:37888881-38488881 GCF_000004515.6 Glycine max
CCTTAATTTGTTTGCCTCTTCTTTGCACGCTTTCACCACTATGTGTGTATTATGTGAGAATTTTTTACACTCTATTTTTGGGTCATCAAACTATCTATTAGTTTTATTGATGATTATATTTTGTTATAAAATTTGGTTAATTATTTTTAATATGATATTATTTTTTTTATTTATAAGAATGAAATTTAAAATTTAATTTAAGAAAATGAAATTAAGATTGGTTCAAACCAATGATAAGTTAGTTCAAGACCATTGTGATTTTAATTAATCTATACAGACTCGTGATTAATTATTATTTATTATGAATATCATGTTATATAAGGATTAAATAAGACTATAGATAGTTCATGTTCCAAATTTTCCTAATAATTTATTGGATTATGTGCTTACTGTGCCATCTGGATCACCAATGGGGGGTGGTTAAGATCTTGAGGGTGGGTCTAATATATATATTCCACAAAAAAGGTCAAGCCAAAGTGGGACCCGGTGCCATCCCCATCTTTTGGTCGTAAGGTAACCTCAGCTCAGCTGTTTCATCACGCTGCAGTGATACCCTCTTACTCTGGGGTGTCCGTACGGCAGCTTGATCCCTATTCTTGAGTGATGATATTTTAATATTTTAAACACATTATTTTCTTTTATCATATTATTTAAGCTTAATTAAATTTTTCATAACAAATATAAATCATTTTAAAAAAATTATCTAACATTTTTTTTTTCAGATACTTGAAAAAAATTTAAGTAATAACGCGACTGACGGAATGTCACGTCATCACGTATAATCACTTATCATATTTTCAGATCATTTTTCCCCTTCATTGTTGCATTTTTTGTTGTTATTCACCTCACAAGAGCTGATTTTAGGAGTGGTGGTGAATGGTTGAGGAAGAGGGGGAAGAGAGATTCTCCCTTGTAGAGTTTCTTCCTCAATTCTCTCTCTTTCTAGAATCTTTCAATTCCAACCTTATTTTCCTTCAACACAATTAACTTATTGAGTAGTGAGAACGGTCAAACTATCAAGTTCCTTTGTAGCTACTACGGCAAGATTCTCCCTCGCACCACTGACGGCGAACTTTGTTACGTTGGCAGCCACACCAAAGTCCTTATTGTCGACTGTTCCATTTCCTCCACCGATTCGTTGTTGGACGCAACATACTACTGCATTGGTCGCCACAACCGATTGCCTCCGGCAAAAGCTTCTTGCTACACGTAGTTTGATGGAAGCCCTAGGTTTTTGTACCGTGGACCTCACTGCAATTATTACTGCCACTAAGGCGAGCAAACGAACAAACCGATTTATTCACAATAAATATAGTTGCAAGAGAATCGCTATTACCAAGTTTGATTCCATACATACGACGATGGTGATGATGAAAAATATCAAAGGACCAAAAGAATAGAGAAAGGAGTGGACTGTTAAATACAATTAATTTTTCAGAGGTTTTCACATAGAAACAAATGGATTCACAATATTGTGGCTAAGAATGCATAGTAGCATACAACAATAGTAGCACACAAAAAGAGTCAGGAAGAAAGAAAGGGAAATGATGAGCTTCAACGAAGCCCTAATCGTTGCTAGAATAAACTCATATGACATAAATTTCTTTTTTAAAATATTTAAAAAATGAAAAAAATTATGTGAAAAATAATGCTAACGTGATAAGTGATTATGCGTGATGACGTGACACTTTGTCAGTTACGTCATTACTTAACTGATGCAGTCTAATGACAGGTACTAAAATAAAACAAAAAAATTTCAGGTATCTAAAAAAAATAAATGTTATGTAATTTTTTAAAATTAACATATATTAATTTAATTAAGCCGACTATTTATTATATTTATATTTTCTCTCTCTTTTTTTAGGTGTCTATTAGATATTTGACCGTCAATAATATACTTTTCTCCTGTTATTTTCTATTCCCTATTCACTCCCTGCCCGCGGTTGGCGCTTGACTTAACTTGAACTTGTTCCTTTGCATTGGGACACCGTCCTAAAGGGGAGTGGTGTGGGAGTTAAAATTGATGAATTTAATTTTGTAATTTTTTTTGTCTTTGATTGAAAATCTTCACTGACAGAGACTTGATATATATAATATTTTGTAATTAGATAGTAGTATTATAAAATCTCTTTACACAGTCAATTCATACACTATTTGCTCTTTTTACGATGACTTGATTTTTTGTTTAAATATAAACTATTTTTTACATGATGAACTAATACTATTGATAAAAGTTACATTTACGTATGTAGTTTTTAATACAAGTATATATATTATTAAAAATAATAATATAATACAAAATAATAAAGTTATTTATTATGTTAATATAAATATAATATTTTGTCCCAAAAATGATAAAAATATCTCTTTTATAATTCTACAGCAAATTATAATTTTGAGATAAAAATAAGTTTCACTTTAAAATTATGTGATATAATTTTAAGGGGTATAACATAGTGGAGTAATATGGGTCTAACATAACATTTATAGCAAGTAGCAAGTGCGAATTTTGGCTACTCTCTACATGAAACTATTTCCTTTAATTCGTAGTGTTGATAACTATTTCCTTTAATTCGTAGTGTTGATAAAGCAAGTATGGTTAGTTTGTAAAGTCATCACAAAAGTGGGGGGAAGAATTCTGAGTGGATCTGAGAGAACTGGAATTTCCCCCATTAATTCCATGCCCAACAACGTATCTTTCATGGTCAGTGTTGCCAATTAGAATGGACAAGGATGTTTATTCGCCAACCGGATTACAGCGACACCGGTCTTTTTGTATTGTATGGACTCTAGAAACGAGATTTGATTTCTGACAGACAAAACAAAATCATTGCCCTTCTGGTTCCACATACACAGGGAGAGGGAGGGAGGGATATTGATTGTGGTGCTCCTTTTCTGGGGATTAGAATTTGGTTCTTTTTAAGGGTCCCTCCACCCCACCTTCCCCAATCTGTAACTGGTTCAAGTCATGCGCATTTGAATTGACCCTCATGCATTAATTGCAAATGAAATTATATATCCTTCACATAGATTACATATATATCATTGAAAAATGAAAAAAAAAAAAATCCTTACTTGAGTCTAGCAAAACGGATTAGTTTCTTACAATCTGACGTATCAGTGTCCGAATCCCTACTAAAGAAGAGATGTCCGCGTTTAGTGATCAATTGTGTCTGCCTCAAACAAAAATCGAAATTGTCTCAAATAGAATTATGTTCGAAAGAAAATATTGGTGGAAAAATTAAAAATAGAGACAAAATAGAAATTCTTAATTGATTTTAAGATGAAGTGATTTTAGTAATGTAGTGATAATTAATTAAGGAGCAGCCCAATTTATTAATTGTGTTTCGACTTTTTTGTTAATCAGGTGGGATAGTCGACACTCGGTAGTGGTGCCGGACAGCAACATTTTCTACATTATAGCCTTGCTCCGATTTATTCCACCACCCCCAAAGGGACCACCTACAGAACTATTGGTGGAACAAAACCATGAGATTATTCAGTTGTGCTACAACAGAGGCTTCGATTTCAAGTTGTATCTCCCTCACTACCAGTCAAAGGAGAACTGGATGCGACACTATGGAGATAAGTGGTCCAGATTCGTCGAGAGAAAGGCCAATTTTGATCCCTTGGCTATTCTTGCACCTGGACAGAAAATTTTTTCCCGAATCCCTCAACCCTTGTCTATCACTTAAATATTAATTATTTTAGATTAATATATTGCTTTTTTTTTCTTTTTCTTTTTCTCAACCCACTGTGACCATTTTGTCTTGATTTCATTTTTTTTTCTCTCTTTCTCTTGACTCCCCCCTTTCCTTTTGTTTCTGTCCCCAATCGCTCCAACCATTTACCACACCGTTGTAGCCATATTGTAAATGAATATTTTGGGGGTGAAATTAATATCAATCTTGATCTTTTGTACTGTGAATTAAAGATTTCTTCTTCTTCTATTGCTATGTTTATAGGTGTGAATTATCAGACTTTTACTTATATGATTAATCTTTGTCAAAATAATTTTAATAATTATTTTTAATAAAATTTTTCTTTTAATCATATTTTTTTATCTATAATACTCAAACTTAACATCTTAATTAAGAGATTGAATTTAAAGTTACTTGAACGTTCAATATGATGTTAACAGTTAATTAAGGACTAGATGAGTCACGGACACAAACCAAATAAATACTTTCGGAGTCAAAATAATATGAATCTTGATTCTTTTCGCTTCAATTAAGGATTTTATTCATTTCTTAATATCATATTATAGGTCCGAATTATTAATTTACTTTGTCAACAACTAATTTTGTCATATAATCTCACCAATCCAACTCTTTTCTCTTTATATTTTTTTATTTACAATAACTTAAACTTAAAATTTATCATTTAAAGAATTTAAATTCAATTTCACTCCAATCAATAATGATTCTCAATTAAGGATTTGACGAATCACAAACATATTACTATTTCTAATATAAATATAAATAAAGCCCTACAAATGGGAATGGGCAAGATCAGAGTCGTTCAAAACCTAGGTTTGGTGATGTGTGACACGTATATATATATATATGTTTGGGGCATTTAATTTTATCCCTTCAAAGTAAATTAGGAACCGACTTTGATTTTGGTAGAAAAAATTCTTAATATTTTATTAATTTTTAAATCAAAGTTCAAACTAGTTAGAATTTATTTTTTTCCGATGAAATGGAAGTTAAGAAAAAAAAATGTTTGGGGGCATTTAATTTCATCCCATCAAAGTAAACTAGCTAGAGCTTGTCAACCAGTCCTTTTCCCTTTGTCTCTTGGGATTTTTAATCTTTGAGAACCTACGTGCCAATCATCAATTAGAACCGCGCACTACATCATGTATATGTGTCTTATCTGAGACATTATTAACTGGCCTTGATGTTTCAGTTCAAGTTTGTTTCGTCCCTAGCTAGCTCAATCGTGGTTAGCAGTTCCTCTTTTCAATTTTTTTTTTTATGGTCCAATTCAAAAATTAACTCGAAAACTGGAAAAAGTAAAACACACATATTATAAATCTGAAAGTGATGAAGCCACTTGGGGTTTGGAGTTAGGTATATCAGATTCTTTATTCCCTTTCGTAGCTTTTTTCAAGTAAAAAGTTCAAGTCTAATCCAATAAAACAAGCTAAAATCTCAAGCTTTTCTTTTCTTCGCCCCCCCCTTTGAACTGGTTTCCACAACTCCTCGGGCTTTGTTTGTTGTTTGACGCGAAAATCAAACAAAATCTACATGGTTTCTCGATTCTCCACTTTGATATATACTATATTCTTTTCTTTCTTTCTTTCTTTCTTTTCTTTTGGTAAGTTTTGTTTGCTTTCGCCTTGTTCTTTTTCTCTCGGTCTGTAATTTTTCTCCTTTTACTCTTATTAAAAGTAGAGAAAATTAAAGTAGAAAAATACTCGGGGTCCCCTACGTAGCTTTAGAAGGCAATAATAAGATCATGATTTCTTGTAAGAAGCACCACCCAATCACAAAACGTTACGCGATTAGACTCATGCAAAAGTAGCATCTACGTTCTATGGTAAACGTGTCATGCACGGACGTGTTTATTTTCCTTTGTGTATAACACAGCACGGACGCGTAAGTCATGCGCGTGTAATACTTACTTACAAGGAAGTTACTTGCACCTTCTTCCACTTCTACCTAGTTTACTACTCACTCACCCATGTTTGCTTTTTTTAAATCAGCCTTTATGCTTCATTGCTTTGTATAGTTTGATAAGAGATGGGAATTTAATAGGTGTATAAGTTAAAGCACTCTTATATTAGTAAATAATTTTCTTTTAAAGAAATTCTATTATTATATATGGTCGATCCAACAAAAAATGTGATCCTTTTGTTAATATGTGTAATTTTTTTTCTTAAAAAATCCAATAATAAATTTTAATAAGCCTAAAGTTTAAACTTAAAACTTAAGTTGTTTTACACTTGATTAATTCGTTAATCATGTTAATATGACTTGTTTTATAATTACTTTTTTGTTATTGAGAGAGAGACAAGATGAGAGGGGATAAAATAAATAAATGGTGCACATAATAAAATATACGTTTTGTTTTGTGTAATTTAAATGATGATACAATATTAATTGTAAGTATTCATAATTTCTTTTAAATAAACTATTGAAATTCTTTTTTTTATAGATCACAAGTATTTTTCATTGACAATAATCCTACTTGAGTTGTATGATCACTATAAATAATAATGCTCTTTCTTCAAGTATTTAATACAATTACATATCAAAAATTTAAACTTAAAATCATTAAGTTGAAATAATTTCACATCAATTAATTCATATAGTTAGTGAAAGCAATCATGTTCAAACTTGATAAGATCATTTTGGGTGACAATGTTATTCCTTCGAGTATTTAATAGAGTTGCATATCTAAAACTTAAACTTGAGATTATTAGTTAAGATGAAACAACTCCGCACTAATTGAATCACAAATTTTGTTGTTTGAAGTTTAATAAAAAAATATAGATAAAAGAAGATAAATTAAAAGAGATAGTCAATTAAAAAAGTTAAATAGACGAATAAAGATAAAAAAAATATAATAATTTGAGATGATTGAAACAGAAATTAGTTAACTAGCTAGCTATGATATAGTGTATGAAATACTCCTCCTCCTATAGAGATAGAGAGAAGAAAGTAAATATTCAGAAATGTGGCGGTCACTTTCTAAATCATGTATTATAATCTATAAAATAAGAGTAGAGGTGATAAAAAAAATGAATTACAAAATTTATATGAAAGAATAATAAAAATCTTCTTTTTTATTTGAGAAAAATAATAATTAATTACGCACTCAGAATCATGAGAGGAACCAAGTCCGGGATACATGAAATGAATGGGAATTGGGAAGCCAATGTCACTTACAACAAAATGTCACTTCCAAGAAACAGAGAATAATCACTATCCTAGTGATATTATCTTGCTGAATTCATAAACTCTTGCGATTGTTTATCTGTCATTCGATCTATATACATCCAAAGGAGACAAATGCGTAATGTTCAACACTATTGTTCGTGCCCGGATTCTCATATTGCACTCATTTTTCTTTTGTCTAAACTTTTAATTTCTAAAAGTCACTAATTATTTTAATTTAGTCACTGGGTCTATTTATTTTACTAGTACTAAAAATACTTTTAAATTTATTTTTCATTCAAAAGACTCTAACTTTTTATAAGGGGAAAAAAACTCTAACTTTATTAAAAAATACTGTAAGTAAATTCTTTGCCACCTAAATTACTAGTTTGACGTTGAAAAACACGCTCCAAATTCCAAGCACAGGAGATGTGCAAACTTATGCGTTGTGAATTGTGACTCTTAAAGGTGAGGTATTTAGTGGCGTTGGGGAATGGGATATATACTCCCACTAAGATTTTAATTTCTGGAAATGTGTTGGATAACTTTTTTATATATAATTATTTAACTTTAAAAATTAAAAGTATTTATTATATTTTTAGCATATTAAATTAATTTCAAAGTATTAAAATAATTTTTAATATAATTTAAATTTGAATATAATAGTATAATTTATAACAATAATATTTTAAAAATAATATACTTTTGTAAAACTAAAAAATCAAAAATTTGAATTTTAAGATAATAACACAGTAACATTAGTTATTATATTTATTCAAATATATTAGTCCAATTAAAAACTTTATATTATTACCATTTGAATTAGTCCTTTTATTTAGATCAATATCATATTTATTTATTTAATAATTAATTATAGTATAAAAACATTAGTTTTAAATAATGACTTTAGTTAAATTGTTTTAAAAATATATATATTAAAATATTTAAAATTTATTATTTCTTAAAATAAAAAATAATAGAATTTAGATAAACATAAGAAAAGAGAAATTTAATAATTATAGCATTTATATTAGGCTTGTGAACTAGCTTGGATCACAACTAACCAAACCTCCTTTAAGGTGGCCAAGTCAAATCAATATCTTTTTTTCTTCAATTTTATTTTACTTCCATAACTAGAAGCATAGAAAGAAGGGACATGTAATACTATCTCCCTAGCTTGGTTATTGGAGAATAAAATGTCAAATATTGATGAAAGTAGATAATTAGATGTTCATCCTTTGATTGATAAATTGCTTTATCTTGCTTTGATTTTTGAGTCTTTTCGTATTAATAATAATAGATATTTTTTTCCTTTTTAATTGTAAGAATTTTGAAGAATTTTTTCTTATTACCTGTCATTTATAAAATTCAAGATTCTTTTATCAATTAATATATCCTTACTTCTTTTAGTTTTTAATTAATTTACACATACAGTGAGTGAAAAGAAAACGAAGTCGGTAAGATAGGAAAACTCAATTATTTTACTAGAATCAAGAAAAATTATTACATTTCTTAATTTATACATAACAATCTTAAAAGACACATAAAAAAAATAAAGATAGAAATTATTAAATAAATTATCATAAACATGATATTAAATTAGATAGTTTTATTTCATGTGATACTCTAGCAGTAAGAGTCTCAAAGGTTCATTATATTTTCTTCTAATTCAAGGTGTTAAAGATCACTATTTTGGAACCTGGACTTGTTCCACGAGAATCGATCACGTGTTTAGTTTAATACTTGTTAAAAACTGGTGTATCCTTAAATCGGTTCAAAAACTGTTGAACCGGTTGAAAATCAATAAACCTGATGGATTAACTAATTTAATCAATTTCACTTAAAATTATTTAAAAAAAAAATTAAAACAACCTCGTTTTGATTTTTTAAAAAAATATTATAACTTATAACACTTTTAAGTAAAATTTACTTTTATTATTATCAATTTATACATATTGTGTTATTTTTTCAATATTATTAGGATATTGTATTAAAATATTAAAAAAAATTATCAAAATCATTTTGATTTTAGTTGAATCATTGACCCTTGAACCAGTATTTTTACCATGACCAATTCGATTCTAAGAACATTGCAAAGATGAAGGTATATCCATTCCATGGATATGATAAAGGGGTTTTGATTAATTCTTTAATTATAATGCTTGCCCTAATTTAGGAGATCGAGTTAAAGAATTGGAATCCTGAGTTCTATCCCAACATGTAGAATGTCACGCATGATCCAATTCCAACGGTGAAAATCTAGACGTAGTCTTCAGTTTGCCACTCAATTTATAGTGTTTTAGGGCTTAAAGCCATGAATTAATAAACTTTTCAGCTAGGGAATTGTGTGATGAAAAGAGGCGATATATATAGGCGATATATATATATATATATATATATATATATATATATATATATATATATATATATATATATATATATATATATTACAACAGCCTTATAAAGGCTTGAGTATAAATCAACAACAGTCTGAAACAATTACAATTTTCAAATGAGGAAGAAAGTCTGTTGAGCAAAATAGAGATATTTTAATATACAAACTTGTTTTCTCGATATATCTCTTACTTTAATGTGACCTCCTGGCTCTAATTATTAGAGATCACGATGATGGTGTCACTATGAGTGCCAAAATTTCTTTATCAACCTTTGAAGGAGTGGAACAAAATTAGACCTATCAAGAGCTGCTTTTTCTTTCAAGGATAAGGATGAGAGGTGAATTGTGATTAGTCATCCGCTCCACAATGGCTATATATGTCTCCTCCTTATAATGGAAGAATTTCTAAGTGGTCACTGTTTGGTTCTTGAGGCAGAAAGAATTGTCAATCCTGTATATACCCAACTTGATCAGCACGAAGCTATATGAACCTTAAAAATTCAATAACAAATAGGATATATATATTTCGAAGTATTGGTTTAAGGCAAATAAAATATAGATTTGATGGATTTCATATATTTAAAAGATGGATTTCTTACTATATACCCTTTTATTTTACTCTTAAATATAAATTTCACCCGATTAATCTGAACGTTGGTTAGAAAAAAAATGAATTTAATATTTATATATTAAAGTTTCCTTTTAACTCAATTAAACTATTTGTTCATTTCAATTCATTTATTCATTGAGTAATTTTTTTTGTCACTCTGTTATTGTCGTAAGACATTAACCTATTTTTGTTAATGAGTAATCATTACCGAAAAATTTACCTAATTATCTTCTCTAATAAAGTTTTTTCTTCTCACTTTACTAAAGAATTCTAACTAAGTTTTACTCAAACTAATTAATCTCGAGTAATTTAAATCTAGCAACTGAGAATTGTATTTCTATTTATATAAATACTTATAACTTATGGTTATTTTAAAAAACTTAATTAACTCTCAGGATTCGATCTTCAAAACCTTCATATATACTCCCCTTCTACATGCATGCAAGAAATTTATTCTATTTGCCGGATTTGGGAAATTATAATTAGGAGGGGTGATCGATACATTACTGCTGTATAAAGGAATTCAGCCTCCACTACTTTATATTTCTTACTTGATCCATGTTCGAGCATGTGATCTATCTTTCTTTTGTTGGGAAAACAATCGTATCACTTTGAATGCTCGAAAGCAGAGCTGCTTTTGCATGCATGGAAGACTATTAGCACTAATTCCGATTTTCTTCATTTGGCAACTTAATGTACGACGACGCTCAAAATTTTATAAGATTGTATTTCATACTATGAGATTTTAACTTTACAGGACTCTTTGCGCGACCATGTTCTCCCTGGAAAAGAATATTCCACCTTTTCGAGCTGAATAAAAGAAACGGAAAATACGAGAACATAGTTTGACTCAAACAGTGAAAATATTCATGCATGTTGAAGGAAAACATTGAATATTGATGCTTTGATTTAGCTTGTACTATGTGAACAAGGGGTTTTGTACCCAAAAAAAAAAAAAAAACAATAGTGGTTAGCACTTGTATATCAACAATTAACAGGTGTAGGCCAAACTGCTCAAACGTCTTGTTCGAGTCTCATCAATCACGTGTGGTACTTAACTCATGTATGTATGTAAAGTATTTTATTTTTAATTCAATATCCAATTATACACGTTTAACTATATATATATATATATATATATATATATATATATATATGTATGTATTGAGAAGATTTAGTCATCGATTAAATATCATACTTGAGTTGCTATAAATTATTTATATTTATATTTGGTTTCTACAAATAAAAAAAATTATACGTACGCTTTTGTAATTAACATGACATTATGAAACATATTTAATTTCTACCAGGTGTTAGGTTGGAGACATCCTTAATCCATCATCTAATTAAAAAAAATAAAAAAAAATCGCACGCATTACCAAAGTTCGGTATGCATGTGAAACTTTCATTTATACCTAAACATTTGAAAAACCTGGAGACTGAAGGCACAGCTGCCCCCAAACTTTTATACTTTTATATTGTACTCTTTAAGAAATTATCACAATTAAGATCAGGTGCATTAACCTATATATATAAAAGGCACATCTGATCAATACTCATGTACTTGATATTTCTGTCCCTTTCACTCATTTTTTGCATCAAACTATAGAAATTCAATTGTATATATACATCAGAATTGTGAATACACAAGTTACATACTCAATTTATGAATTTATGTTTAATATTTAAATGGCCATTTTTCATTTTTTTATTAATTTATCTATTTTTTTATCATTATTATTAATTTATCTATTAATTGAACGAACTCAAATCCAATTAATCATCTCAATCAAGTGATGACTATTAGCTAGTAAGAATATTTCCTGTGAGTCGCATGTTTTTAGTGTTTCTTAAAATGTTTCTAGGCCCAAACAAATAGAATGAAAAGGTTGATTCACAAATATAATGAAAAGGCACATTTTCCTTTCCTCTGTCATTTTTCTTGGAGGCTCTCCTCTAACTTCAAATCAGAGATAACTTGTTATCTTTGGTTATCTCGTTGAGGGTTATGTTTAAAAAAACACATGTAGTTATTTGATAGATTAAGGTATAACATATATTGTTAAGTAAAACTATAATGTAAGGAAAAAGGCTTACCATTATGTTAATGTCAGTGTTAATAGAGAGTAAAGTCATTTTATAAGGAAAAAATTAAGAATTACCATCATATCGGTGGTCAATAAAGTGAAATCGTTTTGGACACTGTCTCTTAAAGAGAGTAATAATAATGTAAATATCTTACTAAGTAAAATAAAAAATTCAATATATAGTACTTAAATTATGAGACTATTTTACCTAATAAACTAATTTTTGAATTGAATTATAATACCCATGTTAATTCACGACGACCACTTTAGCTTATGACGACATCAAAAGGTTTAGCTAATTAATTGACTTAATTATTGGACTGCCCTCTTTAGTTTCTTTTCTTTTCTTTCTCAAACTTTATAGATCAACTGATCAAGTATGAAGATTTTGCCTAACAACCCACTTCTCTATCTCAGGAAGCTAGGATAACACGTTTAAATGAAGAAAAGTTGCAAGAAACACTTATAATCATTTATATAGACCCAGGCCAATTCCTTAATATGTATTCTAAACCTCAGGAGTTAAGTTTCCCCGAACAAACTTCATACCATACTCTTTAATTATAATCCCATGCATTCATTTTCTTTATATATTGCTCAAGAACCTTTTATTTATACACCGGCCAGCACACAAAAAAATAAATTGTTTATCTTAAAATTAATAACAAAACTCTTCTCAACATGAAACTGTTACGCGTGACTTATATTCTATGGGCGGACAGATGTTGTGGGTAAGGGGTGCAAGATGCAAAAACTCTGCAATACGGTATAAGAGTGATATTCTAATATTTGTATTTTATAAATAGCAGATTTAACTCTATTTCTAATTTGACAATATATAGAAACACAGTCCTTCTACTCTCAAGCACGTAGGTATATCATTGAATCTCTTTAAATCTTTGTCTGTATGTATGTGCGTGTGTGATTAATTTTGTTTTCTGTAGATTCTGGTTGCGTAGTGTTAGCAGAAACTAAATTCTACTATGCTGATTCTGCTTCAATAATGCAATAAACTTGAAATTGGAACAATTGTATTTTATCTTTTAAAGTACACCAATTCACTTTAAATGAGTTAATATCCTTTTATTTAAATATCAAATGAACACAATGCGAATCTAGTCATTACATGTAGTATGAAATAGATTTTCTTATTTCTGACATGAATATTATATTAGATAATTAGTCTCACTTATTTATTTTCTATTAAAAAATACAAGCTGCAAATGAGACCTTGTTGTATTAAACTTTAACGTAAGATATTGTGTTCTCACTTATGTCTCGAACACTTCTATTTACATTTATAAAACGACTAGTGTTGAAGTTGCCAGGAAGAAAAAGAAAGAATATCATAGGACAAACTTTGTCTGATTTTTCTATTTCATTCCACACTATCTTTATACCACCACTACTAACAAACTCTATAACAACCTCCTCGTTTACAACGTGTTTTTCCCACATTAATGAAATTACCAAGAGGAATGTATAATATGTAACGAGACATTGCTTAAGAAGTTAAGTACAAAACAATTAATTTCTTTGATTTTAATTGGTTGCAAATTGAAAAAAAAAAATAGAGAAATATGACAGAAATCACAGGGGTGCGTCTCGTGTAAAAATATTTCGTACTGTATATTAAGCAATGTGCAATTAAAAAATATAATATAAACTGTAAAAGCAGCAAAAGCAAATGAAAGTATATAATTCTAGAACCTGTCTTTGAATATTATGCCTAGAACACAAAATCATTCCAAGTTGTGGGCCTGTTACGAGTAACTTGGGCCTCTCCTACATCTTTGACCCAATGCTCATAGGCTCATTTGTGGCTATTCGTCACTGCTTAAATCTACTATCATTCTTAGCTGAAAAGATGTAGCCCAGCTTTAACATATGTTTGGTTCAAGAGAAACACTAATTAAAGATAGAAAAAGCATATAGAGAAAAGTGAAAGCTGATTTTATTGTTTTTTCTCATTTGAATAAGTGAAGAAAAAAAAACACCAAGACAAAAAAAAATATCAATAAATCCCACCGCAATTTTTTTTCCTCCACTAAAATGGAAGGAAGTACGCAGCTATTGAAGAATTCTAATTAATTATCTAACTAAACTAATAGAAAAATGCGTAACTTTTTTCTATTCTATTTCTTTTTCCATGTCTCTTAATTCAAACTATTTAAAAATTATATAAAAAATAACTTAAAAATATGTCTTATTTTTTTAATTCATTTTCTCTTCTTTTTTCTACTTATTTTCACTTTGCATCTTTTTCCCCTGCTTCTTTCCATATCAAGGAGAAGAATTAAGGAAACATGCTTGGCAATTACATAAACTGCAGTTGCACAAAATAAATTGTTAGTTTATATTTGAAATATTCAACTGTGAGCTAATTACAATAAAAAGAAGAAAAAATAATGCACACCAAAAATATAAAAAGTAGGATAAATTATATTTCTTTTTTCCTGGGTAAAATTAATATGTACTTTCCCTTTACTTATTAGAATAATAAATTTAGTGAACCTTTATTTCAAACTCAAAACCCTAGTATATTTTTTAACTGTCAACTACAAAAGTTATAGACAAATATTTTATATTTTACTCTCATCCTTCTTTGCAACAATTGTTCTCAGAGAATTTGGATTTTCAGGCAAAATTTGTTGCATTCACACAAATTTTGGTTATTTAAATCAGTTATAAAATTAATTATAAGTTTAAAATATAATCACATTTAAAATTTATCCAATGTGTTATATGCAAGAATCCAACCCAAGTTTCTTTCCTCCTCCAAGCTCAACAAATATTGCCAACTAAGGCATACTCGTTGATTTTCCTTATTTTTCTTTGTACCATTATATAACCAACCTCTTTTTAGCACTTGTTTTCTCTATTTTGTTTTTTTTTTAGCTAAAAAAATCCATATGTTATGTATTTGGATCAAGGAATTTACTCCAACCTTTCTCTTTGCATCAACTTTTTTTTATATATATATTTTTACAAAAACTAGTTTCAATCATATAGTTATGTCCTAATATATGATGGAAATTAGTTTCCATAATATAAATATTATAGAAACTAGCTTTCGAAATGTAAAAAATTATGAAAACTAATTTTTGTTATGTATAAAAAATTACATTATGAAAACTAGTTTTGATAATGTATTAAAACATGATTATATTACAACCAAATCGTTGGTCCAAGTGGTACTGGATTTGGTCCCCTTAAGCTAGGTATTGGGTTCATGCCTTGTGAATAAAAAAATATAGTTGAGAAGAGAGATCTCACTAAAGGTATAGTCATATTTATTAGTGAAAATTAATCATTAGCAAAATTGGTGAATATTTCACACCAATGTCATGGTTAAAAAAATATATAATTTATATTATGAAAACTAGTTTCCCTAAAATACAAGAAAAATAGGGAGTATGAAGGTGTAAAGAAGATAAGTATTTCAGGAATATACTTTAAAAAAATATTTTAAGCAAATAAAAAATAAAAAAAAAAGTGAGGGGTGTGAAGAACAAATCAGCAGAGTGTGAATAGCATAACCCACTTATAGATGGGCTTACTTTCAAATCTGAACTATTCTTACAAAGAAACGAAGGAAGGAAAATAATAGGATAAAGTATGGTTTTGTTTTCTATGAATACTAAATTTTGATAATTTTTCGCTGTAATTTTGTCTATCCAAAAATTAAACATGTTTAAAATAATATTTCCCATCACAATTAAATGACGACATGAACCCTAAAGTCATGATTTATTGCCCCCTATATTAGTAAGTGAAAATAGTACAAATTAATAAGTTTGGACAACCATACAAATCAACGTAACAATCCACCAAGTGTACACAATCAAAACACAAATACACAGTATAAGCTTAAATAATTACTTTAATTGATCAAATTAAATCATCAATAAATTGAATAGAGTATACTATAAAACAGTATCATAAAATCATATTATACGGGAACAAAATAGAGGCCTATATGTAAGTGTGTTTATTTTAACTCAGTTATGTTTCTTTTCAGTACATTGAATGTGAATTATTATCTCACGTTTGATGTATTTTAATAGTAACATAAACATAGTTTGCAATCATTTTAGCATGCTAACTTCAAAATGTTTTATTTAGAGGTATAAGTGGATCCAATCCAATCCACGAATCCGTCCAATCTAATTAGAGTTTTTGTGGGTTGGATGGATCATTGGATAAGATTGGCTTTAATTCAATGAAGGGACTTGAATCTTGCACCTCCCTATGTGTATCCTACTCTTCTCATTTTTTTAAAAACTCCAACCTACCCTTTCTATCTCTTCCCCTTTCTTCCTTTTCTTTCTCCTGTGGTAGTTAGGCACCCTTCAGTTCATTCTTTTCTTCTTCCCATGGCACACCTTGCTTTCAAGTTCTTCTCTTCTTCTCCAACTTAAGTCTTCTTCCCGCAATCATCAAAGGTTCCAACGTAGAAGTTCCTCTCCTCCTCCAACTCTCCATGCCAAGTACGTTTCAATGCTTCACCACATTCACGTTGTGAACTTATTTCTAGAACAGACTTTTCAGAATGATTATTTTTGCTTTCGAAATGGCCATTCTGGAAAACCGTTTTTCGAAAGCAAAAATAGTCATTTCGAAAAGCTTGTTCTAAGTGCACTTGTTGCTTCTAGATTGAGTGGTAGGTTTGCAATTTTTTTATCCAACCAAAACTCAACCCGCCCTATATAAGTTACTATATATTAGAAACCTTAAACTTAGTAAGCACTAACCACCACCACACACTTGAGTATTTTGAGTTGTACGACAATGTTATTCTTTATGATTGTTGTTGACTTAAGTATTTTGAGTTGTAAAACAATGTTATATTTTATGACTATTGAATTTTATTAGTGATTATTATTTATCATCTAAATAGTATTTTTCTCATTTTCTATCAAATAAAATATCTTTACTAATTTTTTAGCATGATGATTTTTTTTACAATACTTAAGATAACAACTTTTTTAATGGCTCAACTCAATAACCAATCCAATTAAAGTTAGATTAGATTGGGTTAACAAAAAAAAAGGATAAATCCAAATTAATCTAACTCAGTTAAATTTAATTTGATTGAGTTAAAAAATAGACAAAACTTGATCCAATCTAAATCATTTACACCCTAGTTTCATTATTTCAAGTCTTATAAAAAAATAGATTTCTTTCATCCATTTGCATTGTCTCAACTTAGAATCACACATGTATTACAATCTAGCATTTAAAAATTTATAGATCCAATGCACAACTGCATGAAGAATTTTTACATCAATTAAAAACTATTTTTTACATTGGTTTGTAAGTCCGTTAAAGATTTAAGAAGTATATATAAAATATGATAACCTTTTACAAATATTGAACCAATGTAAAAAAAAAACACTTTGATTGAAATAACTACCATTAAACTTGTTATTGAATGATTAATATAATTTGTTAATCCACGTAATCTAAAATTCTTTGGTTGAAGATACATCCTTTGAGGGATGATTTTTTTTGGGGTATTAGAAGAGTCAAGGGATGGATTTTAAATTATACAATATTTAGGTACAAGAATGTAAATAAATATTGAAAATTGCTTTACAGAGATTAGATATGTAAGAAAATTGTTGTGTCATTTTAACAGAGAAAGGCACAAAAAATTAATTTTTTAACAAAGAAAGGCGCAATATTGTTGTGTCAATTGAACATATTTTCTATATAGGGGGTTTAATTTGTTTCCATTATTTTTTTTTAAAAAAGTGTACCCATTATTCCTCTCCTAAACCTTTTTGCTTTTTTTTTATATTTCAAAAATTAATTCTGAAATATAAAAACACATTTCAAAAAATAATATCTAAAATAAAAAAATAAGTAAAAAGTATGAATAGAAAAAAAAATTGTAAACAGAATAGACTCTGTATCTATTTTCCCAATAAGAACAAAAATGATTAAGGATAAAAACTTAAATTAAATTAAATATAATAGTTTAAATATCACATCAACAAGTTGTAGGCATCCAGCGAGCATTCATGCCATTGAATTAAATTTAATGGCATTTAACATTTTGTAAAAATAGTTAGCATCTAGCGTAGCTAGGCCTATTTCTGTATCCAACATGTCTTAATGGCTATTTATTTGTCGTTTTTTTTATCGTATACATTAATGATATGTTTGGATAACATATGTAGAAAAAAGGAAAAAATAAGAGGGAGAAAAATAAGTGTAGAATTAAAAGAGAGATAAAATAAATTTTTGTTTGTATGAATAGAAACAAAAAGAAATACTACAAAAATGCTTATTTATGATGGGTGTTACTTCTACCACTTTTTCTCATAGATTTTATTGTTCTTGGGAGAGTTTTTCTTGTGATGTAAGTTCCATGATTATAATTGGTCATTTGAATGTTTGAATCAGAACTTGATCAAGTAATTATATCTTTGGATTATGATTGAGAGATGAGATAACAGACGACGTTCGGCACTTTCCTAGACACAAAACTAATTTTTATCATGTGTTCATAGACGCATCATAAATATATAATTTTTAGGATGAACTTATCGTTTAGTCCATTTTAATGCGCTTATCATTCCTCCAGTCTCATAAGTTAGACTTGAGAAACTATTAAAAAATGATTTTATATTGATTCAAAAATTACCTAGAATCAATAAAACATTTAATGAACATTATTCACCAATAAACAAACTTAAGATAATTATGAGATCCAAAGTTCTCCTAATTTAAACTAATTTTTATTGTTGCTGAATTCAAATTGAAACAATAAAAAAGTGATGGGGGTTCGTTTGTTTGGGTTTTATAAAAATTGATTTATTTTAAAGAGATTTTTTTATTAGTAGAAAGTTAATTTGGGTTTGGTTTCGTTATAATCATAAAAAAATTATATTTTCAATCAAAATGATTTTTAACATATTTAAATGTGTCCATTTGTTTAAGTTTTTTTCAACTGAAGAATCAATTCTTGTAAAGACAAATATTAAAAGTATAAATTGTGATTTTAGAAGTTTTTCTTAAATATTTTAAATAATTTTGAAAGTGTATAAACAAGAACAATCGTTAGATATCATTTAAGTTTTTTCCAACTCAATTCTTGTAAATACAAATATTAAAAGAATAGGGTTAAGTTGTAATTTTAGAAATTTTCTTAAATCTTTTAGATAATTTGAAAGCAATTAATGTATTTTTTATCAACAAGAATAATCATCCGATATCAACAGGTATTGTTCATTATCACTTTTGCCTCTTACAAACTAAGTTTATTCTCAAGCTTAAACTTTCCATAGTAGTCTTTGTTTTATGAAGCCAATACTCTAAGCAAATAAAAAGATTTATGTTTTTTGTTTGCTCACTAACTAGTTCTTAAATTCTCAAAGACCATTATACAAATGAAATAGATTTTTTTCTTAGGATATACAAAGTGTTTTTAGAACTTTATAACTTTGAATTATCTCCAAGTTGGTTCACAACTTGCACTCTTCAAAGCTTCTTCTACTTCTAAGTCATCTTCAATAAGTAAGTGTCTATTGTTTCTAAATAATTTCATTTTATTGAAGTCTTGCATTTGAAGAAGTGTCCCTTGGAGAATTTAATGTTAACATTAAATGCACATCCACTTTATAATGTAAAATTACTCTTTTTAGCTTTCTTGAAGTATATTTTAACACAAAATCATGTATTTTTACTCAAAGCAGGTCAATCATACAACCCACATCTTTTGAGATGTTGAACTTATAAAAGATTAATTGTTCTTTTACTTTTTTGAACTTCAACATATTCTAAGAAGAATATTTTTAAGACATTTTCGCAAAACGAATCTCAAATATAAAATATTAAATGAAATCTTAAATGTTTTATTAGATAACATTTGCCTACTTCCATTTGATCTTTCAGATGCTGACTGGATATATAATATAACTTTTAACATTTATAATTATTTGTATGTAATCAAAACTATTAAGGGTCTTGACTCAAGAATTATTTTTAAAAGAATAATCACTACTAAAAATTTTAATGTGTTTGTTACAACTTTTCAAAATTATTATAAGATGAAAAGAATAATAAATCTTATAATTAGAAGCTGTTTGAAATAGATTATCATAAAATCAATCACTTCTTTAAAATGTTATTTTTCTAATTGCACTAACATGAATTAGCTTATTTTTAAGAAGAAAAAAAACTCTAAAAAATAACCACTAGATTACTTTATATCACGCTGAAATTTCTCAAGCTGGAATCATTTCTTTTATAACAAATTTAGAAGTTTATTTTATACAAAAAAAAAAAAACCTTAAAAACACTCGTAAAGTAACATGTTTGTTTAGAGAAAACTAAGCACTTTTTTATACATATTAAAATAGATAATGGTCAGGGAACATAGAAGGGGCAGGTAGGGGTCCTAACCCTGTCCTAACCCCCTATCTCAGGACTTTATTCTTAGGACCTTATAATGGTTAAAGTAATTGTAATTTACTTTGTTGTTTACGGTTTTTGGTTTTGTTAATTAGCAGAACACAGTTACATTGATTTTTCTTGCTCTTAGTTATGATAGACTTATAGTTATTAGTGATTTACTTTTCCACTTTTATATAAATTGGTTTTTTCCTCACTAAAAAATAAGAAGTAACAATATAGATTCTTTGAGATTTATTTTCTCTGGCTTCTTGAAACCTCTCATATGAGTGATTCCATAGTTTTTTTCTTTACACGTATATTCATTATGTTAGCATGATTATTTAATTATAAGAAATTATGATTGATTTCACATGCAGTGTTTTTTTCTTAAGTCAGAAATCACATATATTTCTTAATTCATTGGATTAGAGATTAATTTTATGTATGATTATTATTAGCATAAAAAAAATTATACATGATGAAAATCAACCCATGTAATTGTATAATAATAAGAATTATGTAATTATATGAGATTATGTTCTTTTATTTTTTTTACAATTATATCAATTAAATTGATCTTGCAATTATATAATTAGAATTGCATCATTATATAAATTAGTAAACAATAATGAACCTTTTACTTCACCTCTTGTCTACTTTATATTAATATTTTTGTGATATAATTTATCAATCATTTTAATATTAAATATTAAAATAGACTCACAATAAAAATAACATGCATTTATCAAAATAAAACATTCATCCAAACATAGAGTACATTTTGCATTAAAAAAATGAATACCTAAATTAGCTAAAAAAATCATGTCAATATTTATGATATTTAGTTCAACAACTTTTTAACACCAACGTGCCAAAATTGTACATACACTGAGACGGGAATTGGTGTACTTTGTATGTCTATAAAAGTAACAAAGGCCACATTTTTATCTCATTTTTAAGTATCTTTCTTTTCAAATGAACACGGCCTTAATCTTCTAATATATTGAAATTACCTCAACTATTTTGTTAAATACTCATAAGGCTATGTTTGCCCATCTTATTTTTAGCTTAATTTTTACTTACGGGTAAAAGCTACGCAGTCATTGCTAAACACTTATTAATAAAAGTTTCTAAAAATAAAAATAACTTATTTCTAAAGAAAAATTTATTAAAATGAGTAACTTTTAGAAAAGCTACAAAATCTACATTAAGCACGGCTTTTCTGTGGCATTTTTTAAAAAGTCACCATTTGAATCCATTAGAACTCTTAAGATGTGTTGCATTCTTTTATTTTAGTTTGTTTTCATTTATTATTTTAAAATTTTACTTTGTTCCTCCCGATGTTCGTCTTCCAAATTTGGTGAATATATTGAGTTTTTGGTTATAATAATAATAATAAAACAATTAATTATATATTATATTAATTAGAGGTCTATTTAGTTTCAAAACACGCGATTTTTATTATTACATATTTATACAAATAAATATAGATATATCATAGAAGAAACAGTTAATTAACGTAACAAATTTATTTTCTTTATCATTACATAAATATTTTAAAAATAAAAATATAATAATAAGATGATATTTTTATAATTATTTATAAAAATAACTAGAAAATAAAATGAGAAAATATTTTAAACAATACTTTTCATTTTATAAATATACTTTTTCATTAGATAAGATCGTTTTAATCTTTTTAAAAATTAAATCCTTTAAAAAATTACCAAACAACTATCAGTCTAAAAGGAGTTTTTAAGCTAACAAAAATGAAACTAACAAACAACTTATACTTATCTCTGTAAATTCTTATTTTTAACTTTAACTTTAAAACAACTTATACGTTTATTTTAAATCAAATCAAACAAACTCTAGTAATAGACATAAATGGAACTAAATCCCAATAATAATAATAATAATAATAATAATAATAATAATAATAATAATAATAATAATAATAATAATAATAATAATAATAATAACATTTTTCTGGTTGTTTTATATGTAAGCATGAACATGAGAGTTAAGATAAATTTCAGATTGACCTATACATGAGAGAACTTGTAAGTTTTTATATTTACTTGATGTGTAATGTCTTAGGATTTGAACACTATATGTCTCAAGATGTTCACACAGTTATAAAATAATTTCAATAAAAAAAAGAAAAATATGTTTCTTGAGTTCATTATGCCAGGTAAGTCTTTTCACTATATTAATAACAATTTTTTTTGCGTGTCATGCTATTCTATGTTTGCTAATTTTTTAATTCTTTCAATGCTCTCTCAAGCAGATACCTTGTTCTTGGGCTTTTTCTTTGTTATTCGACCCTCAATTTCTGGTTATAATAGACGTGCTCCTTCATGATTTATTTTTCTTCTTTTTTAATATTTATCATATTTGTGAATTATTGTGTTTTAAAATCTATTTGCTAATTAATATATAAATTTTTTGGGCAGTTGTGATTCAGATATTTATGAATAATATTTGTACTTATCAAAATCCGAAGTTGTCACACATCAGGATGAACGTGACTAAGATGAGCTCCAAGATCTCGCAGGTCGAATGATGAGTGGCCTTTGTTAAAAGGACAAGAGGGGAAACCTATAAAACAAATGATTTTGATGCTCAAGTAAGAATGTGAGTTAGGAGAGTATGAGTGAGTATATGAAAAGAGTACGAAGGAACCTGATATCTATAGTGTAGAGAGGGAGTTGCGGATCCTTATTTGTAGGAGTTGTTACATGGGGGTAACACCCCTTACAGACAATTATCGACTTATAGATAATAGCTAGTGGATAATAGTGGCTTATAGATAATGTTACAAATAATATGGAGCTTAGAGATAATCGCATACTTGTCACGTGATAAGAAGATTGCAATATATTCAAATAATAAGAGGTTAGAGATAACTTGTTAGTTGAGAACTCGGCTGCTAAGGGCCTAACGTTCGTGTTCTTATGCCACGACTGACATGACAGGTTGACATGTGCAATGGAGTTCCACCTAGCATGTCATGTGTATTTTGTGGACTTTAGATGGTACATAAGCCCCCTAAGCTCTAAGCCAACTTGTGGGAGAAAGAGGTTGTCCAGTGTCAAGGTAGATGGTCCCATGTTGAGGGAGATTGTCTAATGTTTGGGGTAGTAGCCTTGACAGGTAGGAGGGTGACAAGTTTGCCGAGCCCCCAAGCATGGATGGGTGTTATTCGATGTCGAGAGTGGTAACCTCGACAAGTGCAAGAGTTGCAGGTTAGTGAGGCTTGTCAAGACCTCTAACCTAGACAATTGTTGTCCGAGTTGCTTCTGTCAAGTTATCCAGGATGGACATGCTTTTGGTTTTGCAAGCGAAACTAGACGTGTTAGGTGAGGAAAGTCCATGTTTTTTACGTTGTCTTTCTCTGACCGTTGGAGGGTGCATTGAAGACAAATGTTACAATTTGTCTTTTGCTGCAGGCGTGTGCGGCGTACGCGCAGTACTCTTGCATACATGTCACTCATGGAATGGGCATATACTGGAGGCGTGGTGCATGGGTGAGTGGGGTTGTGTCGTGGTGTGAAAAAATAGGGCATCATTTCAGCTCCCACCAGTTACCGAAGAGTCAGCCTCGACTTTAAATAGAATGGACATTTGATTTATGATGGTCACCATTTTCAAACTTCTACTATCTTCGTCTCAAAAATTTTTTGCTTCTCGTGCTTGTGATTTTCCCTTCTTCCTTTGTCTTCTTCGTTTTCCAAGGTAAATTTCTTCTAACAATGTCTTTCTTTCTTTTTGATTCCACCATTGGTATGGGGTGTAGTGACTTTGGGTTCGATTTAGCAACCCCTGGTAGACCGAGAGGTCAACTTCATCGGTGGTTCCTCCTCGGAGGAGACTCGTGTGGGGCTTCTAACAACGAATCATCTTCCTTAGAAAGGTTGAGGGTTTCACGCCGTGTTGGTAGAGGCACCTTTCGCCTCCGTGGGAGGGAATAACCCTCCACTGCTTCTCCGACCGAGGAACCAATTCTGGTCTCCATGATTTTCCCCTCTTCTGTTTTTGAGGGAGAGTGAGGAAGAGTGGTGGCGGGGATGTTAGGGGGTCCCCTGGTGTGCGATGTAGCCATAGTGTTGGGTCATTGTCGTCCCCCCCTGTCGTCGCTGGCTTTGAATGGGTGAGGGATGACATTTTAAAATACAAGTCCTCCATCACCTCTATGGCGAGCTTTGTTGCTCTGCAATGCCAAGTGAAATATGCAAGCCCTGAGGACTCTTGCAAGCTAGTCATTCAGGCTTGTGGGAGTGATGATTATGTTGAAAGATATGCATATATAGTATTTATGTCATGTATTTTCTAGAGGTTTGATTATGTTTTTACTCCTTCAAATTAAGTTTCTTATTATTTTTGGTTCTTTAAATTTACATTTGTTTATTTTAGTCTCTAGATTTTGAAAATTGTTCTCTTCAGTTCATCTCCATAGATGTCATTAGTCATTAGTGTTTGTCAATCTTGGATATATGAATTTGAAATTTATATGAATTTTGACCTTTAGAATTTGGATTTTAATTACAATTTTAAAATATGACTTCAAATAGTTTTTTATTGCCAAAATCATCAAGTAAAAATTTAAAATATGATTCTCTCTATCTCCCTCTCTATTTTTTTATTGGTAAATATTAATAGTTAGTTTTTGTTATTAAAAAAAATTGAACCCATGATCTCTCTTTTCTTTTCTTTTCTCTTCATTATTATTGTAACCTTAAATCTTTACTCTCCCTCTCTCATACATGCACTTATGAAGCTGAATCTGAAAATTTTGTGCGATTCCTTTGAAATTTTGATATTTTCTTTGTTTTTGTAATCTTGGTTGTGTTTTTTCTGATTTTGTAATTCTGTTTTTTAAATCTTTGTAGTTATGTTTCTTTTATTTTTATGTTTATAATCGTAGCTATGTTTTTATGATCTTGGTTGTGTTTCTCAGTTCTTGCAAACTTTATGAATTTCTTCTTTTTCCACATTCACAGTCTAGGTTCGGAACTAATTAAGGAAGGAGATAGGAACAATTTTTTAAGAAGAAGAAGAAAAAAAAAACATAAACCTATCACATACTAATCATGTGCCTAGTTCTCTTAATAGAGCAAACATCGTTTCAGGGACAAGGGTGGTAAGTGTAATGAAACTGAAACAATTAGAGGATTTTGTGTGGGATAAAAAAATATTGAATGAAATAAAAACAAAACTAAGGAATACAAGTATATAATTTGGTCTAAATTTTATAGTGAACATGTCTCTTAAACTTTCCTATCTCTCAGGTATAAATAAGAGGAAGTCCTTTTTGACGAGGTTGTGAATAGTGATGGAAATTGGCGAAGGATCAAGGAGGATATGCGGACAAATTTCTCAATCCAAGGACGAGGGTAATTTAAGAAATAAAATTATAATGTAATCTCCTAGCCCAATCCTGATCCATTTTCCTCGCCAACACATAATAGAATTTATTGTACTAAACAAAGTGCTAATGTTGAAGATAGTGCAGACATTCACGGAAAGTAAACCTTGAAATAATTGTTCTATCACAATATACTCCATCTTATAGACACTACATATTTACTCAAGTTAACAAAACAGATCAAAGCAAAAGAAGAAGAAAAAAAGGGCATCGAAACAACACTACTTTCAACACCACCACATTATTGTTTCCACTCCAACACTCAAACCACATTCCTCAGCTCCGTTACTCCAATTCAAAACCTCTTTTTCCATAATAATAATTTCAAAGTCCCATGTTTCTCTTTGGACCCATCGCAATTGCCATTGATGGTGGTGGTGGGGTCTGCCAATGCCGACATCTACGTCGAGGTAGACCAGCTCCTAGGCGAGGGTGAGACCCTGGTGGCGAGGTCCGGGCAGACGCTTGTTGCCGGCAAGGGAGCCAACCCGACCACATGCTCCACCAAGCTCACGTACCTGATTTACTTCATCGAGTAGGTCGGGGATGACACTTACAGGAGACTCATTACGGCGGGCCTCCGCGGTGGCGGGGTTTGCCTCGATAATCTTGTCGTGGTCGCTTTGGCACCGATAGGTCATGCAGCTGTCATGATCCAATCCAACAACCAAAACTCCATCATCTACATTGGGGGTGCCAACTTGAGCTGTTGGTCTAGCTCTCTGCCACATTAGCATTTGGACCTTAATGCTCAAGTCCTATTGTTGTCAATGCTCAAGTCGCATAGGTTTGGTCTTTTAGTAATGTTTTTCCAACTAAACTTAGATCAATGCTCTTAATATTATAATTTGGTCATCCAGTTTGTTTCCCCCTCTTCTCTGGCCATAACTTCCTCAGTGTCTATGGTGTGAGTTTGGAGCGTCTCCTAAATAATAGTCTTGAGGTGCTCGACCTTTTTGGTGTTGGCCAGCTTGGAGAACATGTCTTCCCTGGTGTTGCTCTCCCTGGGTATGTAGTACATCTCAAAGCATTTGAAGTTGTCGATGAGAGTTTTGGTGATGTGATAGTACTTGAGCAACACTATTTCCTTGTTCAGTTATCTGTTGGCAACTTGCCCCTGGATAAGTTGCGAGTCGGTGTATCATTGTAGCTTCTTGGGCCTGACTTTTCTTGCTAGTTTTAGGCTTGCTATGAGTGCCTCGTACTCAGCTCGATTGTTTGAGGCTTTAAAGTTGAACCTGAGGGCTTGCTCTAGAGTGATGTTGCTAAGGCCTTCGAGGATGATTCCTGCCCCGCTTACCTTCACGTTGGATGCTCTGTCGACGTAGAGGTTCCACCAGCCTGTGGTGGTTTGGTCGCCTCTAGCAAATTCTACTAGAAAGTCTGCCATGAATTGTGTCTTCATGGGCCGCGGGGATCATACTGGAGGTCAAACTCTGAAAGTTCAACGAATCAGGCTACCATTCCTCCTGCTAATTTAGGCTTTCACAAAACCTACTTAATGGGGTAGTTCATCTTGACTACCACTTGGTGACTCTAAATTATAGCCTGAGACGTCGTGTCAAGGTAATGAATGCTAGCGCCACCTTCTTTATCATTTGATAGTGCCTCTCAACATCATAGAGTATGCGATTGGTGATGTAGATAGGAAGCTGGTGCTTCCGTTCCTCTTGTACGAGGGCTAAGCTAACGACTTTGTCAGCTACTGAAAGATATAGGAGTAGCGGTTCTCCTGGTCTGGGTCAACTCACGATTAGAGGTGTGGCAATGGTCCTCTTTAAGGCTGAGATGGCTTGTTTGCATGTCTCATCTCATAGGAATGACTCCATTTTCTTAAGCATTTTATAAAATGGCTTCAATTTGTGAGGAACTTGGACATGGATGCTAGTCTATCGTTCAACTTCAAGATTTCTTGGGCGTTTGTATGACTGTGCATCTTCAGTATGGTTGTGCATTTGTTGGGGTTGACTTTTATTCCATGGCGTGTGATCATAATGCCCAAGAACTTGTCTCCACTGACTTTGAAGGTGCATTTTTCTAGGTTGAGGTGCATGTTGTATTTGTGGATTTTCCGAATACCACTTGTAGGTCTACCACGTGTTGAGCTATGTTATAGGATTTGATCACCATGTCATCGACGTAGACCTCAACATTTCATCTGATATGCTATTTAAAGATATGGTCCATCAACCTCTAATAAGTGGAGCCTATATTTTTAAGGCCAAAGGGCATTACCTTGTAGCAAAAGTTGACATCTGTAATGATGAATGTTGTTTTCTTCTCCTCATCTAGAACGTGTATCCGGATCTGGTTGTATTTGGAGTAGACATCTTGGAATCATAGTACTTGGAACTCAGACGCTCTATCGACTAGCCTGTCGATGTTGGGTAGAAGGTATGCATCCTTGGGACACTCCCAATTTAGATCGGTGTAGTCGATGCACATTTGTCATTTGATGTTGGCCTTTTTTACCATGACGACATTGGCGAGCCAAGTGGAATACCTGACTTCTCTGATGAAGTTGGCTTTGAGGAGCTTGTCTACTTTTTCTCTAACCGCTTTTTGTTGTTCTTTTCCCATTTTCCTCTTCTTCTGTGACACCAATTTGGCCTGGGGACAGATGATGAGTCTATGGCAGATAATGTTGGGGTGGATTCCCAGCATGTGAGATGGATGCCAAGCGAACAAGTTTGTGTTCATGTGTAGGACATCAACTATGTGTTTGTGCTCATGGTTATTGAGGTCCCTGCTGATCTATATCCACTGCTCAAGTTTCGGTTTGAGCTGCAACTTAAAGAGTTCTTCAATAGGCTTTGGGCCCCTATCAGAAGTATCACCACGTGAATCTACATTGGATACGTCGTCCAGGCTTGCTTGGTAGGCGATTAGGGCTTGAACTAGAGACCTTTCGTCCATACTCATGACTTGAGTGGTATCATCCATCGTGGGGTGTGGCTTGGCAGGCTCCCTGGTGGAAGGATAGGGTGCCCCTTTCAGACTTTCCGTGTAGCACTGTCGTGCTTGGTTTTGATCTTCCTTGACAATCACGATCTTTCCCGTCAAGGTGGGGAACTTAATCTTTAGAAGTGGTGTGCAGAAGATGGCTCAGAGATCGTTAAGCGTTTTCCTACCAATCAAAGCAAAGTAAGAGGTATTTGCATTGATGATTAAATACTTGATTGTAAATCTCCTTGAGAATTTGCCTTGATCGAAAGTGGTCATTAGGTCAACATAACCTTTGGTCTCTATTCTTTTTTCTGCAAAATCAAGGAATGGATTGGTGTGAGGGTGGATAATGTCAGGTGAGACTTCAAGCCTCTGGAATGTTTTCCAATACATGATATCAATGGAGTTACCCTGGTTGATGAGGACCTTATATACCATGAAGTTGGAGATTATGATGGAGACAACCATGGGATTGTCTTGATGGATAAGGGTGATACCCTTGAAGTCTCTATCAATGAAAGTGATAGAAGGGAGACTTCGTGGTGATGGTATATCGACACAGTTGATGTTGATGTCCCAGATGACATAGAGGTGACGCTTGCGGGACTGGTTGGACTGCCCTCCGTAGGAGAATCCACCTACAATGGTGTTTATTACACCTCTGATTTGCTACGAGGGCTCGTTTCCCTGTTCTTGCGGAGGTTGTCGTTCACGTCTTTGCTGGTGGTGTTTGTGTCTTTATCCTATGTTGATCCTCTTGGTGTCCTCTAGATCTCAGTCCTGCTGCATAACTGTTTGGCCTCTTCATAAACTGGGCTAGATATCCGGCCCATATAAGCTCTTTTATTTTGTCTTTCAAGGCCCAAACATGTTCGATGTTGTGACCATAACTGTGATGGTATCGACAGTATTTGGTATTGTCTAACCCTGGTCTGGGAGGAATGGGCGAAGGTAGTTTTATAGGTACCTCTGCATTGAAGGCCTCCTCGAGGATTGTAGTGCGATTGACCGCAGGAGTGTGTAACGCTCGTACCCGGACCCTTTTGGGAGAGGTTGATGCTTGTCTGACTTGTGCCTTTTGTCCGACTTGTGTGAGTTAGTCTTTGTACCTCTTTCTCTCTTGTTGCACTTTTTTTCGGCTTGTCGGACCTCGTTTCTAAACCTAGACATCTCTTCCATATGGATGTAGCCTTTGGCTCGTTTGTGCAATTCATTCATGCTACTAGGGTTTTTTTTGCACAAATTGTCCATAAACTTATGAGGCCATAGGGCGAAGAACATGGAATGTAATGCTACCTCTAGGTTGAGATTTCAAATCTGGACGACAATACATCCAAACTTGTCCATGAATTTCTGAAGAGATTCATCATTTGTTTGTCGTAGACTGGCCAAGGTGGCAGAGGTCATGCAATGTAACCAGTTGGCTGCATATTGTGAACTGAAATGCTTGACCAAAGTGTCGAAGTTGTCAATGGAACTTAGAGGAAGTCCACCATACCAGGTTAATGCCACCCCTTTGAGGGACGTTGGGAAGACACAAACACAGGATTGCATCGTCTTTGGTGTATAGATTCGCATGGGTGAGAAAAACGCCCAGATGTTCATATGGATCAATGGTTTCATCATATCATTCTAGGTTGAGTGGTTTCTATCCTAGGGGTATGTCAACTTCCATAATTTGGTCGACGAAGGGGTGTCGACAAGTACACTGCCTTGTAGGACGGTGTTGTTGGAGAGACTTAGATCATTTAGAGTGTTGACTGTGTGTCGGGGGTGTGATTCCCCTTGAGTGCTCTCGGGCAATGAGTGAATGGAGTGCTCATCGCCCTGGAGGTGTCTGACACGAGCCTCCAACTAATCGTGATCAACCTTTAGCTTTCTGAACTCCTCTTCATGGCATCGCTCCATCTCCTCAATGTGGTTTTGGAGTTGTTGGAGAGTGTTAGTATTTGTCATGGTTGCTAGAGGAGGATTAAAGCCTTCGAAAGGGGTCTCGTGTCTACGGCCAGACCGTGGGCTAACCATGCGTGAAAAGAGAGGTCACAGGGTATGTTTTATCGCGGCCCCATAGTGGGTGCCAATTGTACTTACCAAAATCCGGAGCTATCCCACATCAAGGTGGATGTGGCTAAGATGAGGTCTAAGATCTCACATGTCGAACGGTGAATGACCTTTGTTAAGAGGACAAGAGGGGGACTTGCAAAATAAAGGACTTCGACACTCAAGTAAGTATGTGAGTTAAGAAAGTATGAGTGAGTATATGAAAAGTGAATGAGGGAACCTGGTACTTATAGCGTAAAGAGGGAGTTGCGGGTCCTTATTTGTAGGGACTATTACATGGGGATAACAACCCTTGCAGATAATTACTAGCTTATAGATAATAGCTGGTGGATAATGGTGGCTTATAAATAATGTTACAAATAATATGAAGCTTAGAGATTATTGCATATTTGCCACGTGATGAAAAGATTGCAATATATTCAAATAATAATAGGTTAGAGATAACCTGTCACTTGAGATCCAGGTTCTTAAGGGCCTAACGTTCGTGTTCCTATGTTAGGGTTGACATGGCAGGTTAACGCATGCAATAGAGTGCCATGTGTATTTTATGGATCCTGAAGATACAATATTATTCCAACATTTTTTAAAATTTTCACAAAATAAGCCTCCACTTTACTATATTTTTAATTGTAAGTATCCAAAAATAATTTAAGCTTGTAATTATATTTTATTCAAATAAATTAATTTTTGCTAAAAACAGATAATAGTTTATATATTTTTTAAAATTTAATATTAAATTGATTTTTAAGTTTTAATACTAATTAATTTAGGGATGGAATTTTGTCTTTTAATGGAGAAAAATATTATAGGCAATTTTTGTTAAATTACCTTTGTATGCTGGCCCATTTTTTTCAAAAACTAGATAAACAAATAAAGCAAATAAATTTGGGTATACCATATGTATTGTCTTCTTTAACATTAATTCTAGACAGTTTCTAGTGTAGATCATTTTTGTAGGTGATCTAGTTTGCATCATTATTCACATGCCATTAGATCAATTTAAGATGTATCGCTTTATTAAACACCTTTTGCATCGAAATTTTCCCTTTTAGTTTTTCCTTCCTCTCTAGCAGCCCCTTCACCTTCTATAACAATGTTCCACTGCTTTGGGCAAGCCTTTACCTCTTCTAGCAAACCTCCCTCAACCACTTCTTTGTCCTCCTCTTTACCTCCATGTTTGTCGAAAATGATGTTATTGTTCCTTTTAAACCATTGTCTTCCCCTCCTTCCTTCATAAGTGTCTTCAAACCTTAGATCCATTTTGTATTGACTCTTGAACAACAATGGGTTTTATGTTAATGAGAAGTGCTTGCTAACGGCACATTGCAGAAGGCAACAAGTGATGAAGATGTGGGCGTGCATGCCATTGCACTATACAAACCTAAGATCTCTATTAGGCACTATGCTAGATGGCACACCATGTAATCTGACAATCTCACTAATATATAGGGAGGTCAACTTCTCCAAGGAAAATATGATATTAATGGGAATAAAGTGAGCAGACTTGGTCAGTCTGTCAACAATAACCCATATAGAATCTAAACCTCTGGGGGTTCTAGGTAGTCCTACAACAAAATCCATGGAAATATTGTCCCACTTCTACTGGGGTATTTCCAAGGGTTGTAACTTCCATGAAGGTCTCTGATGTTCTATCTTAGCCTTCTGACAAACTAAGCATGCATACACAAACTCACTAACCTCTCTCTTCATGTTGGGCCACCAAAACATCATCTTCAAATCCTGATACATCTTGGTAGCACTAGGATGGATGCTCAGGTTACTCCTATGTCCTTCCTCCAAGATCATCTTCCTAAGTTCAGGCACATTGGGAACACAAATCCTATTTTGAAATTGCAAGGCTCCATCCGATCCAACATTGAAACTACTATCTCTTCCTGACTTTATTGCTTTTAACTAAGTCCTTAGAAAAGGATCAGTCTTCTAGCACTCCCTGATATCTCCTAGTAACTCACTGGTGATCCTCAAAGTTCCTAATCTCACATTATTAGGGGTAACCTCACATGCAAGGCTAAAGTCTCTAAATTGTTCTAGGAGATCCATTTCTCTAACCATCAAGGCAAATATATGTAGGGATTTCCTACTCAAGGCGTCAGCCACTACATTGGCTTTGTCAGGATGGTAGCTAAGCTCAAAATCATAATCTTTAAGAAACTCTAACCATCTCCTTTGATGCATTTTCAACTCTTTCTGACTAACCAAGTACTTAAGGCTCTTATGATAACTGAACACCTCAAACTTGGAGCCAAACAGGTAATGCCTCCACATCTTAAGGGCAAAAACTATAGCAGCCAACTCCAGATCATGGGTGGGATAATTTCTCTCATGAGTCTTGAGTTGTTTAGAAGCATAGGCCACTACTTGACCATTTTGCATCAATACTCCTCATAAACCCATCTTTGATGCATCACAATACACCTCAAAGGGTTCTCTCGGGTTAGGCAAAACTAGCACTGGAGCGGTTATCAATTTTTCCTTAAGGGTTTGGAAACTATGATCACATTGGGTATCCCACACAAAAGCTTGACCCTTACGAGTCAGTTTAGTCAAAGGTAAAGCTAACTTGGAGAACCCTTCTATGAATCTCCGATAATATCCTACAAAGCCCAGAAAACTCCTAATCTCAAAAACAGATTTAGGACTCTCCTACTCAAGAACGACTTCTATCTTAGAGGGATCTACAACTATACCCCCTTGAGATATTACATGCCCTAGGAAACTAACTTTCTCTAACCAAAACTCACTCTTGGACAGCTTCGCATAAAGTTGTCGGTCCCTAAGGGTATGCAGCACAATCCTCAAGTGTTCTTCATGTTCCTCTCTAGTCTTGGAGTATACCAAAATATCATCTATGAATACTACCACAAAACTATCAAGGTAAGGGTGAAAGACTCTATTCATGTAGTCGATAAACACACCTGGAGCATTAGTCACACCAAAAGGCATGACTAGATACTCATAGTGACCATAACGGGTCCTAAAAGCAGTCTTTGGTATATCCTCATACTTGACTCGGATCTGATGGTAACCTGACCTCAGGTCTATCTTGCTAAACACACAAGCTCCTACCAACTGGTCTATAAGGTCATCTATTTTAGGCAAATGGTACTTATTCTTAATCGTCACCTTATTCAACTGGCAGTAGTCTACACACAACCTCATGGTCCCATCTTTCTTCTTTACTAACAACACTGGTGCTCCCCATGGTGATACACTGGGTCTCACAAATCGCTTCTCCAATAACTCCTCTAACTGTTTCTTAAGCTAAATTAACTCTATAGGAGACATCCTATAAGGGGCTACGGATATGGGTCCAGCACCAGGTACCAGGTCTATGGAAAACTCTATCTCTCTCTCGGGTGGTAGACCGAATATATCATCAGGGAACACTTCAGAAAACTCTTTGACAACAGGGAGGTCACACATGGAAACCTTTGTCTCTATCTCCAGGTAAGACAAGATCATGTACACTTGAGCATCTTTTTTTAAAGATGTCACAACTTGGTTGGCAGAGATAAACATCATATCCTTACTCACTCCAGAATCATCAAACACCAAAGTTTTATCAAAATAGTTTAACAAGACATGGTTGGAAGATAACCAGTCCATACCCAGAATAAAATCAATTTGGCTCAAAGGCAAACAAATCAGATCAATTAAAAATGTTATACCAAAAATTTTCATAGGACAATTCAAACACACATTAGAAGTTAAGAGAGAACCACTAGTTGGGGTCTCTACCACCAAATCTTTATTTAAAGAAGACACATAAAGCTTAAGTTTCCCTACACACGAATAGGATATACAAGAATGGGTTGCACCAAAATCGAATAGCACAAGTAAGGGAATCCCATTTATGAAACATTTACCTTGGATTAAATCTTTGGATTTCGAAGCTTCGACACCGTTAAGGGTAAAGACTCTTCTCGTGGCCTTCGGATGTCCAGTTTGGTCATTCAGGCCCCCACTATTCTGCTCCTTCTTGGGATATGGACAATATATCTGAATATGCCCCTTTTGTCTACAATTAAAACATGTCATGCCTTTATCTGCATAATTTGAGGAGATGTGCCCTAGCTTACCACATTTTGTAACAAGTGATCTGAGTGGGGAAAGTATTGGGTTTGCTACCACTACCACTCGCAAACCCCATAGCAACAGTCTTCTGATTGTTGGGGTGGTTACCATATTTCTTAGGAGGGGTCGAGTACGATTTCCCCCGATGTTGAGGTCTATTCTTTTTATTCTTCATTGGGCTCGTACTCATATAATAGCTCATCCTGCCTCGAGAGTCTTCATCCCAAATCCGGCACATGTTAACCAAGAGTGGAAACTGACGAACACCCTGGTAATTCACAGCTTGCTTCACTTCAAGTCGCAAGTCATTCAGAAACTTCACATATTTGGAACTTTCGCCATCTCTTCCTTGATAATGGGGAAAGTACCTCACCAGCTTCTCAAACTTGGGTGCATATTCAGCCATGGTCATGTTTCCCTACTTGAGCTCTAAGAATTCCATCTCCTTCTTGTTCCTAACATCCTCGGGAAAGTATTTCTCCAAAAATACCCTCTAGAAGACATCCCAGGTCACATCTGGACCTTTAGCCTCTAGGCATTGGCGAGTATTCTCTCACCAATACTCAGCTTCTTCCACCAGAATATATGTACCAAAAGCAACTTTTTGCCCCTCCAGACATGCCATCACTCATAAGATTTTCTTGATTTCCCTTATCCAATTTTGAGCACCATCAAGGTTGTATCCTCCATTGAAAGCAAGAGGATTGTTTCGTTGGAAGCGGTCCAACCCTTGGTACTTAGTAGCTCCAGCAGCTTCTCCCCTATTCGGATTCCCTATAGCCTGAGCTAAGGCTTGGAGAGCATCTGCTATCGCACGATCATTCCGTCCAACCATCACTCCCTATACACACCAAGAAGTGAGGCATGGAAAGAATATACACAAGAAAAAGAACAACACAAAAATCACAACCATCTCAAGTCCCTACTTGGTTACTTTTGAGAGTTGATGCCTCGAGAAAGTATTCCTCTAAACTAGTCCTCTCTCGAGACATTAACACTCACTTTCCATCATTTGTATTTCCAGATCGCTTGCCATATCATCCCATTGCACTTCATAAATAATATAGATGGCCAGTCTGATAACTCATGACACGACATTTAAACTCATGGTATAGCAGGCATCAGGAGAACAAACATGTTATGACTACAACAATCAAATCTTTATAACTCATGGAAACACAACAAAGTGAGTAAGTTCCAATTGCAAACAACAAACATCAAGCATTCAATAAGGCAACCACAAAATGCACAAAGAAACATAGCAGAATCACAACTCACTGGCCGAAAAGGTTTGACTGACTCTGATACCACTAATGTAACGACCCGCCTCGTCGCTACGATATCACCACTCTAAACCACGAGAATTTCAATTTTTAAATGAAAACTCCGTTAATTTGCTTATGAAAAAAATAAAGTAAATTTTTTCGCGATATACATTCCCAAATAACGCACCATTACGTAAATGAATTCATATATATATATATATATGTATAGGTATAGTAATTTAGTACACATCATTCATATAACGGAAAGTAAATTTGTTCATACATATAATTAAATATGTGATTTACATCCTCAATTCAAAAAAGAATTATGTAACCAACTACGGAGGAGTTGATTAGCAAAACACAACTCTCTCCCAAGATAATCCCAACGTCATCACGTCGACTCGACGACTCCACAAAAGAATCTCACTTCTTGTACTCTACTGCTGTCATTCTACTCCTAGAAACAAAGGTTCAAGATCATCACAGGTACCAACCACACGGTACAAAAATTGCGAGGGGTGAGTTTATTATAAAAGAAGTTAATACAAACATCAAATAATCATAATTAGTAAGAAAACATTATCAAATACCATAAACATACACAAACATCCCTTAGTCCAACATACACTCAACAAGTAGTCATCATCCATCCATAGTTCCAATCAATCATGCTCAGTATGATGCATGCACCTGACATCAACTCTCAAATGCAATGTGGTACCATCCCTAAGGAAATATCCTAAGTGTGTCCACACAACACTCTCACTTAGGAAAACTAGGCAGTAAGTGTCGAGGTCACCCTGTCGTGCACATGCAACTCCACCCCCCCCCACCATGGTGTCTCAAGGGAGTTCCAAACCGAGTGACATGCCCCCAAATACAAGTATTCCTCCTCATAAGAAACTACAAGTACTTACTGACAAAGTTTATACTATTTCCATATCATATGAAGTATGAAACATGGGCACCATCAATGCACTAACCGTGGATAATTAAAGATTCTAAGCCATCCCCATCCAGAGATGCTTAAAACTCTTTAACCACTATATTTCTCCCACCAGGGATATCCAACAAGGTCACTGCACCCCACATGTAAATACACAACATACAACGTATGAACACATGGGCACCATCAATGCATTGATCGTGGATAATTAAAGATTCTAAGCCATCCCCCTCCAGAGATGCTTAAAACTCTTTAACCACTATATTTTCCCACCAGGGATATCCAACAAGGTCACTGCACCCCCATGTAATACATCATCACAATGACATTTTCAATATCATCAATATCTCACCTCAATATCATTATCTACATCAACATTGTCTCATCTCATTTCAATGACATTATCAACAACAACAACATCATATCATATTAACATAATCATCAATAACATCATCAACTCATATCAACATAATTATCAATGACAACATCATCTCACATCAATTAATATCCTCAATAATAGTATCATTAGTAAGTCGCATTTTGCATACACATACATGTATAGTTTATGCCTGAGATTCACACTCCTCAGGTCTTCAGACCATATAAGTTTACTAGAAACAATAATGTTATTCATCAATAATAGATATATCGCATCCCATTAATCAAAAATATTGTTTTCTTGAAAACTAGCATGCAACAGGGACAAACATACATCCCCATAGTTAGGTTCCCTGACCCCCAACTATGGTATTAAAATCTGTAAATGATAATAAACTCCCCTCACCTATCATGAGCTCTTCGTCAGTTCCTCTTTGCGTCGCTCAAAGGTCTCTTTCTCATTCACGCTCGTCAGTCCAAACACAAGATTTTATATACCAAATTAAAGGAAAATTTAGTATAGATTTCAAAAACAAGGTTAATAACAATATTCAAAGTCAAATACCCCGGTAAAAACCTAAAGGGCTGAGGGGTGTTTCCGATTCTACTAAAAGGAGACATCATTTTGAAATTCCGCTCACGTCAATGTGACCGGGGTTCAGTAAAGGTCACGAAAATAATATCAATGTTATAAAAATATAACTTTTACAATGTCTCATTTTCAAGGGTTTTTCAAAGGAAGTGTAAAAACACCCTACTACAGTATCCAAAACACGAGAGATACTAAGAGAAACTCAAACTAACAAGGAGAAGGACTTAGAAGTTAAGATTACCTTAGAGAAGCTATGAAATGAAGAATTGGGGGAATTTTCTCCACCGAATCCTTGAGGAGGATTCTGAGGATTCCGCTCCGATTACAACATTCTTCTTGATGTGGAGGTTCGACGGCAAGCAACGGTGGCTCGTGGTGGCCATTGGTGGTTGTGGGTGGTGGAGAAGAAGGTGTTAGGGCTTGGGTGGGCGTTCGGAGAGGAGGAGAAGGGGAAAATTGTGTTTTTCACGCTGAAGAATGTATTTATAATTTGCAGATCTCGCTTAGTAAGCTCGTCTCACTAAGTGGGAGTCCATTTTTCGCGCTGAGCGCAACTCCCTCTGCACTAATTCTTGCTCAGCATAATTCCCACTCGGGTTGGAATTGTGCTTAGCGCGTCCCTCACGCTTAGAGAGACATAAAAAGTTGTTACTTTCAAAATCCAAACGGTCAGTCTATAAAGAATTGTCTTAGAAACCTTCAGCCAAAATTTGAAGATGATCCAACGGTTAACGAATCGGGATCACTATTTTATTGAAATAGGTTCAGGTAAAATTTGAAATCTCATAATTTTAACTTAGCTCAACAAAACTCTACATAACTCAACATCCACATCAAGAAATTCACACATGACTAATTCAAGCCATACCTCAACTCATTCAAGTCAACCATATAGTCAAATAACACGATAAATACAATTAAACATCGATTTATAATTAGTAATATTTCAGAGTGTTACAAGAATGAGTTGGTTTTTAAGTTTTAATAGTAAATCATTTAGGGTTGAAATGTTTCCTTTTACCAAAAGAAATATTATATGCAATTTTCCTTCAATTACCTGCTTATTGTTAGATCAAAGCTTGAAGCCTTTAATTTTAGTTTTGGTTTTGATAATTTTGTAATGCAAAAACATGTTTAACAGATGAGAGATTTATTTTGAATGTTTTTAGATTAGGCATGTGTGTGATATAGTCTAAGGGTGCGTTTGATTCACTAAAAAATAAGGGACCGAATAACACAAAAATATTTGTTAAATGTTTGATTTGAAAAATGACCGAGGGACAATACAAAATAAAGGATGATGGGCTAGACAAAAACCCAAAAACTTGTAACTCACTAAATCGCGTACAACTTTTTATCCAATGTCTAACAAAAGTAAAAAATACAATACTATTCCTATTTTTCGACTTTTCATTATCCCACACCTTTTTTCCTCTTCCTCCCCTTCTTCTTCCCTTTCATTTTTCATTCTTTCTTTCTTCTTTTTGCTAGTTTGTTTCACTTCACCTAGTTGGTGGGCACCTTGGCTTGTCGATTAGGACATGAAATTAGGGCATAAGGTAAAGAAATGAAAAACCTTAGAGATAGGAAAGTCCCAAATTGCACTACGCATAAAGGTTTCCGAGTTTCGCAGCCTTAAGATAAAACTCCATGGCCTTGGGCTTCTTGCCTCGCGCCCAGCAGATGAGGCTGACATCAACCATGGTGAGGGTAGAGCCGCACACAGTGGCTTTGATGAAGGAGTCGAGGGCCTTGTTGGCGTTGGGGCCAGTACCACAATGGTCGTTCTTGAAGGGCTTCCCCCTGCAGAGTAGCGCCATGGCCTCCTACAGTGGTCGCAGTGCCTCGCACCAAGCGCGACACACTAGAGACTTTGCACGAATGTTGGGGTCGTCGGAGGAGGTGACGATCTTTGTCAGCACGTCGTAGGGGAGTGTCGAGAAGTTGCTGGTGCCGAGAGGGGACGGCGGCGAAGGACGCACGCAACGAAGAATGCATAATGGTTGGAGAAAGAAAGAAAAGAGAAAGGAGAAGAGGTGGCACGAGACCATGTTCGGTGTTAGGTCTGAATAATAAAAAAACAAAACAATATTTTTCATAAAAAAATTAAAAAAATAAAAATGAAAAAAAGAATTGAAATGGGCAAGAAAGGCGGAGATAAATTATTATTAGTTTACTTATGCATTTCGGTACTTTATTTTGAATTATTTTTTAATTTATAATATGATACTTATAAGATATAGTTAAAAATATATCAACATAATTAATAAATTGTAAATTTTTTTTATAATAAGTCTAAAATAATGCTTTAAAATACATCACAATATTAATAAATTATAAATATTAGTAAAGTATGATAATAAATTTTATGTTAAATAATAAAATAATTTAAAAAGTTTCAAAATCGTGTTCTATATCTTTTCCTAATGCAAATCAAACATTGCACAATACAAAATATATTATAGTAATATTTAAATTATTTTGTCCAATACATAAGTGCATCAAACAAGATACAATATAAAATTACTTGTGTTGTGCATCAACCATCAAACAACATATAATACAAAAAATTGTCATATAACTCAATTACTTGTCCATGTTCAGTATTGTTTTGTCTATCTTGTCTTTTTAGCAAATCAAATTCATCCTAAGTTTTTTTCATGCTTAGTGTGGATCAAATATGAAGTATTTTAGTTCTCTAATTCTCCTATGAACTTACTTCTACTTAAAATTTGGCTAGTAGCATTGAATTAATTGATTGTCTAACCTAATAATTGAGTGCACAAGCCACTTTCAAAAGAAGGAAGAATTTGTAGCTTAGGATTTGCTTCTTTCTATTTATTTTATGTAAAAACAGTTTAGACAAACATACTAACAAAACAAAAAACTACTTATTTTATTAAAACAAATATTTTTTTTTAATAATTAAGTTAAAACAACCGGCCCAACCTGTCTAAAAAGTTTGATACCTCCTTTTATGGTATTCTCACCGTGAATATATTGATTGATGTGGTGAGTGCATTTTGGTATGATTTGAAGATGCACATAATGGTTTATAACAACTTTTGATTGAAGTCGAAAGAGGTACGAGGTAAACTATTGACTGATATATATTATTTTTTTGTTATATAAGGTGTATTATGACATTATGCTTTTTGTTATCATGCCCTATATGGCCTTTTGTATTTACACGAAAAATTAAAATTTATATATAATATAAAACTATATTTAATTTATACATTAAATTTTATTTTTCTCCCTAACTTTTTGTTTCAAGCTTCGTTACAGCATGTGTATATAGTAATATAAATGTAAGGTTATGTATCTCATGCAAAAAAGTATTTAACACATCAACATTTTTAAGATTTGAATTCAAAATTATTAATTAAATTGAAATATTTTCATACCGGTTGATTTATTTTATGCACTAGTGATGATGAATTTAAATTTTAAAAAATATCTCTAATTACTTTTTTTAAACAATATTTATTATTACTTACTTTTCATATTTTTAGATGTTTCATTATTTTTTTAGAATAAAATAGACTTGAAATCCCAAAAAAATATGAAAAGTATTACTTTTTCGTATTAATTTAGTTTATGTAAAAATAAATCATATTTTTGTTGGTCCTCAATGATAACTCCATTAGATAGTGATCTAACGTGACAAGTAAATTTACGTGTGTAATTTGATTAAAAATGAATTAAACAATTTTTGGCATCCAAACAACAATAAAAAAAATATTTTTTTGTCTTTTCTGACGATTTTCTTACACTTTCTAATGAGAATAAAGGTGGAGATGGAGTAACATTCTAAAGATTAACAAAAGTATGATTTATTTTTATAGCCACCAAATTAATACTAAAACAATTTAGTAGTATCACATTAATATTTTTAAAATTTTACATGTACTTCAAACATATTTTATCCCTTTTCATCTCAAAATAAAGAGTTTTAAAGTCTGAATAATATATATATTTTTAAATATATCTTTATTTAATATCTTATTACTAATTTCCAATAATGCATACGTCAAAGATAAAGTATATTAAATAAATGCATTTTAGCTTAGAGATTTTAGACTAATTTTTTTTAAAAAAACATATAATTTTATTATTCTTCATCTAAATATTTGACTTAGTTACATATTCAGGTTTAAAGTTTGAGATGTTTGGTTAAGTAAAAATAACTTCACGTGAATTGATCATTTTTTTATAAGTGTCCATGACTCCATGCAATTTATCTACGTATTTTGTGCTTAATAAAAACATTTTTAGTCTAGAGGTAAAATATGTTAAGAAAAAATATGTTTTTATGGTTATAAATATGGAAATATTTAGAATCCAACAGAATTTTTTTTTTTTTGTTTTAAATTACCAGTCTCACTCCCTAACCCAATTCCTACCCACCAATGAGAAGTTGACATGTCATCAATGATTATTTGTGTAATTTTCCTTCAATTCACTAGCTAGCATGGTAAATCCCTAACCTAGATTCCAGGATAGAAAAAAAGAACCTCTGTTGTATGTCTTTCTCATTCCGCCTCTAGGTTATTCTCCTCCGCCAATCCCACGACGGCACAACACGACACTCTTTTCGTCATCGTCTTTGTTAGACGTCTCGAACATCAACGTTGTTATTCGAAAACCACTCTGTTTCCTTCTCCTCCGGCAATCCCACGGTAGCACAACAAGGTTTCTTCTCATATTGCCAGGATGTTTCTTCTCAACATTGTTCTGCTCAATAAAATTGGCTTCTAGTTACCTTCGTGGAATTTGGGAAAAAAAATAAGATATTTAAATTTTACGAAGACAATAAATAGATAATTTTTTTTTTACAAAAGTGAATTTTAAACATTTAGATATTTATAAAAATAAAAAATATATTTTAGTTAATATTTTATTTTCATTACATATTTCTCTTCTAAAAATATGGGAAAATGTAATAAAGAAAAAACTTTGGATGTCAAGACTAAAAGCACGAAACGGCATCGTTGTGCGTTCTATCTCTTTCTCTCTCTCTCTCCTTCAGTTTTGCGCACAAAAAGTACGAATTTTTTTCATTTTGCTGAGATACGGAGCAAGCCCAGACCAAGACCCAGAGGAAGAAAGAAAAGAACAACATCTCAAGAAAAACCCAGCACCTCTTAAGATCCGATCAGATCCATTCAACTCTCTCTCTTCACTTTCTCTCTCTACCTTCAATTTCCCATCTTTTTCTTTTCACTTTCCCCCAAACCCCATTTCCGCTCTCGCCGGTTAGGGTTTCTTCAATTCCTTTCCCAAATGCGCTAGATCGACACCCCAACTTCAACTTGCATGAAGCTTTGGTGTTGTCCATGGCTATGCTTCACTGAAGAAGAAGAGGAAGAAGAAGAAGAAGAGCGCAAATTTCCCAAACCTATGAAGGAAGGAGACATCATTTTCGGAAACGTCGTCGTTTCCGACGACGACGACGGCGACGGAGACGGAAACGATACCCGCGGCGACGATAAGCAATTCGCGATGGTCCGCGCCGATGTATTGGGCTCGTGGCCCGGCGAGAGCAGCTCCACCGCCGCCGCCGAGTGTTTGGATATCGCCGCCGCCGGCGAGAGCCGCGATTTGAGCAACAAGCGCGCCAAGTTCTACGCCGACTTCGAGTGAGTTTGCCCGAAACGCGCGTCGTTTTGAGTGTGTGCATTGTTTGTTGTAACGATGATGACGTGTCAGTTCAGTGGCGTTGTTTGCTGTCGATTGTTCAAGCTTTGATGTTTTTCACTTTTGAACTCGAAACTGATATTAAGACTTTTTCTTTCTTTCTTTTTTGCGGTTTTTCAGTGACGACTGATAGTGGATTTTGTCGTTTTTTTTTTTTGCAGGGAGCATCACTTTTCAACCGGGAAGTGCAGTGCATCTAATGAATACGTTGATTATAACTTTAGTATTAAAGGCACTCTTCGACCCAACGGTGAGACTTGCTATGATGCATTTTCATTGATGGGTGTTGTTGAAGAGAATAGTAGTGGCTTCGATTCCCGCATTGTGAAAGAGGGTGGTGAGGGAGATGATAGCGATATCTCGAAAGTGGAAGAAGATGTAGAGGTCAGAATGGATCTCACCGATGACTTGTTGCATATGGTAATTCACGTTGAAAAATGCAAAAAAATCGTTTTTTTTTTGTGTTGTTTCTTTCTAAGTGAATTTAGCTTATTGTGATACCTGGGTGTGATTTTTAGGATTAACCCTTTTTCTGGGTATGTTTTACTTTTATCTCTTATGTTCTCTTTGTATCTGTGAATTTTAGGTTTTTTCGTTTTTGGATCATCCCAATCTCTGCAAAGCTGCCAGGGTTTGTAAGCAGTGGCGAGGTGCCAGTGCTCATGAAGATTTCTGGAAAAGTTTGAATTTTGAAGATCGGAACATATCTGTAGAACAATGTGAGCCTATATATGTTATAGTAAGCTGTTATTTGTGGAGTTTTTAAGTTTTATGCTATGGGTGAGCCTTTTTACTAGTAGAAGCATAGTTATCAATCCCTTGATAGTAGAGTGAAATGACTAGCCTCAAAATCCCTGAATACTATAACAGTTTGGCTGCTTTACCAAGATTATATGCCCAACCTAAATAATTTATCCTATACACTTATAATTAATTTTTTTTTCTTTCTAAAAGCCATATTCATTATTCAAAAGTAGGAAGTTGAGCAGCAGAACAGAGGGTGAAAATAAAAATTAATGAGGCGTGCAAGCTTCATATTTAGAGTGAGCAGAGTGGGCTCAAGCTTGTGAGGGTGGACAGTTAATGACGAACATAGGCTTGCTTTTTAAGTGTGAAGGATGGTTTCCAATTTTTCTGATGCCACATGTCGTGATAATGATAAGAATATAAAAGGAAGGGTTGGAAAAATCTGAAAAAGGGGGCAAAATTGGGTTGCTTTAAATTTGTAGTGGCCTCCAGCTGCAACATGCTGTTAATGTGCCATTGCACTGTTATAACATATGCATGATAACTACAAGTAAAAGTCTTGCTTTATTTAAACCTTTTGTTGGTAAATCTGCTTATTAGAACTCAATATGAATTTACAGTTGAGGACATGTGTAGCCGTTATCCTAATGCCACAGCAGTGAGCTTATCTGGTTCTGCTATTTACTTGCTTGTCATGAAGGCCATCTGTTCATTAAGGTAAGTATTTGATATGCAGTATTGCAGTCAATCAAGTTATATCTTGGACGCCAGCTGATTTGTTATCATCATTTTCAGGAATCTAGAGTTTCTAACATTAGGAAGGGGACAGATAGCTGATACTTTTTTCCATGCTTTAGCTGATTGTTCTATGTTGAGAAGATTGAATATCAATGATTCTATACTTGGCAACGGCATTCAGGAGATAACTATTAATCATGACAGATTGTGTCATCTTCAATTAACAAAATGCCGTGTGATGCGAATAGCAGTCAGGTAAATATGATTTTGTGGTTTAACTGACATTTAGTTATCACCTTGCTGATCAATTAGATTGTGGTTATTTATTCTTTTTCAGGTGCCCACAACTTGAAACTATGTCGTTGAAGCGCAGTAACATGGCACAGGTTGTGCTTAATTGTCCACTTTTGCATGAGCTTGATATTGGCTCTTGCCACAAACTTCCTGATGCCGCGATACGAGCTGCTGCAACTTCATGCCCTCAACTGGTCTCACTGGACATGTCAAATTGTTCATGTGTCAGTGATGAAACTCTGCGTGAAATAGCATTGAGTTGTGCTAACCTTAGTTTTCTTGATGCATCATACTGCTCAAACATATCTTTGGAGGTGTGCTATAGTCTATGATCACTTTTGCATATATAGATTAAATAAGAGTTTCTGGCTTTGTTTGACATGGCTGCTCACTTGTTTGTTTTATCTGTGTAGTCTGTTAGACTGCCAATGTTAACAGTTTTAAAGCTCCATAGCTGCGAAGGCATTACTTCTGCCTCAATGGCTGCAATAGCTCATAGTTATATGTTGGAGGTATGTTATTTGTCTTAGATACTAGAAATTTGTAATGTGTCTGAATTACTGAATATAGACTTCCAGGATGAATAAATGGTGCCACTGCTACTGCAGGTTTTGGAGCTTGACAATTGCAGCCTGTTGACTTCAGTGTCTTTGGATCTTCCTCGTTTGCAGACTATTAGATTGGTACACTGTCGCAAGTAGGTTTCTGCTTCATTTTTCTTTCTTGTCAGAAAGTATTGTAATTATTTGTGTTTGACTTTCTCGGTTGCTTGTGTACTTCTTGTTTAATTCCACACCCTATACCTGTTTTTAATATATAGTCTTTTCTAATTTATTTTCTTGAATTGTTTAATTGGCAGATTTGCTGATTTGAACATGAGAACTATGATGCTTTCTTCTATACTGGTATCAAACTGCCCTGCACTCCATCGTATCAACATCACTTCAAATTCACTTCAAGTATGTCTTGTAATTGTGTCTGTTGTTTTTTCCTCCATGCCTAAGTATACTATAGTAGTGTAAAGGATGGACTTTCTGGTGATGCAGAAATTAGCCTTGCAAAAGCAAGATAGTTTAACCATGCTAGCTCTGCAATGCCAATCTTTACAAGAAGTGGACCTCTCAGAGTGTGAATCTTTGACAAACTCTATATGTGATGTTTTTAGTGATGGTGGAGGATGCCCTATGCTGAAATCACTAGTTCTTGATAATTGTGAGGTACTTGAAATATGTCCCCTTTTTTCGGCACTTGCCGGATCAATTTGCTTATCCATGATCTATGCTAGTAGTATATACCAACAAATTACATGGATTTTTTGCTACTTATTGGTGGTGTTTATCATATTCTACTTGTTTTTCTAGTCCGCTTATTGCTGATTTTATTGAAATGTTTTGGACTTTTTTTTTTTACTGAACTTTGGTGTTTTACTGAATTTAGAGCTTGACATCCGTTCGGTTCATCAGCACCTCTTTGGTCAGTCTTTCCCTTGGTGGTTGTCGGGCAATTACTTCTCTTGAGCTCACATGCCCTAACCTTGAGAAAGTCATTTTGGATGGCTGTGATCATTTGGAAAGAGCATCCTTTTGTCCTGTAAGTGGTATTCATTTCTTAGTTGCTTTATCCTTGTTTTGGGAGTTAAAATTTTTGAACTCTTGTGCTTGAGATGATCATTTGTCCTAATATGCTAAATCTATAACTAATACTGAATTTTAATATAAAATCTGCGTGTGAATTTTGCTGCTTCCATGGTTTAAAAACAAGCTTGTGCATTATAATCAAAGGGGTTGTTTTTGGGTTAAGGCTTGGGACTAGATGTGCATAATACCGTAAAGATTTTTTGTGGTATGTATGATATACAGTCGCTAAGTTCATTTCTTCTTCATCTGCTTCCTTAGGTTGGCCTTCGGTCTCTCAATTTAGGAATATGTCCAAAATTGAATATACTCAGCATAGAAGCCATGTTTATGGTCTCACTTGAGTTGAAAGGATGTGGTGTTCTGTCCGAGGCATCACTTAATTGTCCTCTCTTGACATCTTTGGATGCTTCCTTTTGCAGGTGATGGTTCTTTTATTATTTTCTTCGGTATGCTGCTTGTATGGGGACTGATGTTTCTTTTTTTTTTTTTATGACATACAGCCAACTCACTGATGAATGCTTGTCTGCAACAACGGCCTCCTGCCCATTGATTGAGTCATTAATATTGATGTCATGCCCATCGATTGGTTTAGATGGACTTTGTTCTTTGCGTTGGCTCCCTAATTTAACCCTGCTGGATTTATCGTACACTTTTTTGGTCAATTTGCAGCCTATTTTTGAGTCTTGTTCACAGCTAAAGGTTAGAGTTACTGTTTATTTTCATGCTCATATTTTTACTTCTATTTGACATGTTACAAATATCACATTGGTTGCACGGCGCCACCACACCACCCATGTGCCCAAGAAGAGTGCAGCCATTTTTAGTTAGACATTTAATAATTCTAGCGATACCTAATGAAACTGCAGTTCATGTGTGCATGCATGTATCCCTTGTTTTTGCCCTCTTAATGTGTTTTTTTTTTTTGTAATAATTTGTAGGGTTCATTGTCCTCATCCTAAAATGTAATTGTTTTTTTTTTTAACACAACAAAATTGTGATATTAGTTGGGTTCACTAGTATGTACAAAATAATTGGTAATAATAATATTTTTGGGTGCTGGCTGTATTTTGGATAGGAATGTAGATGTTTCACATTGGATAGAATTGTAGCCAGTATAATCCTTATAAGACATATGCATTCCTCCTCCCTTAAGCCAGCTTTTGGGAGTGAGTCAGTTCTGGTCCATTTCTCATAATTATAACCCCATTTTATATTTTGACTTCAAAGAAAATACATTGGTTTAATTACTCGTTTGGTTCCTTATACATGCACCCTTTTTTATGTTTTGGTCTCTATACGTAGAAACTACACATTTTAGTCCCTATTCATGCACTTTTGATTCTGTTTTGGTCCCTGTTGTCAATTGTCTTAACTCCATTAGGTAAAATTGTGGTGGTTGTGTTAAACTGCCAGATATTTTCACTTTAGCAAAGAACAATGCAAGTATAAAGACCAAATGAGTAATCAACCCAAATTCATTTTATTTGGTTTTTTGTTGCATCTTGCTCCTTAAGTAATGAAATTGCAAAAAAATGTTTAGAAAAGGAGGGTGAGAGAAAAGATTTATGTTGTTGAATCAAATCTAATGTTGTTGTACATACAATATATTCCTCGGTACTTAGACCATTGGTAATAAAATGTAAAATTTACCTTAATATGATTGATAACTTTGCCATTTTCTGATTGTGTTATTCCTTATTTCTTGAAGGTATTAAAGTTACAGGCATGCAAATATCTCACTGACTCATCACTTGAGCCTCTTTACAAAGGTGCTTTACCAGTACTTCAGGAGTTGGACTTGTCTTATGGAACACTGTGTCAGTCGGCCATAGAGGAGCTTCTTTCTTGCTGCACACACCTTACACGTGTGAGCTTGAATGGCTGTGCCAATATGCATGATTTAAACTGGGGATGCAGTCGTGCGCATACTGCTGAATTGCCTGGTGTAAATGTCCTACCCATTGCAAGTTCCCCTGAAAATGTCCTCGAGTTAAGTGAGCAACCCATCCGGTTACTGCAGAACCTAAACTGTGTGGGATGTCCGAACATTCGGAAGGTTTTCATTCCATCAACGGCACATTGTTCCCGTTTGTTATTTTTAAACCTTTCTCTATCAGCTAATTTGAAGGAAGTTGATGTAGCTTGTCTCAACCTAAGCTGGCTTAATCTAAGGTATGGTTGGCTCTAATAAGTAATAACTGGGTTGATTTCTATCCTTCTCGAGACAGTTGATAATATTTTAACTTCTCTATTCAGCAATTGTTCCTCTTTGGAAGTTTTGAAGCTAGAGTGTCCGAGATTGACCAGTCTATTCCTTCAGGTAATTGATTTTCTCTTCCAATTTAAATATATTCTTTTGGCTTTGGGTTGTCCTGCTCCTTTTCAAATTCCACATAACTGTGAATGGACTGCAAACATCTTCTCGCACAATGTTTGAATTTAGGCTTGGCATTGTCCACTTGTAATTAAGCACAAGTGAATGTGTTTGATCCGAGTGATTTTGACAATTGTGAATTCAACTTAAATTTATAGTCTAATTCTTGTAACTTGTCTGTTGATTCATCAAGTGAACCATAACTTCTTTTTGCTTTATTAATTATATTTTAGTTGTTTTGATGGAGTGGTATTTGGTTTTTTTAGTCTTGCAACATTAATGAGGAAGCTGTTGAGGCTGCTATATCAAAATGCACTATGCTGGAGACTCTTGATGTTCGCTTCTGTCCAAAGGTAACAGCAAATACCTGTAGCATGTGGACTCGTTCTATAATTAATTTTAGCTGATTAACCTTTTAATACATGATGGAATGTGTTGATGTATTGACTATTTATATATTTTATGGTGCTTTACAGATAAGCTCAATGAGCATGGGAAGATTGCGTGCAGCATGTTCTAGTTTGAAGCGTATATTCAGCAGCTTGTCAGCTTCATAAACATGACCAAGGATCTGTGAAATTTTCCAGTGGTTTTCACTTGGATTGAAGGCAAACTTGGTAATAAATCTGGTTATATCCTTATGTATTGTAAATGTGTAACTTGTTATTGTTTGTTTGTATGGCATATATAGAAATTAGGTTTATCTTCTATGGATTGTTATAATAAATTGTCGTTGTTATACTTGTTACTATTGTAAATTTTACATTTCAATTTTGTTGATACATATTTTATTCTAAAACAGTCCAACTTTTTTTTTTTTTGTAAATAGTGTATCTGATCCATTCTTTGCCATAGCATTCCTTGGTTTATGCTGTAATTTTACTATCTTGTACTGCCTTTTGTATTTTGATTTACGCATTTTATTTTTACTTCGCCTGGATCAATGCAATATATTCCCACCACAAAAAAAAAACCATGTTCATTGTGTCGGGTAATTTCTCTAAGTTTAAAATTTGTATTAATTTACATAACCATCTACATAAACTATTAACTGTTGTCATGAGTGCTTATCTGCCAATGCAATCTACAATTTTAATCTCAACCAAACGGGATCATGGGTTTAATATCGAAGGAGTTCCAATTTTATTTTCTTCCTTTTTGGTATATAGTAGTGCAATGCAGTAAGCGCCACCGAGGTGCAAGAGTCTACACTGCCAATTCTGAAAATCCCTTCGCGAGCATATTTTTTATGGGTTAATTATAAGTTTTTTGGCCAATGTGCTTTTTTTAAAACAGTTTTAGCTCCTGTTGTCAAGGAATCTAATATGTGTTTTTAACCTCATCTGTTTAAACTAGTTGATGATGTCAGACTATTTGATAAATTAAACAATTTATAAAAAAAATAAAATTAGACGTAACTGTGTGTCAAACTCTTTATAATATACCAAGGAGATCTAGTTCTATTTCTCAGGTATGATGAGTAGATTGTTGTAGATGTCTTGGTACTTATTTTTTATTTTTATGGATAAAAAATTAATTTTTAAAATGTGTCAGTTAAAACTGTGATTAATAGTAACAGGCATTTTCAGCAGTGACAAACTTAACATCAGCGTTGCTTTTTTTGGGTTGGTTTGGGCTAAAATAACAATATTTTAGGAGCTAATGATGAGTGCAGCTGTGCTCATGATTGGCCTCCACTCAGTAGGATGTGGCTATTTGCTACTACTTTAGTTCTGATTGCATTTACTTTTGGTTTATCATCATAAATTGACATAAATTGGATGGATTTCCACTTGATTTAGGATTTTTTTTTATAAAAAAATATGAAGAGATTCAAGCCAATTGTTTTATATCATTTATGCTTAGTACGAAAAATATGGTATTGGCTTTGGTAAATCAACCTTGCAAAACTTGTCCATATTATACGGTGCATAAGTGGTTGGATTAGTCAACACTAGTAGGAGAAATTTCTACTTGTCTGCCACTCTACATTGAGTGCATTCTACAGGAAAATTAATTAGGTAAATGTTAACTATTACTCTTAAGACACGGGTTAAGGAATTAAGTTTTTTTTAATAGAATGTGTAAAATTATACTGACTTCTTTTATATTCTAAGATTTTTACAATAAATATTTTCTTCTAAGTCTTTCAATTGTTAGCAAGATCCAATTATATTGCAAATTAGCTAAAGTGATTCTAAATCCTTTAATTGTCTTCGTGTTTCGAGGTTCCTTCATGGAAGATGTGTCCATTAATTTTTTGTTTATCTGATGAGGGCTTCACATGCCCCCAAGGTGTAGAGGATAGGTGAAATAGGTATGTTTTATTTTCAGCTTCAGCCCGTTGTTTTGTAAAGGGTAAAATATGATGTTATAAAAGCATGCCATTCATGAAGAATTTGTGAAGTAATAATCTTGATTCTTAAAAGGCTTACAAATATGCCTTGGCTCCTCTTAATAATAAAAAAAACTAGACCAAAAATGTTAGGAAAAACAAAACTTCTAAAGATGTACTAAATAATGATATAGAGGATGATTAATCACTCAAATATTAAGTCGTTTGGTATGTTCTTCACAAACACAACAGAAAAAAAAAGTTGTTGCATATCATCTTACTATAGAGAGTTTGAGCATGCCAGCTTGTTACACAGACGCTTTACACTTCAAAACTAGAAAGAGAACAACAAGAATCAAAACAATACCACCAGAAGAACCACCAACTCTATGAATCCAGTGACGATCGAACCTGGTGAAGTTCCGGTCGAGAAAAGCCGATAAAGCTATGGCTATTATCAATACAAAGAGAAGCAAGGGCAACCAAAAAGCAAAGCTTAGGGATTGTTCTTCATCTTCCAACTCACTCTCTGGTCTATGGTCTATATAGAGAGGAGAAGCCACAGCTAGAACCACCAAGCTTATGGCTGCTACTCTCTCATAAGAGGAAAACCTGCTCTTCCTGCTGCTATCTCCAAGCTCCATTCAGAAGGTAGATGATGAATTAATTACTTTTGTTATGCTAAAATGTGTGTATGGTGGAACTACCACCCAAAATAATAATGTGAAGAGAATCTTGCTTTTCAAAGCAAACATTAGCAAGAATCGGATACACCAACTATTCTTTTTTCATTACTCATGAACTAATACTATGATAGTAGTCTGAAGACAAAACTTAAGATGCGGTTTTTTTAAGTACTTTTAATGTTGTTCTCTAATCAAAGTTGGTGTTTTACTTTATTGATTCCCTTGATAAAAGTTTTAATTAAAGGTCAGCATAAGATAGGGAAGGACAATTCTATTTCTGATTGGAAAATAATAATAAAAGATCCTCAAAATCTATAGCTATGTTTTTTCCATAATCTAATACTATTCGGGTTAGGAAATAAGACTATGGTTGTTTTTGCTGTGCTGACAGAATTAGATTGAACTTTTTCAATTCCTATCCATTTCAGTGGAAGTAAAATATATCAGTTTTTAACCCAATTAATATCCTGTTCTTTTTCTACTTTTAAATATAGCACACACAAATAGACGATTTCTCATGTTCTGTTACTATTTAACATGTCAACCAAATCTTACCTGAATAATGCTATTTCAGAAAGAAACATTATAAATATGCAGACTCTTCATTCATTTATATGAGATCTGGCATGAATATATGTCATAAGCTAACCTATTTGATATATCATTGTATTTGGTACTGTTGGGATTGTTAAGGAACATTTTATATATATAAAAAGTTGATGAGGATAAAATGCATAAGAATAAGAGATAGATTTTAGTGGAAAGTGGGGTACCCTTTACCTAAAGGAAGGAATCTCTGAACTTTAGAAAAGAGTACATGTTATACGCAAGACACAAACAGGAATTGGGCAGGGGGGTATAGTGCATTGATGTGAACAAGATTCTCCATTGTTGAATTTTTACGTGGAATCAGATGCTGTTGCTTCTTCTATGGATCTCCATAATGTCACGTATTTACGTCATAAATTACAAGGAATTGGTATTGGAATTATTTGCATGTTTATCATTTTAAATTTCTTTTAAAAAATAATAATCACTTGGCCTAAACTTAAAGAAACTAACTATACGTAATATACAACTTGAATTGTTTAGAAGACAATTGATAATGAAAAGATTTTTTTTTTTCATGCACTTAGAGTGTATACATTATAGGAGGGAAGAGGTAAAAAAATGAATATGATGCATGATATGATAAGAAAAATAAAAAATAAAGGTATCAATAAATATAAAACTTAAGATCTAAAAGATTAAAATTAAAAGATAATTAATCTCATCTTAATGTATCAGAGATAATTTTGCACCAACTTTTAAATCAATTGAAATCATCTCGAAATGATGGTCTCTAGAACAATGTCACCCTTCAATAATTTTTTAGCAATTGGGTCTAATTCTTAAAGTCCAATCAGAAAGCAGCAGCTTAATGTTCTTGCCAGTGGTGATTTGAAAACTAGAACCATCAACCATATATTATAGATAAGGAAGGAATTTATGTCTCCACTTAATTGAGATCTCATACAACTGTAGAAAACTAACAAAAAAGGAACAATAGACAAGCAATTGCAATGCAGAACCAAGAAATCCACAGGAAGCTATCAAGCATTACAATTAACCTTGCAAAGCAAGGTAGGGGAGACAAGCATTAAAAGAATGATATAGCTTACTGGTAGTTCCCAAGGCATTTTTGTCTTACTTTCTGATCAGAATTGGAGTTTCACTTCAATAATATGCACGACAAAGTTTGCATTAAAGATCAACAATTATAATGCAATAACGATACCAAAAACATTTAAGGAACTGCATCCAAGTTTCATACTAAACAAATATTTGAGTATGACAATCAGCCACCATCACCATCTACCCCAGATTCACCCCCATGACCATGACCACTTCCATCTTGACCATCATTGACACACATCAAAGACATATGAGCTGCAGTGATCACAGCAGCAGCTACTCCTGCATCATTGCTAGCAACTATGTTGGCTCCATGAACATTGATGCCACCATCATCATCACCAACAGGAGTTGTTGAAGCACACCTTTTAGTTTTTCCCTTGTGATTAGGCTTGACATGGGAGAGTTTCTCTAAATCTTCGACTTTGTTTTCCTTGCTCTTGTTGTTGCGTCCTCTGATGCCAAAACAGACGGTTTTGCTTTTCATGTTTGTTGAAAAAGGTTAACTGATGATGGTTTAGAGAAAAAAGAAAAGAAATATGAAGATAGTCCATGTTGCCAACTTGCCTCCTTTCTCTCTTTTAGAACAAAAACCATTGCTAATCAGCATGATTGATTAGGTCTTATAAAAATGTTTTAATGGTTTTGCTTTTTCGTGATTGAAAAAGTCACCAGACTAACTGGCATTGATTGATTATCTCTTGTCCACACATGGTTGCTTTGTTACTAAGTAGGTATAATCTACTTTAACCTATGAATTTTAACCTCAGAAATTATTACACAATTTGAAACTATCAGTTGTCTTTGTCTATGGTTCTACTAATTTTTATCCGACATATAACTAAGATTTAAGGTTTAAAAAAAAGAGTTACTAAGACTCATTTATATGTTTTATGTAAAGATTGGTTCGAACAACGGACATGATGATCCTTAACAGTGACCTAAATAGTAATTTCTCCTCCTTGATTAAAAAAATGTCATACAACTATTTTGATAACTTTTTTTTAAAGTGAAATTTCTATAAAGTATACAATAAGGTTGTATCAATACTTATTTTATTTAGTTAAAATCATGAAAAAATAAATTAAATATTATATATGCACACAGACACACACTTACCCTTTATAATCATGTTTGCCATGAAATGTTCTGCCTAACTATTGCTTTCAAGGTTCTTCTTTCTGTCCAATTTTTTTAAGTAGATTTGACACATGTGTAACGCAAGGTAGGTAAAAAGTGGTTTGTTTTATATTTTTATCTTGTGAACCAGAACAATAATCACTGATGGCATTGAAGATGAAAATCACACATTATATTTTGGGTATAAAAAGTTTAATTCCTGATGACATTGGTGAGTGGTGACAATTGGTTCTCTACGAGAAGAGGTCCATAGATAATATAAAAAAATGCTAGTGACATAATACTTTTGAATCCAAGTATTTTTTTTTTGAAAGACCAAGTCTTGTTTTTTACTATTTTCAAAATTGATATGAAACCACCCACTTAATAGAGGATAAAGATCATATCATTTAGAAAGTTTTTCATGAATTTTACTTAATACTAAAGAAGAGTTTCTTCTTTAGTATTATGATAATGTTTTAATGATTTTGCTTTTCATGATCGAAAAAGTCTCCAGACTAATTGGCATTGATTGATCAGGTCTTGTCCACGCATGTTTGCTTTGTTGCTGAGCAGGTATAATCTACTTTATTTGGCCTATGAATTTTACTCTCTTAGAAATTATTTCGTCTGGGACTAATACGTGGTTATATTTTTTTATCAAGCATGAAATATAATTAAGATTTTTAATTTATAATAAATGGTTAATAAGACTCGACTAAAGGGATAAATTTTTTTTCGTTCTTATCCTAATCATCTTTTTTGTGCACGTAAAATAAAAAGGGACTTAAAAAAATTAGGTATAAGTGCGTAGGAACTTGGAACCATAATAATCCTAGACTATATAATAACTATTTCCCCTTCAAAAAATGTCATAAAACTATCTGAAAGCATTTTTAATTAAAGTGAACTTATTTATAAATTGTACAAGGTTGTAGCAATACTTATTTTATTAATTTAAAATCATGAAAAAAATTATAATATATACTTGTCCCCTTTATAATCTGTTCCTAACTATAGCTTTCCAGGTTCTTCTTTCTGTCCAAAAGTATTTTTTTTTCACTAAGATTTGCATTTGTCTAAAGCGAGGTAGGTAAAAAATGTTTTCTTTTGTTTTTTAATCCTTGTCTTAATATATAAATAAACGTTATCATACCTCTATTATACTTATCACAAAAAAAAACCCTCTATTATACTAAATAAGAGTGTTTTTTTATAGCAAATAAGAGTGTGTTATTACCCTTTGTCTTAATATATAAATCAACGTTATCATACCTCTATTATACAGATGGATTCCCCACTTTTTCATTGATAGTAAGCATGTTCAAGTTTTTTTTTTTTTTTTTGAGAGGAAGCATATTCAAGTTATAGACAAGGTGAGGTGTTTCGCATGCTATTATACATTTCCAATTATATAGACAGGGTATTTCACATATTATGATCTCACAACGTCATAATATGCACATTGTTTCAGTTTCACAAATTATAGTCCAATACTATCAATCAAAAAGTGAACAATTCACATAGATGACAAACAAATTAAAGTTGATTAATTATGAGTACAAAGCGTTTTAGACTACTCATGGAAAAAAGTGCTTTAATTTTACAGTCTGGAACTATAATGTATGTATGTTCGTAATGTACACACCCTAAAGAAAGAACTCAAAATAGCACAAATGTCAAACTGAAAAAAAATCTCAGCACCAATCTAGCACTAAAATTTATCTAACCAGTAACCACCATGCCAGTCTTGGCGGATAGGACTACGTGCAGGAAAAAAAAAAAAAAGCAATGCGAAAGAAAACTTTTTTACGAGCTACAAGAGAAATGTCAGTATCATATTTTTTTAAGCACACTATTGTTCACTGAAATTTTAATTTATTGAAAATCATAAATTTTAATAGAACCAATTGTTAATTTAATTAGTTTTTGTTCTGATTTTATAATTTTTAATAAATTTGAACTAATAGAAAAATATGTATTTGAGAGTGTATTGTTGATACTCCTCTAATAGTATATATGACTGATAGACTTGTAAAAGCAGAAAGAGGATCTCATATAAATAGCCAATTGAACCAAGATTTTGCACAGCATGTGAGAATATCCATCCCTGGCACACGGAATCATTAGCACAACAGTAATGCTAGATTTCATTTATTTATGAGCCTTTGGACTATTTTTTTTTCTCTAAATGTGAATGCATTTGGGGAGAGCCTTTGCACTAATTTTTTCACTCCCCCGACCCTCCTTATTCTTCCACCGTCTTAAACATGCATAACCTAAAACTAGACAACATTGAACATAAATAATAGTATATTTGATAATATGATACCAATAGTGTGATATGGTTGACAAATAATATAATATTTTAAGTATGTGATCAAAGATTGTTATTGATCCATGCATATGAAAAAATATTTATTGAAAAAAGATCAATTTCTATCAAAATTGAAAAAACATTTATGAAAAGAATCTCATTAAATAATAATCTTTTAATGTTATACAAGGAAATTTTGCCTAATACATAACTAGTTTACTACTATTAACATCTGTCAATTAATGAAATAAAAACAGCAAGTAAATCAAAAAATATTGGGGAAACAAAATAAATCAGAGATTTAATTGTTAGAAAGTTCCACGTATTCGTCTGCCTCAATTTTTTGGGTGCATCTTATATATATGTTGGACAATTTCACTTAATATCAATTGATTTTAAGCTGAAATCTAACATAGATTCAGAGCCCTTAGAAAATCTTAATTTTTGCCTATTCTACCATACATATGTTGAGAGGGTGTTAGGATATTGTCTACCTTAATTTTTGAAGTATAACTTATACATATGTTGAGCAAATTCAGTTAATACCAATTAATTTTAAGCTAAAATCTAACATTACCCAAAAGGAACTTAAATTTCTTGCCATAATTGATTAGCTAACAGATATCTTAAATAAAAAATTAACTGAACTGGTCATATTAAAAAGGTTTTTTCTCACCAAAGAAAATGACGTGAAGAGCTTTATCTGAGACCGAGACTGAGACTTCTGCATATGCACAAGCCAGGGTCAAAGCCATGTTACAGTGTACCAAATTCAACAAGAAGAAACATCAAGTCAAATGCGCGTGAATTGGAATAAAATAGAGCCCACACACAACCTTGCTAGAATATAAAAACTCATAAATACAATGAAGAATTCATGGCACAAAAATCCAAGCATAAGAAGTCAGAAAACAGTTATAGGGGACCACTCCTATAGTAAATGTATCTCTTACAGAATCAATTAATAGTTAAAAAACAGAATGCTTCCACACCAATGTATTTTGTGGTTTTGAAGAACTTAAATTCATGGATATGTCATGTCATTGAGATTCAAGAATGGCATAAAGCATGCAAGAAGAGAAACTACTTACATGAAGGGTTGGCAGCATGCTTTGTTTCTTTAAGCCGTTACAAATTTAATATTAGAATATTAGATCATACAGAAGTTTTCATGAGCAGAACCTGCAGCCTCTATAAACATGGAGTTAAATTTCTCTTCCTACCCCTACTTTTCATGCAGCATTGTCGTTTTGCAAATTGATCCTGCTACTGGTGCCTCAACAGTGACTAATATAATACCATAGATTTTAATCACCACCAGACAAAATACATAAAAGGTGACATAATGCCAATAATACAGTCATAACATCACTTGCAGTTACAATTTTAAACCAGCTAGCTCTTTTCCTAATCTTCGCAATTGTGGTTGCATCAACTGCCTTTGTCATCAATTTTCCACAGTATTATGGATCGTGACGAAATCGCAATTGTGACTACAATTTAAGACCTTGATGTTAAGATCTAATAGAAACTATGAGAGTAAAAACGAGGTGAAACAAGGATACCATACAAGAATCTATGTTTGAATATAATTACTCATGCAACAACTGCATGAATCAAATTGAGGTTTAATTTTAAAATTAAGATACTGAAAAAACAATGTCAAACTCTACACGTGGAGTGCTGTAGTAACTAGGACTAACTGCATTCTATGCTAGCTCCAGGCTCATGTGTTCATGTCGCCTCATTTATTATCAAATTTGTCTCTGTCTCAAACTAAAAAACCATTCATTATCAACCATTTTTGTTTACCAGACCTGCACATTGCACTACCATTAATCTACATCGTTTGAAGCTGTAACAATAGACAAAAAAAATCAGCCTAATCTTTTTCTCCTCGTTTGATAAACTCATAAATGAATAAAGGTCAAACGATGCACTCACTTGGTGTCTTTAGTTGTTTTCATTTTAAAAGTTATAGTTCCACATGGGAAAACTGTAAGTGCATTGTATTCATTACACAAAAAAAAAAAAAAAAAAACATTGTGATGTAAGACCATCCACTTGCATGATTTTTAGTCATACGAAAAATAAGATATGAATTATTGTCGAAGCTTTAGATTTTAACCATGCCAAATAATATCATGTGATTCAGGTAGCTGATTTTATCAATAGTAATAAGATTTTATTGTTATTGTTGTAAAATCGTTACAAAAAGCTGCAAAAAAATTTACGTGTCCTCATTTTTAGAAAATTTTGTAACAAGTTTACACCATTAAAAAGTTTCTGTAGCAGTGTTGACAACAATTCATCAGTTGTCACGTTACTAACATGGTGCTAATAACATGGACCACACCATAAATTTTTTATGTACGTGTAAGATCTAAAACTTATTGTATGGAATCTAAAGTTTGAAATAGAGACAACTATTGGTCCCAAATAAATAGTTTAATCATGAATATGCAAGACATGCATATCCAATTTGAATCTTCACTAATAAGATTGTTTTCTTCTTTCAACTCGGGTTCTTTTAGGAACTTCGGGTTTACAGGTCAACCCGAAACCCTACCCATCTCATACACGTTGATGTGGCTGGGATTGTGACTAACTAGATAGACAATGTTCAATTGCTACACTTGTTTTGGCAAGAGTAGGGCCTGGGGGGCCCGGTAGATGGAATTGGGCTGAATAGGATGTTGGGCCTATTAGTACGCCTAATTGCCTGTTCTATTTACCTTACCTAGTACCTACCAAGGGAGGTTGTGCAATCAATACAATCAAATTATTATCACAACTCAAGTTTTTTATTTTTTATTTTCTTATTTTCCAATAAAAAAATAAATACCATTCTTGGAAGAAAAAAAGAGTGAACGGAAAAAAAGTATATATTTTAAAAAGCTGAGAATAAATTATACTATTTCTAGTTTTATATTGAACTTATCACTAACATTACATTGATTTAAGTAGATTTAAATTTTCTTAAATCTTAAGCTTGAGTTTTGTTGATGAAAAAAATATAATTTATAAAGGAGACTCTATTAAAGATGATCAAATAAATTCTTGAGATTAATTATTTATGAAGACAATAAATATTTCACATTTATAATAGGATTATAAAGAAATATTATAAAACTAATCGTGCAGTACGCTTTTTAATTGGATGAGAGTGTATCATCATAAGAAAATTAGTTCTTTCTTTATAATTAGCAATACGATTTATATATACTATCATTATTGCACCTTGATAAGAAAAACCTTAAAAGTTTTTACCATATAAGTTTATTCTCTTTATGTTAAGACTTTTGTTCATTGTGTGTTCATGTCTAAACAATCAATTTCTTCTATACTAAATAAATCATCACGTAAACTCCACTTATTAATATAACTATGAAGGTATATATCAAATGTTGTCATTATAAGTCTCCACCATAAAAAGTTTATATAAAAAAAACATTAAGTTCAAAATAGAAAATACATTTTCCAAAACATTAAGAGTGTGTTTTGATAGAAAATTTTAACTGAGAAAAGTAATTTATTATCAGAGAATTTGAATTTCTGTAATTTAGAATTCATTGTTTGGATGTTTTTTTATGAAGAATTTAAAATTTTGAAATTTTAAAACATAATTTTAAACAACTAAAAATTTGGAATTTTAATTTCCTTCTCAAAGGTGAGAATTTGAAATTCTCTTCTTATAATATTCTTCAAGAAACACTGTCTGAACTTCTAAAATATCGATCGAGTGTGAATATAGAGGAACATGTATAACTAGCACACCAACCATATCTTCTCTTTTTTTTTCATTCATTTTTTTCATCCTCATAATTTTAATTTTTTTATCTAAACACAAAATTTTGAAAATAAAAAAATTTCAGTTGAAGTATTTGAAATTCTCAGAATTTAAAATTTTTCATAATTTTAAATTTCTCCATCCAAACACACTCTAAAGGAATGCTCAATTGTTATTCTTAGGGATGATTTTGTTAAATAACTAACTCCTAAATACACATATGTATGATTAAAAAAACAAAAACAAAAGTATCACATCCAAAATGGATAATAAGAAGAAAAAAAATGAAAAATACATTGTTAATGTGTAATCAAATTTTGTTATATGTAAGAATTAAAGATATATACTAGAGGATTTATAATCGCATTCAGCTAATAGAGTTAGACCTCATTAATTAATGCATAATTGAATCTAATACTGCTCAATAGTTCACTAAATTTTAAATATTAAAGAAATACAATAAAGATGAAATTTGAATCAAATATATACATCCTCACTCACGTATCAAAAGGTTCTAGCAATGGATTGACGGGTTTTCTTTCTTTCTTTCCACCTTTTCTTTTTCTCGTTGGGCATCTTTTTTCTTCCGGAACAAAGAAAGCAAAGGGTGAGGGAAAAAAAGCAATGAATTGAAGGGTTCATTGTAAAGGAAAAGAAACAAACCTAAGTTGTTGGTGTTCATGTTACACAAACTCTATCCCAAAAAACATGTATATGTCAATGGAGCTTTCTCTCAAAGTTGCTGTCGTGTTAAATTCATTGGATGATTCTTCACCATTCCCTATCTTTCCTTTTTTTTCAATTATGTTCTCATATATTTACAACAACAACATCAACAAGAAAACGCCTTCTCCTTGTTGTTACTTGTTTTGAGAATAAAAAGAAGGGGGAAAAGGACAGAGAAACATCCTAGAATTATTTCGGTTTTTTGGTTTTAAAATTTGTAGAATAGAAGTTGTAGAAAGTTATTATTATCGTAAAAATAGGTTAATCAAACAATTTTTTTTTTAAAAAAAAAAACAAAAGAGTAATCAAACACGACAGTAATTTTTTATTTTCTAAGCCTTTGGTATCCTTGGAATTATGGTGGATTTCAAGTAATATTGTTTAAATTTGAATTAAATTATTTAAATTGGATAAATTTGTTTTTGTTTCCCATAAATTTCTTCATTCGGAAGTAATATAGTTTAAGAAGCTACATGTAGACATGTTTGCTAATGAAGTTGGATAAATTTATTCTAGAAGATAAAACTCATTCATTATTTTGTATATTTTATTCATGACACTTGAACCATAATCTTAATTAAAAAGGAATAAGCTCGTTCCTTTTCAATGAATTAGTGTTGGTATACAAGAATTCAAGAACTGAAATATGAAGTTTGGCTTACACAAAAAATAAAGCTAAATAAAATACTCAGTCAAGCCAAAATGTAAATAATAATAATAATAATAATAATAATAATAATATGAAAAATGGATGCAACTATAACATCTACCACTCTTTATTATACATAGTTAATTGATTATGTTCCAAAGTGGTACAGTATATAATTATTTTTGGATCTCTTTACACAGCGGGAAATCGATTATTATAAGTTAAAAATTGCATTTGCAGCTGAAAGGGAGAATTATGGGACCCAAAACACCTTAAATGTTCACATTTAATGGCCACGTGACTAGGAACAATTGTTGTTGAGAAGGGCTTCTGGCAAAACGCTTTGCATGTGATTGTTGGGCCACATTCACAGTCCTATAATTTACTTTTTCGTTTAGTTAACAATTTTGTTTAGGTGAGAGAGAAAAAGTATATCTATATATATCTATATCTATATATACCTATTAAAAAAATGAAAGTTATCTATGATTTGAATTTTTTTTATATCGAAACTAGATCCTCGAATTTTCTACATATAATAATAAAATAAAATATGAGTAAATATAAATCGTTAGATTGAGCTATGTCACCATGTAATATTTTTATTAGTTCCAAGCAAATGAAGCAATTCAAGTAAAGGAAAGAAAAAACCAGCTCTTATAACAGTTTAATACTAGTCAAATAATTAATAGGAATAAGATGAGATTTTTTTTATGAGCGAATAAGTGAGATTTAAGTTAACACACATAAGATTTATATCTGAAAATTAAAAGCTATAAATTTGTATGATATTTACAATTACGCACGAGATGTTACATGAACTATGACTGAGAGAGTTTTAGGTCATGGCCGAGAGGGTCTCGACCATAACAGTACATTAACATATTGGTAAATATGTTTTTCTTCTTTCTTTTGGTTTAAATTTAGTAGACTAACAATCAATTTTTTATAATTTAAAATACTAATTAAAATATTTAAAGGCGAGGATTTTTTTATTAGAAAGTATAATATTTAATATTATCAATATAATTTTTACTGTATTTTTTAGTAAATGTTTTATTTATTATTTTTTAATTAATACCAATAGATCACCTGTTATGGACAATCTTAAGTTTATTACGGGAATGAAGACATGCGTTTGTATGCTTTTCAAACCACATTCACCAAACAAATTAATGACTAAGTTTATTTGTTTTTTCTCTCTTGACGAGATTATGTTTATGTTAGCTAGAGAATGAGAAGTGTTAGCAACTAACTATCTAACACACTCTTACTAACACACATTTTATCATTAATAATAATTTATTAAAAATTACGAAATGAGAAGAAAGTCAGCAAATAACAAAATGTGTTAAAAAATATATTACTAATATGATTATGTGTTAGTCAAAAGAAAAGGAAAACTGTTTTATTTTTTAATACAGAACTAGATATATTTAAATACCCACCTCGTACTTCCATCATTTACTCGTCACCCATGTTTGTTTATGAGAAATGAACTTGTTTTCTTGATTTGAATCTTAGGTATGTATGTGTATTTGATTGAATTTATTTTAGAAAAATAATTAACGTTTTATCACTTTTATAGATTTTTTAAAAGAAATAAGTAATTATTTTTCAAAAAGAATTTCCTACCAAACATTGTTTAATAATTAAGAAAAACATTAAATCTCTCAAATTGTTTGGTGTTTGAATGAATTAGATAATATTAGTTTAATTTATTTTAAAGAAATAATATTTTTTATTAATTTATTTTCTTAAAAACTGTATGAAAAGTATAAGACATGTTATCAATATTAGTATAGATTTCTTCAATAAATAAATAATCACACTATTTTAACTTATTTAAGTATTGTTCATTTTAATTTTTTTTTGACAAATTTCACTTAAACTCTAACAATTTTTTAAAATTTATGTGGCAACAATTTTTCAATATACTTCCTCTTAAAATGATTAGTTGTCTCTTACTGATGTGTGTATAATATATTAATATTTAGAATACTAAGCTTAATTGTGATTTTTAAAAGCAATTCATATGGTACTGGTTTTTTTTATTATCAAGGTTCGAAAGTTGCATAAAAGTGCTAATAAAAAAAAAATATGCATATATATATATATATATATATATATATATATATATATATATAATTAAAAAAAAAAAACAGTATCCTATAGTGTTCCCCACCTCATTTAAAGGTAGACTTATAGGGTTTAACTACTTAACTCCCATCCCTCTAGTCGGTATCATGCATAATTGCCTTTTAAAAGATGGCTATGCCTATGCCGCTTTTTTGGGGGCTTCATTCAAATAGCATTTTCGAAACTTTTTTGGATAAGAAATCTAGTAAGGTGAATCTCTAGTAAGCTTAAGTAAATATTTTAACTATTTTATTTTGATATTTTAGTTTTTTATTTCCCCCCAAAATAATTGATATTTTAGAATTTTAAAATTTAATCAATATTTTTTCTCCAATATACCTTTATTTAATTTTCACTATTAATGTATACGTAATCATCAAAGATCAAGATACTATTAAATAAGAACATATTAGTATAAATATAAAAAAATTTAATTTCATTAATATTTTTTAATTAATGTACAATAACCTTAATAATTAAAAAAATGGAATGAGATAATATTATTTTGAAATGGAAGAAGTATTGTGTCTGCATAACAAAATTTTTGTCTAGGAATATTGATTAAAAGGTTAGTAAATATTTTATTAAAAAATTAATTAGAATGCATTAGAAACATGTTAAAGAGAATATGAATAACATTTTCAATAGTATTAATTAATTGTTTAAAGATTAATTAAAGCATGTTTGGATGGGTTTGTTTTTCAATATTATAATCTAATTAATAGAAACAATTGTTAGTGATACTATTCAAATGTATTTTGTGATTTAGATTATAGTTTTAAGAATTAAAAAGTTTTTTTTATACGATATATAATTTTTCAGAGACTGAAAAAAATTAACAAATCAATTTTCATTTAACTATTGTTTTCCTATTTTTATCTCTAATAAATGATTAGTTTAAATATAAAATCAATTACTACATATAATTTTATACCTTTTGAGTTTCACTATAAAAATCAATTATTTTAAAAACATTTGCACAAAATAAGTTATTTTGAAACAACTTTTTTTACATAATATATTTAAATATAATTTATTACACAATTGAATATAATAATAATTCATTATATCTACAATAATCAATACTACTATCTAAAAATAATATATTTCAAACCCATGTAATAAAACACTATCATAGTCATAGAATGTAAAAAAAAAAAATGAAATCCTTCATTGACAAGAGGAGAGAAAAGTTGAATGGGTCGATGTGGCACAAGTAAATATAAAAGGGAAAAATTACGAGTCTCTTTCATGTACTTGGTTCTATGAGTAGCATGACGTGGAACCAAGTAGGCATTGGGAACTAGACTAGAGGGGCTAAGCTAATGATGGAGAGGTTTTGTTCCTAAAATAAGGAGCATGACTTAATATGGGGAACAGTAGGCAGATTAAGAAAGCACTTAAATGCTACCATTAAAACCTTATTATGGGTAAAGAAGAAAAAGTAGTAGTAAACGACACCAATGCACAAGTGATGTAGTAGTGTTGTTGGATAACGGAATTTTATTTTAGGCCTGTTTGTATACAAGTTACAAGTGCTTTTGAGATCTTTTCTATTAGAAATATAGAGTTTTTTTCAGTAGAGAAGCTCTTGAAAGAGCTTCTAACCTTGTATCCAAACAGACTCTTTATTTTTTTCCTTCTTTCTAGAGAGTGGAATTGGTAAAATCGTTGGATAACAAGATTAAAAAGAATTAGTAATGTTATATTAGATGCAGACGTGAAAAGGACGATGGTGGAGAGGAGTGACAGCAACGTTAACGGCGTCAGGCTTTATGAGAATAGGTAGGACCATCATCAGACTGAGACAAATCACCTTCCCGAGGTCAATAAAAGTGACATGTTTTTCGGTTATTACATGCAATATTATCATACTTGCACCCATCATTCAATCGCTGGCTATACTAAGAAACATAATCTACTTCATCTATTTATTAAAATTATCATTATTGTAAATTCACAGAGATATTCTAACATATATATATATATATATATATATATATATATATATATATATATATTTCCTTTGAATTAAAATATAAACAAAAGGATTTCAATATGTATTAGACTAAAATATAAAAAAATAATTAAATTTTTCTTATTTAATGATAGCATCTTTAAAATATTATTCATTTAGTTCGAATTTTATTTCAAATAATATTTTTCTTTTTTATTTTATGTAATTAATATAGAAGATACATTAGTAAGTGAATTAATTATTTTATTGAGACTATCAAAATTAAATAATATTAATTTAAGTTTTTTGATGGGTGTGATTCGGATTTTTTGCTTATATTCTAGGAGAGAATATATGAGTAACAACTAATAAATATATAAACAAATTCAATGAAGTGAATAAAATTTTACAAAATTTATTTTATTTAGAATGCATTTTTTTTCATTCATCCCCGTTATTATTTTAATAAAGAAAAATCATTTTTTAAACTAAGAAGTCTACCAAAGGATAAATGCAAGTTTTACTTCTAATAACAATATAAGATAAGGAAAAGAAGTTAAATTGAGAGTGACGATAATTTTATCATCTCAAATCTGATATGACTGTTATTGAAAAAAAATTAAGTAAATTTATAAATAACATAATTATAAGGCATAAATTGAATTTTCTCATATGAGTTGAAAAAAAAAAAAATTACATGACCGGTTGAATTTGGATTCTCCGACCAATGAATCAATTCGACATGTCTGTCTGAGTCGGATAACTATGATTTCATGTAATATTTTCTTGGCTTAGATTATTTTTTTCTATAGTTTTATAATTGTATAATTTCAATTTCTTAAAAACATTTATTACATATTCAATCTTATACGTTTTAAAAATCTACGAAATTTTAGTTAGTTAAACTTTTTACATACTTTTATATCTTTATTATAAATTTAATGTTTTATTGCATACTTATAAAAATTTGAAAAATAAAAGCCAATTAAAATTTTTATGTAAGTTAAAATTAGTTTGCGTACAAGTTTAAATTAAATTTAGAAAAATTTAAAATAAAAAATCTTTTATAAATTAACTTATGTATAAATTAACTTAAATTAATAAGATAAACTTAATTATATCTGTTCCTTTTTGATTTTCTATTCCAATAGATACTTATTTATAAGTTGATCCAAATAGAACCTATGTATACCACAATCCACATGTTAGTTTGGATTTGTTGTAGGCAACTCTGATGCACATAAGTTGAACCTACTTTTAGTTATATTTACGTTAATTTTGATATGAACACTGTGGATGAACAAGAACAACCAAACACACATATAATAAATTTTTTTGGAAGTAATTTTATTCAAGATATATTGTCAAATATTAAACATGAATAATTATTTTAATAGAAATTCAGATTTTAGTTCAACACGTACGTTGTGAGAAACTAATTTTTTTTCCCACTAAACTTAATTTAATTTATAGTGAGTGTAGGTTTTACATGTATAGTAACTTCTTATTAGAAGGAAATAAACACTGCCTATTTTAATTTTAATTTAGTAAAAAATTTAAAAAATACAGAAAGATGTAAATGTAAATGTAAATAGTTGTTATGATTAAGAAGCTTTTTACGTGGTCACATATATTTCAATCTATTCAAGAGAATTTATTGATACTCATAAGTGGGACTGTTTCCTCTCAACAATAATTTCTTTAAATATATCAATTTTAAATTCTTGATTACATACTTAAGTGGTTCAAGTCCCAATCACTTATTGTAAAAGTTTTTTAAATCAAATTGATGACTAGACTGGTAAAGACCTGATTTAAGATTCAATGCTTTATTTGTATTGTAACTGTTTTTATATTTTTAATATTATATAATATTTTAAGTTATACAAAATTTAGACTTGGAAAAAATTAGGATTTAAAGAATTATGAATTAGTATAAATAACTAAATTATATGTTTCATTGATAGAAATTAACAACCGTAAATAAAATACTTGATACATATCTGAAATATTTAAATTATGTACTTTTATTTATTCTAAAAAAACAGAGTAAATAAAAAATTAAAAAATAAAATAAAAATTTAAAAATTAAAAATACCAATACAATACCATTCTTTACGTGAGACCAACTCCAATATAAAACCAATTTAATTGATTTTCATCAATTCTAAAGTAGTATGATTTTTAAGGGTGTCCAAATTGCTGGTAATCAAATGTAAGTATGACTTTTGTTATATGTATAAATTATTATAGTTATTATTTTAGGGAAGTATGTTAATTAGAGTGGGCAAGGTAAGGGGGTAGTGTGGGGGCTCTACTCTGATACAAATCTTTTGTGGTTCACAATTGAAATTGAAACGAGAAGTAGTGTTGTTAATTTCTCTCTCCAAATTGGAACCACAACCAGTTACCAACAATAACAAGCTCAATATTACTCATCTGTTTTTAATAGTTTAATGTCACTGTTCAGATAATTGCTTGAAGGGGACCTGCAGTAAATTGTCACCTTTTCTCTCAACTTTACCCCTTCCTTGCGTCCCAATTTTAACATAGGAGCAAAAAAAAAATAAAAAATGCCTCAGACAGATGAATTTAATTTTGTTGGGAAAATAAAAATCAAGGAGGGGGAGAGCGGGTCCTCCATCAAATGAATTTATTTTGTACTTTGTACTTTTTTGATAAAAAAAATCTCTCCATTTTTTTTCTTCATTACTAAACTTTTAGTTAGAAAAATAAAAGAAATGAAACTGATAAAAGTATTTATTTATTTTCTCAAAAGTCTGATGATATAAGAAAGGGAGAGAGAGACAAATAAAGGAAGAGGAATTCAGCGAAAAAAAAAAAACAATGAAGAGTATCTTTTCTCTTTTTTCTTCGGGGTTTAAAAATGTTTTCACTTTCTGATTAATTTCAGTTCAATTTTTTAATTTAAAATTAAATTTTTTAAAATTAAATCATATCATTCTTTAATAAGAACGCAACATATATTTAGAAATATTACATTTATATATCATATCAACAATCATTAATAAATAGTGATATATTCACCCAAAAAATAGTAAATAGTGATAACAAATATTTTAAAAATTAAATTTAATAATTTTTTTGAAAAATTAAAATTGATTTCATTATATTTATAGAAATTATTATTTTTAAATAATTTTAAGGCATACAATTTACTAAATCATGCCTTTTAAGCCATTGAACCCCAATCTAATTGAAGAAACTATATTTAAAATTTATATTTTCTAAAAATATATTAAATTAAAAATAACTTTTGTATTAAGTTAAAAGTTTTGTGTTAAATTTATTAGAACATTTTTCAAAATAAATTTATTATGTTAAAAAAATATTAAAATCATTTCATATTTAGGAATGATTTGTACAAATCTTTAAAGGAGACTAAATTTTATGAATATATGATGGAGTTATTTAAAGAAACTAAAATAAAATAGGAAACAAGAAAATAAAGAAATAAAACTCAATAGAAATAATCAAGAAAACAAAGAAAGAATCAAGATAATACTTCAACACATATTGACACACACGCTCAAGCTGGAACATATATATTACACGTATCTAATACATATATTATCTTGGGCCAATGTAAAAACTTAGCAAACATGTCATCAAGTTAATCTTAGAACAAAAAAGTTTTGGTGATACTTGAGAGATCTTTTCCATGATAAAATGACAATCAAGAAATAGAATCAAATCAGTGATATAGAGATTCTAAATGTGGGAGTAACAAACAAGGCTAACTTAGGAAAAACAAAAAATAAAAAAGAAACTTAATCACCGATCGATAAAGAAATCACTCCATACTTGACCACTTAACAAAAGTAGATGGAAAAAGGCTTAATCAGATAAGCAAGAGGTAATTTCATGTTTAACCACTTTACAGAAGTTATCAATATCATCATGGCAGAAAGAGAGATTTAACCACCATATAAGGCTGATGCAAAACAAATTAATATCAACACTTAACCACCAAAAGCAAAAAAAGCTCGCATCATCAATGTTTAACTACTAAGAATGAAAGCAAATCATGTCCAAATAGACACAAGCAAATCTTCAAGAATATAACTATAATAGGTGAACACCAAGATAAATCTTTTAAACTGAAGCAACATTTAAGATCTTAAAGATGCCAAGAGCTTCATATGAAAATGTACAAAAGAGATTTTAAAGGCAATATCAATGCTGTGACGCCATATTAAAATAAAAGGGATGGTTTCTCCTGTATATTGAGCAATTTGTATTACTTATATACACAAAATCTAAATTGATTCTTAACAAATATGTAAAGAAATTAATAATATGATCAAGTTACCTGAAGAAGCTAAAATAAAATAGAAAATTAAGTAAAAGAAATGAGGAGTAGAATATAAGATAACATCAAAAAATTATTTCAGCATATTTTAAGAACATCAAATTTACCTTTCATCAAAATTAATCTTAAAAGACTAAAACATTTAATTAAGTTTATAAATACTCACACAAAATATTAATTTATTTTGTAATTATTATTTTTTATATTTTTATTTACTATTGCCTCAAAATTTGCACTAAACAAGAGACCCTAGAGATTTCGTTAGAACAATAATAGACACGGTATTAAATAATTAAATTAATACGAGGATGCATAACTACCAAACAAATGCGATAAATAAATGAGACGACGAGAGAGCACAACGCGGGAATGAGATAATTAAGAAAAAAAATCTAATAAATTAGGAAAAAAAAGACATAATATCATAAGCTTGAATCCAATGTACAAAGAGAGGTTGGCAATAAAGAGAAAGAGAAAAGACGTCCCTGTCACCTCAAATGGATTGCATTACTCATTGAAAAGGACATTATTACTTCCGACTTTTTATATTAACTTACTAATTATAAAATATATAAAAAAATACTTCAAAGATGCATATATTTTATTTTATTACATAATTACATAACAGAATAATATAAAATAATGTAACTACACATTAAAACATTAAAATAGTGATTGGAGTAGTGGTATAAGAGGACGTTGAATTCACGCGGAAGAGAAGGATATATTTCATGTTTAATTTGTTGTCATGCCTAGTTCAATGTAATCTAATAAGTAAAAATAAAATACAAACAAAATAAAGATTTTGGTTTCTTAACAAAAGTACTTTTACTTTAAATATATATTTTTATCTGGTTTTTAAACATGCACATATTTAACATAAAAGTTCATATTAAACTTTTTCCTACATACTTGGATCAAATAGTCACGTATTGCAGGTAAAAAATAATAGTGTAGCTTATAGAAATCGTAGAAATAAGTCTATAAACCAGAAGAAAAAAAACATTAAAATAATAGTATAGAAATCTATATCAGTGTCCCCAGTTCTTACATTCATGACCCATTTCCCCATAAACTCTTTGCAGATAATGCAATGGCAAAACCACACAGAAAGTGACCCCTGGGAATCAAAAGTTAAAACCAATGGCACAGCATAGCACAGTGTACAGTGTTTATTTACTATATAGCAAAACACTCACTGGCATAACACTTTAGGGAGAGAGAGAGTGAAAACAAGTGTAAAAAGAGAGAAAGTTAGGAGGGGGATAGAGAGTGTGTGTGTGTGCAGAGTTTGCAGGCTTGTAGCAGAAATGGTGGCAGATGGTTTTAACTTTATGTGTGAAATAATTTTCTTCTATCTCTTTTCTCTTTAGTGTTTTCTCTCTCTCTCTCTCTCTTCTTTTTCTTCCTGCATCTTCTTGTGTTTAGGGAGTGTGATGTTTTGTGGCAGAAGAACGATGTGATTGGACACAGCCAAAGCTGTGGACTTGTTCTGTTACTACTTTGTAATTGTAATCACATAAAAGGCTAGAGGGTATGAAGAGTGCACAGAAAAATACTAGTACTAGTTTCAAACAAAACTCACCTTACTACTACCCTTCCATCTCAAGCCATAGTTGAGTTGAGTGGTGCACAGTGTCACTATACATACCACTAACACCCTTTTTTGGTTCTTGTTCTGTGGCTCCTTGTGCTTTGAGCAAGAGCTTTTTGAGAAAGAGCTTGGTGGTGGTGGTTGTTGTTGAGTGGTTTCATGGTTAGGCTGTTGTTAAGTTGAAGTTCATCAGTTGCAGCTATGGCATTTCGATTTGGAGTCCTTATTCTTGCTTTGGTTATTTGTTTGAATTTCAATTCTGTGGAATCTGATGATGGTGAGTGTTGTTTACAGTTTCAAGTTTTTTGTTTTTTCTTTTGTGTGTTTGGATTCTTTGAAACGGAATTTTCTTCCAAACTTTATGTATGGGAAGGGAGAAGGAGAACAACACCACAAAGTTGAAAGTTGAAACTTTGGCTTTGTGGTTCTTAAGAAAGAGGTGTGTGTGGCTTGTGGCTATGGTTGCCATTGTTAGAAAGCCAAGTACCCTTCATGTGTTTTTCTCTCTTGTTTCTTTTCCTTGGTGAAGGGTGTTGGAGTTTGTAAATACACGTAAAGCTGAATTTGTTTTTTCACTTCTTTTTTTCTTCCTCTCTTTCTTTGCAACCAAATATGGCACTTCTTCTGCTGTTTTCAGTTGGTCCATTTTTTTCTTAAAAAAGTCAGCCTTTTCCGCGAATGCTGAGATTGACATGGTCTGTTTTTGGGATCTTGTGACTTTTCTTTGCAATGCAGCTGTCAAATTGTCAATTTCCACATTGTTAAAAATGAATTATGTTACTTCTTCTACTGATGTTTGTTTTCAGCATGGCTCACATTGTGAAAATGAATTTTCAATAAAATGTGGGTTGCATAATAATATAACATCATATACAAGTGTATATAATAACATGGTATCAATTTATTAATATGATGTGTAAGAACTTGATTTCATTTGACTTCAAGGTTCAAACTATGTTCTGTTCTGCATTGCTAATGTTTGAATACTTTTTCGTTGAAGGAGCAACGTTGTTAGAGATAAAGAAGTCATTTAGAGATGTGGATAACGTGCTCTATGATTGGACTGACTCACCATCATCAGATTATTGTGCCTGGAGAGGGATATCATGTGATAATGTTACCTTTAATGTTGTTGCACTGTGAGTTACTGTGTCCTTGGACATTGTATATAGGCTTCTTCACTTTTTCCTAGTCAATGAAAAACAAATCAGTTTTGCATTTTCTCTTACCCTTGTTTATTTTGCAGCAATCTTTCAGGGTTGAATCTTGATGGTGAAATTTCACCTGCAATTGGGAAACTTCAGAGTTTGGTCTCAATGTAGTCATTACTCTCCTTCATCCATTTTTTTTTAATATATGTAGTTGTGGCATTTGTATTGTCTTGCTTATCCTTTTTTTCACTTGTTTGAAACAGTGACCTCAGAGAAAACAGGTTATCAGGGCAGATACCAGATGAGATTGGTGACTGTTCATCTTTAAAGAACTTGTATGTTTCACCCCTAGAAGAACTGAATTCAGTTTATAATTAGACCTCCTAGTGACTTACTTGGAACTTGGATATTTTATTGTGTTTTCAGGGACTTGTCATTTAATGAAATTAGAGGGGATATACCATTTTCTATTTCTAAGTTGAAACAGCTGGAGAATCTGTGAGTATTTTTATTGGTGTTTCTCCTCAATTGAAAATTGATTTTTGGATGAGGTTATGACCAGTTTTTCTGTGTAAATTGTAATTTTTATCTCAGGATTTTGAAGAACAACCAATTGATTGGACCAATTCCTTCAACTTTGTCTCAGATTCCTGATTTGAAGATTCTGTAAGTCATTCTTGTATTTCTCATTTCCCATTTCTCCTCCTCATAACACTAATTTTAGTTTCTATAACTGACATTCTCGGCTCAATAAAAATGCTTTCCAGAGACCTGGCTCAAAATAATCTTAGCGGAGAAATACCAAGGCTTATATATTGGAACGAAGTTTTGCAATATCTGTGAGTATAAGCAATATGCATATGAAATTTCTATATCTTTTAAGTTTTCAGTTCTATTTCTATCTGACTGATCATGCTTCTAATCTTGTTGACTTTTCCCTTCTTTCCCTTTCCATTTAATAGAGGCTTGAGAGGGAACAATTTGGTTGGTTCACTATCACCAGACATGTGCCAGTTAACTGGGCTGTGGTATTTGTAAGTTTCACAATCACTCCCTTTTATAATCCAAGTTGTAAAAATGTGCATTTCCTAAGTGAATATATGATTGTTTTCCTCCTACTATTTTGTAGTGATGTGAGAAACAATAGCCTGACAGGAAGTATTCCAGAGAACATAGGCAATTGTACTGCCTTCCAGGTCTTGTATGTAATCCAGTTGCATGACTTTGACATACCTTGTTCTTATTTTCTTTTTACCTTTCTAATCTCTTCTGTTGATGCCAGGGATTTATCCTACAACCAACTAACTGGAGAGATACCATTCAATATTGGATTCTTGCAAGTAGCAACTTTGTATGTGTGCATGATCTTTTTTAAGTTTTTTTTTATGAGAATGATATTTGGTCTTTCACTTTTTTTGTCTTGGAATTTCTTGATAGATTTGCTTGAGTTTGGCAGGTCCTTGCAAGGCAATAAACTCTCTGGACATATTCCACCGGTGATCGGTCTCATGCAAGCACTTGCTGTCCTGTAAGCATTGTTTGTTAGTCATTATCGAAATATTTTTTGTGAAATTTGGTCGTTGACTTGATGTTTTCTCCCTGATGTTCTTTTAATATTGATTTTATTTCAAATTTCCAATCCAGAGACTTGAGCTGCAACTTGTTAAGTGGATCGATCCCTCCTATCTTGGGAAATTTGACTTACACAGAAAAATTGTAAGTATAAGCAAGTGGTTTTTCATTTATATCAATTAGTTGATTTTGTTATAAATTATGCATATCAACAACTTTGAGAAAACTTTACTTCACTATGTGTTGAGCATAATTTTTGAATTGTTTGTAGGTACTTGCATGGAAACAAGCTGACTGGCTTCATCCCCCCAGAGCTTGGAAATATGTCAAAGCTTCACTATTTGTAAGATGCTTCAGCTAATGGTTGCCTCTCAGCTGGGTGGAATACAGTTCATAGAATTAACCTATTATGTTCATCATGTTTTAGGGAACTGAATGATAACCATTTAAGTGGACATATCCCGCCCGAGCTTGGAAAGCTTACAGATCTGTTTGACTTGTAAGAGTGGTTACCTTGAAGTATCAATTTTGTTGATTTTTAATTTTAAGTTTGATGGAGTCACCCATCATTCTTTCAGAAATGTTGCAAACAACAATCTTGAGGGGCCAATTCCTAGTAATCTTAGCTCATGTAAAAATCTCAACAGCCTGTAAGCAACAAAACTTGTACTATTACTGTGTTACATTTTTTTTTGTCATATATACATTAAGGTGACAGATTTTTCTATCCTTTTAGCAATGTGCATGGCAACAAGTTGAATGGATCAATTCCCCCTTCTTTGCAGAGTTTGGAGAGCATGACCTCTTTGTAAGTTTCACCTCGACAAAATAGGGACATTTGTTAGAATGTACCTGCAATTGTGTTGTGTTTGGTTCTATTTCTTTGTCTTTCGTATAAACATGTTATGCACAAACACATGCCTGCATGTACATCACTGCATCCTGATTTCTACCATGCTTAAACCAATTATTCTTTTGTTTAATATCGGTTCTTATTGCTTCATTGCATTGTGACGATCTTCCTTAGGAATCTTTCTTCCAACAATCTTCAGGGCGCAATTCCAATAGAACTGTCGCGGATTGGCAATTTGGATACATTGTAAGTATAAATTATTTAATTTATATCCTTGCGCTGACATCTTTAAATTTGTACTAACAGATGATTTCCTCCCCAGGGATATTTCAAACAATAACTTAGTTGGTTCCATCCCTTCTTCCCTTGGTGACTTGGAACATCTTCTGAAGTTGTGAGTTATCTGCCTAGTCATGCTTAGAATCTGGACTATTTCTTCTTACTGAAAGCTAATATTCATTTATTTTGTTAGGAATCTAAGCAGAAACAATTTAACAGGAATTATTCCAGCAGAATTTGGAAATCTTAGAAGTGTTATGGAAATGTAAGTCACTTATATTTTTCTTATCAAAACAAAATATAGTTTGTTTTTTTTCTCCCGCTGATTATTCTACATGCTTCTATGTCACAGTGATCTTTCAAATAATCAACTCTCTGGCTTGATTCCTGATGAACTTAGTCAGCTTCAAAACATGATATCCTTGTAAGCTTCTTTTTGCATCTTTTTCTATTTTTGTTCAATATTCTTTATGGCCTTGTTTTGTCAAATCTCGTGGTTTAATTAGAGCAGCCTTGTATTGAATTTTATATTTATAAAAAAGATGTCTAATGTTGGATGCTGGAAGTAAATGATTTCGGAATTCATCGTTTTTAGGGTTATGGCGATAAGTTGAAAAAATATTGCCAATAATGGATAGTTATTCATCTTTATCAAACTTCAAGATAGACTTCTGTTTTGTGCAATAGGACTTATCGGCTTCAAAATTAACTGTTTGTTCTTTTTCAATTGTAAATATAGTGGATGATTATTGACTCTGATAATTATACTACTCCATTGATATTTCTAATTTTCTTGGTTTAAAATGATATGCAGGAGACTTGAAAATAACAAATTGACTGGCGATGTGGCATCACTTTCAAATTGCATTAGTCTCTCTCTACTGTAAGTTTAGAGCCTTTAATAACAATTTTGTGTGACATTTCTAACAGGCCATGTCACTTTTACCTAACAAGTTGAATATTTGTTGTGAAATTTGTAGTAATGTGTCCTATAACAAACTATTTGGTGTTATCCCAACGAGTAACAACTTTACCAGGTTTCCCCCTGACAGGTGAGAGTCATTCATTGTTGACATTGTCTTTAACTTTAAAAGCAAGCTGTTCTGGATTCATGAATACAACCTTTTATTTGCAGTTTCATTGGAAACCCTGGTCTTTGTGGTAATTGGCTGAATTTGCCGTGTCATGGTGCTCGCCCTTCAGAGCGAGGTAAGCTGAATTTTCTAGCAGGAATTTCCTGTTTCCTATTATCACTGTCACTGTTGCTTTTATCTTTCAAAATGCATGGAAAGGAGGTCAAAAAGAGCTGCTGTGTTCTTCCTATGAGATTCTTTTATTCAAGAGATAAAAGGGTATAGTGCTTAAATTGTGTAGAATAAACTAATATATTTTATTGACTCTGCAGTTACATTATCTAAGGCTGCCATTCTTGGAATTACTCTTGGTGCCCTTGTGATTCTTCTTATGGTATTGCTGGCAGCTTGCCGACCACATAGTCCCTCTCCTTTTCCTGATGGATCATTTGACAAACCAGGTACTCATCTTAGTTACATCCTTACACTTTAAGCTGTAGCCTTCAACCAGCATGGTTTCAAAGAGCAAGCTGGGGTTTTGTAAATTTGAACTGTCTTTAGTCATTCTAGTGTATCTAACTTCAAACCAGCAATGATTGAAAATCAATAATTGATTGGATTGAGTAACAGTATGCATTAAAGTTTACATGATTGCTTTTGACTGTGCCGGATTTTGTAGTGTTTGATATATTATAATGGTATCATTCTGCCTATTGAAACTTAAGTTGACAAGTTACTGACTGCATAAGCTATGCTATTGACAGTTAATTTCTCCCCCCCAAAGCTAGTGATTCTTCATATGAATATGGCACTACATGTGTATGAAGATATCATGAGGATGACTGAAAACCTGAGTGAGAAGTATATAATTGGATATGGAGCATCAAGTACAGTTTATAAATGTGTTCTTAAGAATTGCAAGCCGGTGGCTATCAAGAGGATCTATTCTCACTATCCCCAATGTATTAAAGAATTTGAAACTGAACTTGAGACGGTTGGCAGCATCAAGCACCGGAATCTGGTCAGTCTCCAAGGTTATTCCTTGTCCCCATATGGGCATCTCCTGTTTTATGACTACATGGAAAATGGCAGTCTATGGGATCTTCTTCATGGTATGTTCAAGCCATTTTTTTCCTTATACTTTTGTAGGCATGCATTGCATGGAACCCTTTATTTTGAACTTAGAAGTATCTGTCACAATCTCCTCTTCCATATAGCATATTAGTGTATAATGAGAAATTCATTCAATGCGTATGGCTGAGTCATGCATTGAAGTTTCTTGTTTCATGTTTGGCTTTTGCTTGAGGTTCCTAAAGCCCGTTGTGCTGTATTATTCTGTTGCATATAGAGCTTGAGCTTTAAATAATGTACAGAAGAAATATTGTTAGAAGAAACCAATAGTCCATTAGGTTGTCCTGCTAGAAGGTAGCATACAGTACAATCCTACCTCTAGCTAGCATTGTTAAGTAGACATCTATATGCGACATTTATATTTTTATTAGTCTAAGCAGTGCATTGGATAACAGCAATTTAGAAAACGTTTAGAAGCCAGCTTATGATTTTATTATGTATGGTTTTCTTGTGTTCTTTTTTTCAGGACCTACCAAGAAGAAAAAGCTTGACTGGGAGCTGCGTCTAAAAATAGCACTTGGAGCAGCACAAGGGCTTGCTTATCTACACCATGATTGCTGTCCTAGAATCATCCACAGAGATGTGAAATCATCTAACATTCTATTGGATGCAGACTTTGAGCCTCATCTCACTGATTTTGGCATTGCCAAAAGTCTCTGCCCCTCAAAGTCCCATACTTCTACTTACATAATGGGCACAATTGGCTATATAGACCCTGAGTATGCTAGAACTTCACGTCTCACTGAGAAGTCTGATGTGTACAGTTACGGTATTGTTTTACTTGAGTTGCTAACTGGAAGGAAAGCTGTTGACAATGAATCCAACCTCCACCATCTGGTGAGTTCACAACACATTTCAATATACACGTGCGCGAGCGAGCACACACACATGCAGACAGTTTTTTATGTTTAGCCTTGGTCTTTTATGAGCTTTAGGTATATACTTTTTGCTCTATCCTTAGTCTGAATATTCTAGGCATGCTAGAATGCTTGCTTTGTGGGACTCAAAATTGCCTGGCTCATGATTTAAGATTGCAAATCTGATATGCTAAAACATCACTCTCAACTTGTTAATACTTAATCCTTGCTCTATTGTTCACATACTAATGGCTCTTATTTTGCGTAGATTTTGTCCAAGGCAGCAACCAATGCAGTGATGGAAACAGTTGATCCAGACATTACTGCCACATGCAAGGACCTAGGAGCTGTAAAAAAGGTTTATCAGCTTGCTCTATTATGCACAAAGAGGCAGCCAGCTGATAGGCCGACAATGCACGAAGTGACACGTGTACTCGGAAGCCTTGTGCTGTCAAACACCCCACCAAAGCAACTAGCTGCACTACCACCTGCTTCAAATCCATCTGCCAAAGTGCCATGCTACGTGGATGAGTATGCAAACCTCAAGACTCCACACTTGGTGAACTGCCCCTCAATGAGCACCTCAGATGCTCAACTCTTCCTCAAGTTTGGAGAAGTAATCTCTCAAAACAGTGAGTGAAAGAGTGAGCGGGGATTTTGAAATGAAAATCAAGTCCAAGAATCATGTATATTATTTAAAAACCAAAAAAGAGAAGCGAAAAAATGGATGAGGGGTAATAGTTAATGAAAATGTTTATAAAAAGTTTTAGTACTAGTTTTTTTTTTTAGTGTTGGTTGATTTGAACAAAAAGAAAGATATTATGTATCATCATCATCACAATTTGAAAGGTGAAGTAAATCCAATTCTTGTACTTGTTTGGTGGTAGCACACAAGGGTTTGCAGTAGCAAAAGTTAAGGTTTTGGGGCCAATGTTGCAGGGTGGGGTAGCTAAGGTCTTAAATGTTAGTAGGAGGGAAGCAAATACTATTGCATAATGTGTGAACATCAATAATGCACTGAATTTCTTAGCTGGCTTTGGATCAGTTATCTGTCTGAATGCTGGCGGTATTAAGAAAAAAAAAAAGTGTATCCATTACCTCTTTTACTACCTGATGCCATTTGCTCAGTAAAGTGCTATGAAATTATGTCATGAAATTTTGGGTCATTTTGGCCTCACACTAGGGAGGGGTTCATAATTGTGGTATTGGTTCCTGTGCCTTTGTTGACTCAAAAATGTTTAATGCGGTTCAGTGTCATTAATGGAACAATTGTCAGCACAGCTGAAAAATGAATGAGAGTTGTGTAACTTTTGTTGGTAGAAAAAAGGTTAAAGGGTGAAAATAACTATGCCTTCAAATATGCCCTTCAATCATTGTCTTGTTGCATGTTTACTTGGAATATTCTAGACTCCATTGAGGTTCAGTAATGGATTTACAACCTTGCGCACTTGAAGGAACAATCGGTTTCAGGGGAAAATTTTAAATATATTAACTTGGGAGTTTAGAAATAATTTGAAGGTTTTTAGAAAGTTAATATTTTTATTGGCAAGTGGAATTACCTTTGATGTATTAGGACATTTACGTTGAATTATCTACAATTATGTTAAAATATAAGTTAATGTAATTTTAAGTATATTTATTTGTTTATTCCATGTTGAATTAATTTTAGCTCAAAATTTGATTTTAAGTTGAAATAATTTTAAGTAATTTGTGTTGAATTAAAAATTATATATTGATCTATACTATTTTTTGTCTGAACAAATGTAGTATAGATTGATCTATACTATTAAATTCATTTAAAAGTTTTGTTTGAAAAAACACAAATAACCGCATTTTAAAATAATTTTTTTAAAATATTCAAAATTAATTCTACAAATTTACTTAAACATACTTAATATATATCATCTAATGCGTAGAATTAACTTATGTAAAATTATTTTAATTTAATCATATCTAAAGTTTGAGCCCGTGTAGGGATGGATCTATATGCAAAGCAATGGGAACAATTGTTTTTACAAAGTATTTTTTTACTTGAATATATTGAATAAATATTATTTTTGCTCCCAAAAAAAAAATAGGTGTTGTCCCCATAAAATAATTATTTTAAAAAGATGAATGTAAAAAGTTGCAAAAGAAAAAATAAATTTGCACTGATGTTATCGACTTTATCTTTTTAACTTTTAATATTTTTAATTTATCTAATACTTTTCCAATAGAGCTTATATTATTTTTCGTTTAAAAAAAATATTAGACTATTTTTTGTTTCATTAAACAATTTTTTTGGATCCGTTGGCCTCACTATGCATTGCCTTAAATACTTGAAGAAAATTTTATCTCCCAAATTGATCCTACTTTACTTTGGAACAAATTGTCTGTGGTCTATAAAGAATAAAAAACTTGATATACGCACTTTAAAAAATAACCAATTATGTAGAAAATAAAATACTTAAGTGTCGGCTTGTTTTGGTGTTAGAAAATCAGTTTTAGTACTTTTTAGTATAAAGATATTATTTTATTCCATAGAAATGAAATTCAAGTAAAAAAATTATAATGATTAAGTTTATTGTTTACTTAATTGAGATAGACTCTTAATAATAAATAGACTTAAAAATATTTTTGATCCATGTAATTTAATGATTTTCTCATTTTTGTTTCTATAATTTTTTTTTTCGTTTTAGTTTTTTCAAAAATGTGTTTATTTTGTTTTTTATTTTTAAAGTATTTTTTAGATAGAATTTTTTTGCTGTAGATATTCAAAATGCTATCTAAAACATTTTAAGGATAAAAAATAAAACAAACAGATTTTTGAAAAGGCAAAAACAAAAAAATAGGAATAAAAATAAAAAAAAACACTAAATTATAAGTACAAATTTAAGCCTAATAAATAGGTATTCTAATGTAAATTGATAATTAAGATTAATTCAAACATATCTTAATTACGTGAAACATTGAAAACTATTTTTTTTAGATAAGAAAAATAATTTTACTAAAACTAATTTTACCCAAAAGTTGGGTCGTTAATTTCTTTTCTACAAAAGCTATTCTAGAGAATCATTACCCTTATTTTTGTCTGCTTTTTCATTCACACGGCACGGTAAAAGAAGACACTTAATTTTGTGATATGGTTGGATGAGAGGATGAGGAAAGAGAGAGAGAGAGAGCAAAGTAAATGCGTACAGATCGAGTATGCTTGACAAATATTTTAAATAGTTTGTAGCTTTTTTTCATTACTTAAGAAGTTTGTTTGATCATATTAATAGTATTTGAAAAATAAGTTATTTTCAAGTAGTTTACAACCTTCTTTAGCATTATTTAAAAAAACTTGATCGAGGTGCTATCTCACTTAATGTTTATTTTTTAAATATTAGCTTTTAATTTTTTATATATTATTTCTTTTTTATTTTAAAAATATTTAATAAAATTACTTTTTTCTGCTTTTATAAGTTATGATTTTATTATCATGTACTTCAGCGTATGCTATTTTTGTTTTATTTAAAACTTAATTGGTAACATTTAAAGATATAATATAAATTTAATAAAAAGGCTTAACAACTTTAAGCTTTTAGTTATGCACTATTTTTTCATTTTTCAATTTATTTTTCGCTTACTTTTGCTAAACATAACTATGATTATATAAATTTTATTGAATCAGAGAACAACCCACTTTATTTAAGGATGAAAAAGCGAGTTTTTCCTCATGTTTAATAATATGTTGTTGGAGCACCTTAGGAACGTTAGTCAATGCATTTCTCCCCTTGCTTCTTCATTCATTCGTTGAATTTGCATTGAAACGCGTATTACAACAAAAACAAATGGCAAAACATTTAAGGGGTTTTATAATAAATTTATTTTTTATATAGTTAAAAATAATAAATAATGTATATGTATATAAATTAAATAAAATAAATATGTTAAAAGTAATGAATTAGTATTTTTTTAAATTCGTTTTACATTTTTGGGTAAATTTTAGCATGCCAACCCACTGACCAACCTCTCTAAATGGATGAGTTATGCTTATTAAAAAAAAATAATGAATTAAGTCAATGTGTTTCACCCCACTTAAGGTAGGCTGGAGGTGGGTTAGCCTACTTTTATCACCCATCATCTTATTGTTGATGAGGCATCCATTTGGTTTGCCATGAATTTAGAAAAATGTATTTGGTTAATTATTAAAAATGGTTGAGATTATTTTTTATATGTCCAGGAATAATTAATATATATATATATATATATATATATATAATAATTACTAAATTATCTTTATTATTGTAGTATCTTAAAAAAATATAAATGTATCTAGGTACAACTATAACAATCCACAGGAAAATCCCTAAAAAGTGTGCCAAAAAAATGTCACTACTCATCACAATCCCTTTTGCAGCCTCACGCTTTAAAACTACAGTCTTGCCACTGGCACACAGGTACATATTTATTTGTTGTAAATCAAATAGTGAAACAAAAAGAGCCAAGTAACTTTAAGAAAATAATTTAGAGTTATAGTGTTAATATTATAAAAACCTAGAGTGTCTTATTAAAAAGTATTATGAATATCATACATGAAATTGACACAAGAATTAATGAAACTAGGTATATATCCGTGCGTTGCGCGGAAGTTTTTATTAATCATAACCAGTAAATTAAATTAAAAATCATAAAGAGACATATAAAAAATATTGTTACAACTAACTAATATGGGAAATGGATTTTGTGAATGAAATGAAAGAAGATTTGTAGAAAATTATGTGAAGTTTTGACGTCAATTCTTTGGCCGTATAAATCTTATTGGCCAGATGTATTTTCAACCCATTACCTTTACCCTTAATTTTGGGAACATTTATTGAAGGTATTTTCACTGAGTTTTCAGCATCAATGTGATCCATGAATAAAGAATACAACTTTTAAAGATAAACAATAACATCAAATGTTTGTGTGTAACAAATGCTTGAATTTAGAGTATATGAACAAAGCAACAACAAATATTGGAGTCTTAGTACGACTCGCGATGGCACGGTCTTATTAATGAGGACCTATTCTATTTTCTAGGAAAAGAAATCACTCTCCAAACAACTCATTCGCTCCCAAATTTTCAAACATGAAGGAAGGCTGAAAGTGGCTTCTTCAACTTAGAATCTACTACATCAGAAATAAAAGATCAGTTACAGGGAAGCAAAGATTCCGGGCATATGCTATAATACCTTCTAAAGGGGACAATTTCAAAGCATTTAAACATAACATTATAGCACCAAAAAAAAATTAAAAAAGAAGTAAATAAAGAATAATTATAATGCATGTTTCTTGACGACAAAAGCAAAGTAGATGTACATAGATTAATTAAAAAAAACATAAAACATGTTAAAATGGTTTATCTATGGGGATATTTAATTACTGATTTAAAGCCAAGAATCCTTAGTTATAGTACCACACACATCTCAGCTCAAAATGTTTGTTTAAAATCCTTAGTTATTGAATATAGTAGTCAACAATGAACACAATTTGATAAGAGGTTAGTTGGGTTCGTAGTGTTTTTCAGTTCTCAGATGAAAAATTGAGGTGATTGTGATTTTGGGTTGTGAAGTGCTGTTATGAACACAGAATCAGAAGATACAGGGCAAGGTATAAGGCAAGTAACAAAACCAAACGAAGAAGAAGAATCAAGGGCAAAAAGGAAAATCAACAGGCCACGATACCTGGAAGATTACGTGTCAAAGTGAGCTGAGCATGCAGCCAGGTCAGCATCGTTTAGAAGCAATCCAAGATTCCTGGCCGTTAGAAGTTGTCCCCTGCTAGCAGTACAATGCATTTTCTCAAATTTCCTCCAAGGCACAAATGCCAAATTCCGTTAGAATTGTATCTTCTGGAATCATAATAGAAATGCTTATAAATAAAGAATTGATGTAATTCTAATGGATAAGTTCAATAATAAAGATTTTTCCTTTCTTCTCTTACCTTATTCTGGAGGCCCTAGAACCTTGAATTCTAGAATTGCATACTCAGGTCACAACAACTTGGTGCTTTCATTGGGCACTATCGCCATGGCCGAATCCACCCGTTCTAAGACCAACATGGATCGTATCGAAGAAGCTATCGCCAAGCTTGCTTCAAGTCACCTTCATGTCACTGAGAAGCTAGATGATCTCATTAACCGTGTTGTTGCCTTGGAAACCAATGCCCAACACTCTCCATCTCCGTCCTCTTCCTCGACCATTCCTACACCACAAACACCATTAGTTAATCCACACAGACTCAAACTCAATGTGCCCAGATTCGATGGCTCGGATCCCTCTGGGTGGGTATTCAAGATTACCCAATTCTTTGAATACCACGCAATCCCTGATCCAGAGTGACTCACCATCGCGTCATTTTATATGGACGGACCAGCTCTCGCATGGTTCCAATGGATGGCCCGAAACCATCAACTCTCCACATGGACTGGTTTTCGACAAGCGATAGAGGCTCGCTTTGCCCAATCCCCGTATGAGGACCCAACAGGACAACTATTCAAGTTAACCCAGAGAGGTTCAGTGATGGAATACCTGACTCAATTTGAGGCACTGGCCAATCGCATCACCAGCTTATCGCCATCTTCCCTCCTGAGTTGCTTCATATTAGGCCTTAAACCCGACATCCGGCACGAAGTCCAAGCACTCCAACCGATGACGCTGGTGCATGCCGCCGGCTTGGCCTGTCTTTAGGAGGAGAAACTCCAGGAGAACCGCAAGGGTCTCTGGAGCTGTCCTCACCTTAGCCCTTATCCATCTTCTCCAGTTCCCCTTTCCGTAGCCTCCCTAACCCCAACTCTTCCATTGCTTCCCTCTCCCACAAAACCCCCACCCTTACCAGTTAAACGCTTGAGCCCCGAGGAGCTAGCAAGCCGGAGAGAGCGCGACTTGTGTTTTTATTGCGACGAGAAGTACACGAGGAACCACCGTTGCGCCTCGCGGTTCTTCCTTCTCATCGCAAATGAAGAACACAGGGACGACATTTTGAACCCTAATATAGCCAGCCTTCCTTCCACATCCGACCCGACCCAACCTGATATACCCAATAATCCAATACTTACCCAAACACAACCCGAACGTTTCAGGCCTAAATTAGCCTTCACGCCTTGTCCGGCCAAATTGCCCCGGAGACACTACGCATGACCGACTGGATTTCCCACCACCAGGTGGTGATTCTAGTTGATGGAGCAGCACACACAATTTCATGGAGGCACGCCTCGTTAAGTCTCTCGGGTTAAATCCCCAACCAACACTAACCTTGCGAGTCCTTGTCAACAACGACAACGACGTGGAGTGCTATCAAGTATGCATGGTCGTGGTAGTGCAGGTTTAGGGATGCACCTTCACCATTGATTTGCATGTCCTTCCCCTGTGTGGGGTTGGCATTGTTTTAGGGGTGCAATGGCTTAAATCCCTTGGTCCTGTTCTTATTGATTACAACGACCTTACCGTGAAATTTATTCATGAAGGAAAGCTGATTAAATTGAAGGGGAACTTAGACATGACTTTAATGGCGATCAGTCCCCCTCAGCTCTGGCGCCTGCTTCAGACACAAAGTGCGAGTGAACTCTTCCACATTAGAGTTTGTTCTCAAGTCCCGCCACCACCAACAACCCACCCCACAATCCTTACCATCATTGACCAGTTCTCAACTTTGTTTCAACCACCGACAACCCTTCCTCCATCGCGCACCACGAACCATTCTATTCACCTTCTACCTAACACAGCTCCTGTCAATATCCGCCCTTATAGATATCCACATTTCCAGAAACAAGAGATTGAATCTCAAGTCAATGCGATGCTTTAGAATGAAATTATCTGCCCTAGTATAGGCCCCTTCTCTTCGCCGGTGCTTCTCGTCAAGAAGAGGGACGACTCATGGTGCTTCTACGTTGATTATTGAGCACTCAATGCGCTCACCATCAAAGATCGGTTTCCAATCCCCACAATCGATGAATTGTTGGATGAATTGGGTGGCGCCAACTGGTTTTCGAAGATGGATTTACTGCAAGGGTACCATCAGATTTTAATGGTGCCGGAGGATGTGAGCAAAATAGCGTTTCGAATGCATCATGGCCATTATGAGTTTATGGTGATTCCATTTGGCCTGTGTAATGCCCCTTCTTCCTTCCAGGCCACCATGAATACCACCTTTGGACCCTACCTGCGTAAATTTGTTATCGTCTTCTTCAATGATATATTAATATATAGCTAGACTTTCTCTAATCATCTCGAGCATTTGAGGACAACCTTGCAAACTATCACTGACAACAACTTTGTTATGAAATTATCCAAATATTCCTTCGCGACCCAACAAGTGGAATACCTGGGTCACTTGGTTTCTGAAAAAGGCGTTGAACCAGTCCCTGTGAAGGTTGCTGTCGTGCAACAATGGCCACCTCCTTATTCGATACGAGCATTGAGAGGATTTTTGGGTCTTTCAGGTTTTTATCACCGTTTCATTAAAGGGTATGCTACCATAGCTGCACCCTTCACGGCTTTAATGACCAAGGATCAATTTCACTGGACTCTTGAAGCTGATCAAGCTTTTTTGAAACTAAAGGAAGCTCTGTGTCATGCCCCTGTTCTGGGCTTACCTGATTTCAATTCCCTGTTTGTCGTAGAAATTGATGCTTCAGGGATAGGCATGGGGGCAATTCTGCACAACACCATCATCCTCTAGCCTTCTTCAACAAATTGTTTTGCTCCAAGTTACTTCGCGCCTCCACCTACGTGCGGGAGCTCGCCGCAATCATGGCGGCAGTAAAAAAATGGAGACAATATATTTTAGGTCACTGCTTTGTGATCCTAACAGATCATCGTAGCTTGAAGGAACTTATGGCTCAAGCTGTGCAAACCCCTGAACAACAAGTTTATCCTGCGCGATTAATGGGTTTCAATTATACTATTCATTATCGCGCCGGGAAGGCCAATCTGGCGGCAAATGCCCTTTTGCGGCTACTAGAACCAGCTCCAGGACAACTTCTTATGCTAACAATACCCAATTATCTTTTTTGTAGAAATTAAAAGTGAAGCTCTCCTCTAATCAGGCATTTCTGACCCGTCATCAACAAATTAAGGATGAACCTCATAATCATCCTGACTGTGTGTTATGGGATGATTTGATCTTGCAATAGAGTTGTATTTGGCTTCCACCAGGGCTTCAGTTACTGCCGACGATTCTGGCCGAATTTCACTATACTCCCACTGGCGGCCACATGGGAGTCATGAAGACTCTGACCCGAATTCATGAAAGCTTTGTGTGGGCATCAATGAAACAAGATGTTCACCACTTCGTCACTAACTGTACCACATGTTAGCAAATTAAATATGACCACCGCCGACCACCAGGCCTCTTGTGTCCTCTTCCAATTCTGGCGCAGCAATGGAAGGACTTCTCCCTGGACTTCATCGTGGGACTTCCCTCCTATCGCGGTAACTCCGTCATTTTAGTTATCATGGATCGCTTTTCGAAAGGACTCCACCTGGGTGCACTTCCACAACATCATACAACTTTGAGCGTCGCAAGGCTATTCATGGAAATTTCTGGCAAGCTTCACGGCATGCCACGAAGCCTAGTCTCAGACAGGGATCCATTGTTTGTGAGTCATTTTTGACAGGAATTATTCAAACTGAGCGGCACTAAGCTCCATATGAGCTCGGCTTACCATCCTTAGTTTAATGGACAAACGGAAGCCATGAATCGCATCATCGAGCAGTATTTGTGAGCCTTTGTGCATCAAAAACCATCCACATGGGGTCGTTTCCTGATGTGGGCCGAATGGTCTTACAATACCTTGACCCATTCAGCCACCGACATGTCACCATATGAAATCACCTTCGAGAAGAAACTGCTAAGCTTTCCATAGTACCTTGAAGGAACATCGAAGGTCGAGGTTGTTGACGAGTGGTTAACTCATCGCGATAAGATAATTGCCAGTCTAGTAAAGAAGTTGTCCAAAGCTCAGAAAAGAATGAAGGAATTTGCGGACCAACAACGCCGTGATGTGAACTACACAGAAGGGGACCAAGTGTTGGTCATATTACACCCTCACCGGCAAACCTCAACCACCGGTGGAGCATACTCCAAACTCGCAAAAAGATATTACGGGCCGTTCCAAGTAATCAAGAAGATATGGAGTGTTGCTTACCAATTGAATTTGCTGCTGATGTGCCATTATTTTCTCCTATTTCTTAAACTTTTTTGCACCATTTTAATTACTGATTAGTCTTAATTGTCAAATTAATTAGGCAGTTTTATTATTTGGGCTCATTCAGCTAATTTGATGTTTTTAATCTAATTTTAGGAATTAATGAAGCATTGGGCTTGAATCCAGAATTGGGCTTTGACTTGAAAAGAGCAGACTATTTTACCATATTTTATCTTATCTAGATATTATTTAGATTTGATCTCATCTATATATTATTTCATCTAGATCTTATCTTATCTTATCTAGACTTTATTTTATTTATGGGCTTGGATTTAAAACAGATTTGTAAGCTTTGAGGCTGAAAACTATATAACAACACCAAGGTTCTAGTTTAGTCTCCTTTCTTCTCTCTCTCCTCCCCTCTCTCTCTTTTTCGTTTTAGTTTTAGAGTGCTACTCTCTCTTTCGTTTCAGTCACTTTTTGTTTTAGCAATAAAATTTCGTTCTTGCTTCAATCTACAATTTTGTTCTCTATTGATTAATGGAAGGCTAAGTCTCCAACGTTGTTTTCTCTTGAGGATCAAACACAGTTCTCTTTGAGGTTCTATTATTACTATAAAATTCTGATCAGTTTTTCCTCTTCACCAATTTCTCTGTATTTGTCGCTATTAATTCATGCATGCTTAGTGCTTGATTAATTGTCTCTGCGCTTAATTTACGTTCATGATTAATTGGTGTGTGTGTTGCTTAATCACATAATGAATGTCTTATGTTAAATTTCACTTAGTAATTTAATTTAGGGTTGGATTAAGTGGTTGAACTGATAAAGGATAAACTCTCGTAACCTAGGATAAGAGACTTGTTTGTGAATCAAGGGGAAGCAACTTGTTTTAATTCTGATATTTTCTAATTTACATCTATTCGCTGTTTAATTTACAAAAGCAAATAACCCCCCCCCCCCCAATTCGTTACTATTTTCCTACTATCTGTTATGAACGTTTGGTTGACCATTGCTCGTTGGGAGACGACCTAGGATCACTTCCTAGTTACTGCATTTTAATTTTTATTTGATTCGGGTACGACCTCGATCAGCCGCCAAATTCTAGAATCCATTCGGTGTTTCATTGCTCCTTATTAAAACCATATCTTCCTTCAGCCAATGAGGTTCCTCTTGACTTACCAATCTTATCAGAAGATAACTAGCCCCTTATCACACCACTCGCGATCTTAGACACTAAATAGGAAACTTCATCCTCTGGTAAACAGTTGTTGGTCTTGGTTCAGTGGGCCGGATTAATTCCGGAAGACACATCGTGGGAGTAGTGGGAATCCCTTAAGTGCGACTACAACCTTGAGGACAAGGTTATTTTGGAAGCCTGCAGGGATGCTATGAACACAAAATCAGAAGATACAGGGCAAGACACATGGCAAGTAACAAAACCAAACGAAGAAGAAGAATCAAGGGCAAAAAGGAAAATCAACAGGCCACGATACCTGGAAGATTACGTGGCAAAGTGAGCTAAGCATGCAGCCAGGTCAGCATCATCTAGAAGCAATCCAAGATTCCTGGCCGTTAGAAGCTGTCCCCTGCTAGCAGTATAATGCATTTTTGCAAAATTCCGTTAGAATTGTATCTTCTAGAATCATAATAGAAATGCTTATAAATAGAGAATTGATGTAATTCTAATGGATAAGTTCAATAATACAAATTCTTCCTTTATTCTCTTACCTTATTCTGGAGGCCCTAGAACCTCGAATTCTAGAATTGCATACTCAGGTCAAGTGCACATATTTTATTGAATATATAATTGTAAGATAAACAAAGACTTGTTGGATGCTTTGAAGATCACAATATTAACACTTGTTCTGCTAGCAATGTAGTAGGTTTCACCCTTTTCTCTGAATTCGACAAGGGGAAACAAAGTTGTTGCCAAATACTCGCTGGACATAAGCACTGCGAAAGGAAAAGCCAGCCTGAATTGGATTCAAACATTGTCTAGAACTCATGTGTTGTAGCGAATTACTACAATTTTAATCTTGGCACTATAACTTTGACCCTATGAAGCACGGATTCTGACATAGACACATGATACAACACAGACCCAATCTAAACACTTTGACATAATTAATGTCTAAAATCTAGGACATAGGAATATACACAGAGAGATTCTAATGAAATAAAATATGAGTAACATATAATAAAATATCTAAATTAATGGTATGTTCATCTTTTTAGATAAACCCTGTATGTTTTTTTTTTTTAGTATTTGAGTTGTGTTAAGGTGAGAACTCAAGTGTTCAAGTCAACAAAAAATAATTTTAAAATTAGACACCTAATAAAAAGTATTCAACAAATGTTGGAGTGTGTCGGTGTCGGAAAGTATTTGACATGACAATACTTTGAACTACAAGAGAGGTGTATGTGCTTCATGACTCCAAACTTGTTTGATTTGGTTAATTTGCTTTTGCTTTTGCTTAAGCTCTACTCTAAGGGGCGATTGCTCTATCTCATATGTTACCAAAATTTCACCTCTTCATCCATCAGCAAGTTTACGAGCAGCCTACATATTATTAGAGTCCTTATTCCTCATCACGGCATAGGCATGGAGTCTGCCATTTGCATCCGCAAGGGATTCTCAGCACTTCAACCCTATCTATAGCAACACAAAGAAACACAAGTTTAAAACTAAATATAATTACAATTTTAAAAGGAATGAAGGAAGAGAAGTATAATGACACAGTTGAGGGTAAAATGTATGCTTAGGAGCAAACAACACCATATAATTATACTATTCTATATTTACCAATGTTAGAGCCTGGAGATGTAAAGCAGTTGAATCGTCGTCCTTTTCCATTAATTAGAAGTGACTGAGGGAAGAAAATACAGAAAAAAAAAAATTTAAGCCAATAGTTAGACAACTGAACGAAAAAATAAAAAATGGTAGATTTTGAATTGAACCATGCATTTGAAATCGGTGTCAAAATCTGAAATGCAGTACTCTGAACATTTAGCTGAGGAAAGGTGTTGTGGCTGTTACGGTCTAACGGTTAGCCATGTGAACATACACTTTTGCTAATGAAATGCCTTATTCAACTGCTTGGGTTGTGCTGAAGTTAGCTTTTGCTGAATGAATCATCATGGCATTCCTTATGCTATGTTTTGCCTAGCTAGTAAAGGATGTCTAGAACTTGAGACAGGTACCTTAACGACAAAGAAAGTGATAATTTAGAATTACTAATAATCAATTTCAAGCATACTAAATAGGTGAAGAGTAATTATTCATTTCTGAAACTGTTGGACTGTGCAGGAAATTAATTATTCATTTAACCCATTAAAGTTTATAAATCAGTCATGGAACGTTTATGTTTTCTTGAATAAAAAATGTTTGTGTTTCGGCTTCTATATATTATAAAGGTTAAACGGGATATTTTACTCTCTAATTTTTTAAATTCATGATTTTATTTTTTTGAATTTCAATTGTAATATTTGACCTTCTAATTTTATAAATTGGTAATATTTGTTCTGATAGATTATTAACAAATAATTATGATTAATTAAGTTATTAAATTAATTATAAATTAATCAAAACTATTAATTATTAAAAATTAAATAAAAAATTAGTAATTCTAATTTTTCACAAAACTGCCCCCATCTTCTTTGCAAACACTCTTTTACTTTTATTGTTGCATGTGACTCCACCAAATGTAACACTACATTAGGATTAATAGTCTTTTATTAAAGTTTTTCAACGATTCATAATTTCTATTTAATTTATAAAATATCTATAATAATCAAAATGATTAGTTAATAATCTGTCTAGAGGATCAAAATCACAAATTTATAAATCTAGGGGAACCAAATATTATAATTAAAAATCAAAGGGAATCAAAATTATGAATTTGAAAAAAATAAGAGGATCAAAATTACAATTCAATCTATTATATAAATAGATGTATGAGAATGAAAAAAATTATAGCACCTACATAAAGAGAGCATTAAGAGGATACTTAGGTAGTGAATAATAGCGAGGATACATATGTATTTTTTACTCACTTTAGAGAATTTTTGTCCATGAGAATAAATATTTCTTATCCCTTTCATTAGAATTAAATATTGGATAAAGATGAAATTATTGTCCATCCAAAAATAAAATATACCCAAAATTAATTATTTTATTACTTCATGATATAACTAATTTTTTCCCTATTACCAGAACTAAAAATTTAGCGATGAAACAAATGCCCCTTATTTTTTTTTTTCGTCAAAGAGGGACAAAAACCCTAGAGAAAGAAATATTACTAAAACCCACGTGGGAAATTAACACCAGCTACATGCATACACACACAAAAAAAGAAAAACCTGTCCTATCCAATGATAGAAAGCCCGTGCTTTGCCAAAGAGTAAACCACTTGGTTGACTTCCCTTCTCGTAAGACATGACTCCAAGAAAAATTGACTCTAAAAAATTCCCTTTTGACTCCATTTTCACTCCCCTGATACTCCTTATTTTTCTACATTCTTAAACATGCATACCAGACCAATAGTTTTGAATGGAACAATAAACTTAAATTTCTGGCAACAATGATTAGCTAACAGACATAAAAAAAACTGAATAATAGTATGCCATGTCATCATAGCATATAAGCTTGTTTAGAAGGCATTCTACTGATGAAGTTCATAAGAACAAAAGGCTCAATTTCCCATAATCTAGGATGTCTAAGATAGTATGTGATCCAAATAAAGATGAGAGCTCTTGCAGGAACAATTATTGTCACAAGAAAACCAACACCACAAAACAACAAAAATACAGTTGTAGCTCTTTGGTCCCCCCAAGTGACAAGAGCTTGCAATTTCTCTCCTAAGGTGGCCAAGTCATTAGTCAACTTTTGTGCATTGCTAGTAACAATTCTCAATCTATCATACCTCCAAGTTAAAGGTTCCCTTTCAAGTTGAGTAGGAAACATGTCAAAACATGTCAAGTTCTTCTTGCAAGTCTTTGAGAGTTGCCACATTAGCACCACACAATATTGCATCTGTGTGGCAAGGATTCCTAGGCCTCTTGAAGTAACGTCTCAACAAAACACACACAAGTGACAAAATCAACAGTGGCAAAATTCCCATTGGAAGGAACAAGAGCACAACAAAGCACACAAAGTTAAAAAGCAATGTGGCAATTGGCTTTTTCCAATCTCTCATGTCCTCTAACCATGTCCAATAGGCAAAAAAATCACCAACACGACACATGAGCCTATTTAAATTGGCGGCGGCTTTTCTTTTGCTCTAAGTGCTTGATCTAGAATCTAACATGTAGTACACAACCTTTTCCTTTAATTTTGGTACTTCCCTGCTCAACCTTTATGCTATGATTTGAGCCGGTTGGTTTCTTAAAGCATGAAGTTGTGAAGGTGACAATGGGAAAACATGGTGTATTCACACATCTTAATTGGACACTTGAATGACCAAGTAAACCTTACTGCCAAATGGATTTCACCCATCTTCTTCACCCCAGAAGGATTCACACCTACAAGTGGATAAGAAAGTGCATAGACTTTTTCATTTTCAAGTGTGGACAACTGAATCCTTATCTTCCCCATTGTAGCATCCTTTTCTCCTCTAGCTCTACTATTAGCATCTAACTGGTTGTTGTCAAACACAACAATAGTAATCACTATGAATGGATCATAAACCTTCCAAGCATGTTGCTCATTCCACTTTGGTGAGAGGCTATTAACAACGGTCCTCGTTCGCACCCATTTGGGGCCATACTTGGCCACACAATAAGCATCAGTTCTAGCTCCTCCATTCTTCATTGGCACCAAAGTTGTTGCCTTTATGATCCCTACCTCCAACATACCAATGTTGGAACTGCAAAGTTCCTTTGATGAGGGTCTTAACTCACTGCTATATTCACTAGGCTCATCCATATCATGGTATGCACCATCCAATGAGATCCTTGCATTGATCTTACCAACAAACTCAACCTCCCTTGTGTTTTCAGGGATTTCAGGCCTACCAGGGTTGTTATACCAATTGTTACTCCTAAGCCTACCAAGATTATACCATTTGTTATCCACTTCCTTTTCTTCTAATATCTTATTCACATCTTTCAATTGAAGCCAATGTGTAATGAAGAAAAAATATAATATGTATTATATGAACTAAGGAATAGTACAATGTAGCATTTGTGTGTTGGGATTGTTTTATGATATTGAGACAGAAATAGAAAAAATGGAAACTAGAATTCTAAAGCAACGTCACTGACAGCTCACTCGAGTCAACCTAGTTCAAGGAGAAAATGAATAATCAGAATTAAATGATGGTGTCAGAGAAAGAGATGAGCTTAGAAAGAAGATGGGTGCACAAGAGAGAGAATCATACCAACAACATGCCTTTCCTCCATGATCATAACCCCTAAAATGCACGTTCTCCTTGTGAGCCCTTGTGCTCCTTCTCGTGGCCAAGTTTTGTGGATCGCCTTCCATGTGTCCATCATTCTTAATAGAATTTCCAACACACTTGTCACCCACTGAGTTACTCGTTACAATACCCTTCCCTTTGAAATCAACCTTGTCCTCAAGGTTGAATCGAGGATACGATTGTTTAATAGCTGTCAAATCCTCCCATGAAGCCTCACTAGCATCAAATGACTCCCATTGAATCAGGATCTGCTGAATTTCAATACTATTCCTCTTAATAATTCTTGTATCCAAAACATGTTCAGGTTGAATGATTGGGCCAAATTCTGTTGTTGTAAGTGACATTGGTAAGTACTGATGTGACTGACTTCCTTGAAATTGCTTAAGTAATGAAATGTGAAAAACTGGATGTATGCGTGCAACCTCAGGTAATTTCAACTTATAAGCGACCTGTCCCACGCGTTCCACCACTTCAAAGGGTCCGAAAAAATGCATTCCCAACTTCTGATTCTTTCTAAGAGCAACAGATTGTTGCCTATATGGTTGTAATTTCACCAAAGCCAAATCTCCCACCTCCAACTGAAAGTCTCGTCTCTTCTTGTATGCTTGCATTTTCATGTAATTCTGTGCTCTAGCCAAGTTCCCCTTGAGCTTTTGTAAAAGGTTATCTCTGTTAACAAGAGTTTCCTGTAGAGATATAGGATCCTTAGGATGGACTTGATAAGGAACAATTGCAGGTGGTTCTCTGCCAAATACAACTTTAAATGGACTCATACCCAAACTGTGATGATAAGAAGAGTTGTACCAATATTGTGCCCAAGCTAGCATAGGGTACCACATCTTAGGATTATCAAACACAAAGCACCTTAAGTACATTTCAAGAGTCTTATTAAGGATCTTCGTCAGGCCATCACTTTGAGGATGGTAAGATGAACTCATAGCTAAAGTGGTTCCTTGAGCTTTAAACGGTTGCTGCCAAAAAGAATTAATGAACACTCTATCATGATCAGACATAATAGACTTAGGAAATCCATGTATCTTTGCCACATTCTTGATAAATGCATCTGCCACCAACTTGCTATTAAACTCAACTTTTAAAGCAATAAAATGGCCAAATTTAGAAAGCATGTCAACTATGATCATGATAGTTGAATAACCATGAGAAGATGGTAAATTAGTGATGAAGTCCATAGCAATGTCCTCCCAGATTTGTTGTGGGATGGGTAATGGCTGAAGCAATCCTGCAGGTACTGCTTCATCCACCTTAGCCTGTTGACAGATACTGCAACATCTGATATAGGACTTAATATCTTGCATTTTAGGCCAATAAAATTGACTACAAATTCTAGCCATGGTTTTAGTTCTTCCACCATGGCCCCCTATTTTAGTGTCATGAAATTCTTGTAAAATCTGGTTTCTCAAAGCTGAATTTTCAGGAACATCAATTTCCATTTTCTAAATATTAATCCATCCTTTACATCATACTTAGGATCAATGGTTCCCCCATGAGCATAGCGACTAATCAGTTCACTTAGTAACTTATCCTCATTAGTAACTGTTGCAACTTTTACTAACCAATGATTAGTAGGCTCTGACAAAGCTATGAACAAGCTTCTAGACAATGCATCAGAAGGGATATTTCCCTACCTGGTTTATATTGTATGGTGAAATCATAACCAAGGAATTTGTGTAACCATTGTTGTTGTTCCAGAGTCTGCAATGTTTGCTCCAACAACTCCTTAAGGCTTTTCTGATCAGTTCTAATAATGAACTTATGGCCTAACAAATAATGCCTGAATTTGGCCATGGCTGTGATAGCATAGAATTCCCTAGTATAAGTAGATTGCTTCTGCATTCTAGGGGACAACTTCTTAAAGAAATAAGCAATAGGATGTTGAGATTGACTCAATAATGCTCCAATACCCGAACCAGAAGCATCAGTCTCAAGTACAAATGGTTCTCTAAAATTAGGAATTACTAACATTGGAGTTGAAGTCATAGCTTTCTTGAGTTGCAAAAATGCTTGAGAAGCAGAATCAGACCACTGAAAGGAGTTCTTTTTCAATAAATCAGTGAGTGGTCCAACAATAGAAGCATAATTTTTGACAAATCTTCCATAATAACCAGTGAGTCCTAGAAATCCTCTCAATTGTTTTATAATAGTTGGTTGCGGCCAATTAGTAATGGCTTACAGCTTAGTGGTTTCCATAGGCACTCCTGCACCTGACAAAACATGGCCCAAGTAATCGATTTGTCTAACACCAAAAGAGCACTTAGAGAATCTAGCATAAAGCTTATGTTGTTGTAAGGTTTTAAGCACAAATTCCAATATGAGAGAGGTGATCATTCCATGTAGAACTATATATTAGAATGTCATAAAAAAAACCAATATAAACTTCCTCAAGACTCCCCTAAATATGTCATTCATAAGACTTTGGAATGTAGCAGGGGCATTAGTGAGCCCAAATGGCATAACTAGCCATTCATAATGTCCATGGTGAGTCCTGAAAGTTATTTTATACCTATCCTCAGGTTTCAACAAAATCTGGTGATAACCAGACCTTAAGTCCAACTTGGAGAAAAATTCAGCTCCAAACAACTCATCAATCAATTCATCGATTGTTGGAATAGGAAATGTATCTTTAACTGTAATAGCATTCAATGCTCTATAGTCAGTGCATACTCTCCAAGAACCACCCCTCTTCTTGACCAAAATAATTGGAGAAGAAAATGGGCTCTTACTTGGCTGGATGATGCCTTCCTCAAGCATTCCTTGCACCAATTTCTCAATTTCATCTTTTTGACTATGTAAATACTGGTAAGGCTTGACTTTAACCGGTTTTGATCCCTCCAACAAGTGTATAGCATGATCATGAGACCTTGGAGGTGGTAAGGATGTAGGAGTCTTAAAAACATATTCATATGTATGCAAGAAAAGTGCCAACTCCGGTTCTAAATCAACAGGTAATTCAGATAAAGGAAACTGAAAATTGGAAGGTTCAATAAGCTGCATATTGAAAACTTCAGCAATAGAATCAGTAGAAATCATTCTCCTAATATGATGTAATTGAGCCTAAGTAAGAGTACCATTATCATCGCCCTATAGGGTTATAAATTTCCCATCATGTAAGAACTTAAGTTACAAGGAATCATAATCCGCAATGTTAGAACCCAGTGTTTTCAACCAGTTAGCTCCCAATATCAAGTCAGCGCCAGATATTGGCAGCAAGAATACAGGTAATTGAAACCTGTTACCTTGAGCTTGAATGCTAAGTTCTCTGATCATGCCTAAAACAGTCATGTAATTACCATTACCAACCATAACTTTAAACAAGGGTGTTGGTTCTATAGGTAGTTTCAAAAATTTGGTGACTCTTGGCTGGAGAAAATTGTCAGAGCTACCACCATCAACAAGTACCCTCACAGGTAAGGTATTAATATGAGCTACAAATCTAATAGTGCCAACACCAAGACCTCCTTTCAAGGCATTCAAGGAAAGATGGTGAGGATTGTCAATCACAGTTTTAGCAGTACTATTATTATCTCCAGACCCAACATCAAAACTCATCTCAGCTTCACCTTTATCATCCTCAAGTTGTAACATTAACATCTGCCTGCAGGGCACTTATGATTAAATGTGAACTTATCATCACAAAAGTAGCATAACCCTTTTTTATGCCTTAATTGCATCTCAGCAGGAGAAATTTTCTTAACAAAATTATTTCTAAGAGGAGGAGTATTAGGCGTAGGCAACAATAAGGGCAAAGATGTTTTGGTAGTATTTTTAGCAGCATTAGAAGGAGTATAATTGAAATTAACAGTGTGAGTAGAAATGGGGGAATATCTATGAGAATAATTGTGGGTCCAATTAGAGTTTACTGGTTGATACTTTTCCTCATATAATTTGGTTAAGGACACAACTCGAATTAATGTCGTGGGCGCCTGAGCAATCACATCTCTACGAATATCAGCATTGAACCCACTCAAAAACAATTCAAAACAGCTTCATTAGACAACCCTTCTGATCTATTAGCTAGAGCCATGAATTTCAAATAGTAGTAAAAAACTGTACTAGTTTGTTGAAGTTTGAACAATTCACCCATAGGACAATCAAAAGGAGACGGTCCAAACTGAGACTCCAAAGCACGAGTTAGATCGAACTAGGAATTCATCGACTCCATGCGTTAAAGCATTTGAAACCACGATATGACATCCTTCTCAAAATGAATCGCAACAATCTCCACTCTATCAGAGTCAGGAGTATGATGATAATTGAAGAACTTTTCGACTTTGAAAATCCATTCCAGAACAGGTGTATGGCCATCAAAATGGGGAAATCCCAGAGAAATGTCTTTGACAGGCGCAAATGAAGAAATTGGAGTTACTGGAATACCACCCGAAGAAGAATTGCCTGAGTTCAAACCACACATGGGCAGAGATCAATGCTGAAGTAACAGATCCAAAGATTTCTGCAACTTCTCAAAACGATCTTGATTTTCTATGTTGCGCTTGCGCTGCTCTTCCATCCACGAATTCAAGGTATTGATATGAGTCTGCATATGCTGAAGCCTTGTACGATCATTGTTGTTGTCCGCCATTGATGACAATGAAAGCACCAATGTAATGAAGAAATGATATAATATGTATTATATGAACTAAGGAACAGTACAATGTAGTATTTGTGTGTTGGGATTGTTTTATGATATTGAGACAGAAATAGAAAAAATGGAAACTAGAATTCTGAAGCAATGTCACTAACAGCTCACTCGAGTCAACCTAGTTCAAGGAGAAAATGAATAATCAGAATTAACAGAAGGGGTCAGAGAAAGAGATGAGCTCCAAAAGAAGATGGGTGCATAAGAGAGAGAATCATACCAACAACATGTCTTTCCTCAATGATCATAACCCTTAAATGCACGTTCTGCTTGCATGCCCTTGTGCTCCTTCTCATGGCCAAGTTTTGTGGATCGCCTTCCACGTGTCCATCATTCTTAACAGAATTTCCAGCACACTTGTCATCCACTAAATTACTCGTTACACAATGCATCCCCAAGGTTGTTGTTACGTCTTTTACCGGTGTCGCTTTCTTCACAATGAGGAAAAGTGTGTCACTGAATGGTTCTTGTGCAAAAAACACCAAATCCTCATTCCATAGCAGATTTGGACTCTTGGAAAGCTTGGTTCTTAGGTGTTGGCTCCCCAAATCAACTTGGACAAAAAAATCTGATTCTCTAACCAATTCCAATTCCAGGCCCTATGCTTGAATCACATTGATTCTAAGGTACCAAAGTGTTGGTGACATGTACACCTTGGAACGAGTGTAGACAACATCATCACCACTCACCATTGTAGAATTTGAACACCAAGCATTGGGAAAAGATTCATCTTCCTGAGTTCCCATCCACAAACATAGCATGATCTCTCTGATAACAAGTCTTCCATTTGGACCCTCTTGCTTGTACCATTGGAGTGCCAATGTTGAAGATTCTGGCGATACACGCGTTGGAACATCATCAATGCTGAATTTTACCTGAGCCAAAAATAAGAGATATAAGATTGGTCTAGGGGGAAAAGGGAAGAAGAAAGAGATACGGGGTTCAAATTTCCCCACTAACAAAAACTAAAAGTACTAACATTTAACATTTTTCAATAAAAAAAAACTGAGCCAAAAATGTTTTAGGTGTGTTCCTGGCTAGACTCTTGTCCTTCAAGAAAATTGAGACTGACTCATCTGTGATCTTGTCTTTCTCAAAAGCAAACACTTGGTTCCATTCGGGGGATATGAACAAAAGGGTTGATGCAGTCAAGTCTCCAACCATGACTTCCACGTAGTAGTCAATGTTTGTTGGAAAGTCGTTGATCGTCACAACCCTCACAAACAAGAACTCCTCCATTTGTTCGACAAGGTCATATACCCTTGTGAGTTTGCCACCTTCAATGTCGAATCTAATACTACCTATGTTAAGATATGAAATAAGTCTCCTCTAAACCTGCATTGTACAACACGTTCTACAATGTCAGATTAGTTCATTATAGAAGTAGTGTATTATATATACATGCAAAAAAATAACTATATGTTCTGAGACCACCAAGGACTGTTAACAAATCTTAGAGTAAACCTGAATGGAAATAGAATTTGTTCAATAGAATTTTTTTTCATGATCATGATATTGATTGAAAGTATTTATTATTAATATGTTTTCGCGAAGCATAAACACACAAAATGAATATTTTCCTTCTAATAGGATTGAACTAAGAAATTTTGGTAGGGACACAAAAATTTAAGATAATAAAGAAAAACAGCAATGATGTATAGCTAACATTATTTTTCTTATAAAAACTAATTGCTTTATCTACCAAATTTAAAACAATTAACATATAATAATTAGTACCACTATATAATTAATATAGCAATCAACGTAGAATGAAATAAACAATAAACAATTAACTTATAGTTGCTCGTTCCTCTTTTGACTCTATGGTTTGTTGATATCTTTTAAATTATAAGACAATGGGTTTGAACATGGCATCAAATCAAATCAATTAACTTATATTTTATTTACCTAATGTATAAAATTATTATTATAAATAAAACTTATAAAAAGAAATAAAAGGTAAATTGAATAATGTAATATTTGAAAGAATAAGACACATCTTTTCTCTCTCTACACAATTATATATATGATAAAATTACTGATTATTTAATAATTATTTTAAAAATAATTTCAATATTTTACATTAATGTATAGCTTATTGAAAGTTAAACTTTTTTTGATCAGTAGGAATTTAAATGGAAAGTTTTAATTAACAAATTGGATAATTTTATTGCCTTTTAAAAATATGATTTTTAAATTTCAAAAACTTAGCAATTTTAATTTAAAAATCATAAATTTGTAAAATTTATTAAAATTGAAATTTTAATTAAAAAATTGGTTAGTTTTTAAATAGAATAAAAAATTTTATTAAAAAAATACTAAAATTAGTAGATTTTGAAAATTTTAATTGTTATTTATTTTGTCTCCGATCTTGAGCCTAGTAATTGCACGCCAAATTATATTATAGCATTTTTTTCTGCCGTATATTCAAGTCCCAGGGAAGAGAGAAGGCATAAGAGTTCAATTAAAATAATATATTATTATATTTAAATTCGAATGCTGAAATTTTTACACATGATATGCAGAAAAAATCAAGAAGTTCATTAACATTTTATAAATGAAGAAAATCATGTTTAAATATGAAAACAGGAAGAAGAATCAACTCAAGTAGTAAAATTTAACCATTTGATAATTTTAAAGAAAGCTCTAAACTCAAAAGGAATAACAAACATTAATCATAATCATATATTTCTTTTGAGTCCTGACATACTTAGTCTCAGGATCATTGTGAATCAACACAACACAAAAATATAATCAAATAAACCACCAAGAAGGGTCCATTTTGCACGATGATACCAAGCAACTGTTCGGACCTGTTTGTATATAGATGGTCATGAGATAAATTTGAAAGACATGTGGAATTGATTTGATTAAGAAAGAAAATGCATTCTAGATTACTTCTTGCCTTGTCCAAGTGATTTATCACACTTTGCAACAACAACACCTTTACTCTTGTTGGCATTGGCACTTGCAAGTAAATTGCCGAATATTTTTATGAATGGATGTCAAAAGAAGTGTCAAAAAAGAGAGTTTAAAAAACTAATAAATAATATCTTAAGTTCTATAAAGCATCCAAATAGGATTCAATTTTAATTTATCAAACCCACACTCCATGTATGATTGATTTATACTGCGACAAAAAAAATGTTGAATCAGACAACGAGGTTCATATAATGATGTATGCTTCAATTTAAATTGTTTAACTCTAAAGGGATTCAAGAGACCATAGGAGTTGGAGTTGGTCTCTGGATCCTTCAAGATGTTTTCCTTGTAAGTACTTGCACCAAATAACAATAGAACAGACTATCCTACCAATTTTCAAATATAGTTCCTTTGTTAAAATAAACTATCAACAATTGATTAATTTTGGTCTACGAAAGTGACAATTTGAGGAGCTACACATTTCATGTAAATTTCACGTAAAGTCAGTTTATTTTCACCCTAACCAACCACTATTAGGTATTAAAAACCATAATTTGAATCTATGGGTTGTTACGTTATTGAAAAAATGGAAAGTATGTTAATCTATAAAGTTAAATAGTTAAAACATAAATAATCCTTAGCACAATGTCAGTTCTCATCCTAAATTCATATTAATCCCTTAACTATATACAACTCCTCCTTCTACATTAACACAGTTCAACCTGTTAAAAACATAATGCCTTAGGAATACATAACCGGAAAGTTTGATTAAGAAGGTCAGTCAACTTTTTATTTTTCTAGTTTAGAAGTAGATTTCTAAATGATAGGTTTATTCAAGGAACAAATGAAACTATTGATTGACATGAACCAAATGAACCTTTATATCCTAAATTAGAAACTAAATCTTTTTGTTGCCCTATCCTAAGCAATTTAAATCTTCAATTACAGTGTTCATCAAACAGTGGTGTAGCTGCATAGCATTTTTGTTTAAAGAATATACTGTATATATATATGCCGTGGTTGAACAAGACGTCCAAGAATCTTTAATTGCTGTAAACATTACACTAAATCTTATTTTCAGCCAAAAGTAAAACAAAAAATCTTGTTTGAACTATGACATCAACCAAGGACATGAGTCAATTTTAAATGGTAAAGTATTCATAAGATTTCAATCAAATGTTCCTTTGTTACTAATCCTGCCTAGGGTAGCTTTGCTATTCTTAGCCGGTCCCAAGCCCGGATAAAAGGAGAGGGTTGTGTTAGGCTTTCGACAGCCAACGTTAAACTTTGTCGAATCTCTATGACATGGATCAATTACGTAATAATGTGAATGCTAGGTCGTTGCCCGGAAGCAACGCGCTGTATGGCTCGAGTACAGTGTCAAAAGAGCAAGGGCCGCTGCATCGCCGCCCGGATGTAGTGAAAAGTAAGCAAGGGTTCCCACATTTTCGTGAACGGGTGTGGGTAAAGAAGCTAGTTCATGACAGGAGGATTTGCTTTGGTACATGGAATATAGGCACACTTACTGGAAAATCTATGGAAATAGTGGATGTTATGGTGAGGAGGAAGATCAATTTTATGTGCCTACAAGAAACTAAGTGGACAGGTGAAAAAGCGAAAGAATAGGCAGCTCGGGATTTAAGCTGTGGTATACGGGAAAAATCAGATCAAGAAATGGGGTAGGGATTATTGTGGACAAGGAGTGGAAGAAGGATGTCGTGGATGTAAGAAGAGTAGGAGATCGTATCATAGTCTTAAAATTGGTAGTGGGACAGGACACCTTTAATGTTATTAGTGGGTACGCACCTCAGGTTGGGTTAGCAGAACACTTTAAGGTAAAATTTTGGGAGGATCTAGAAGGGGTACTTCAGGATATACCCCAAGGAGAGAAAGTTTTCCTAGGAGGGGATCTCAATGGACATGTAGGTAGCGTGGCTAGAGGTTTTGAGGGGGTGCATGGGGGTTTTGGCCTAGGGGAGATGAATGGGGAGGGTAAATCCATCTTGGAGTTTTCGGAGGCTTTGGATCTTTCTATAGCCAATACATGGTTTAAGAAAAGAGAGGAACATCTTATCACTTACAAAAGTGGAGGGACATGTTCTCAGATAGATTTCTTCCTTATCAGGAAGTCTGATAGGAAGTATTGCTTGAACTGTAAAGTTATCCCGGGAGAGAGCTTGACTACCCAACATAGAGTTTTGGTTATGGATGTAAGAATTAGAGATAGGGCAAAAAGAAGAAGTCCTCTGGTAGCACTAAGGATCAAATGGTGGCACTTGAAGGGTGAGAAACAAGGAATCTTCCAACAAAAGATATGGGAGGGTTGGTGTGGACAATCACAAGGAAGTGCAAATGATATGTGGAACAAGATGTCCCAAGAGATTATTAAAGTGGCTAAAGAGACGTTGGGTGAATCTAGAGGTTTTGGACCTAGGGGTAAAGAATCGTGGTGGTGGAATGAAAATGTTCAGAGCAAAGTTAGAGTAAAAAAGGAGTGTTTCAAGGAGTGGTCTAGGTGTAGAAATTCTGAAACTTGGGATAAGTATAAGATAGCTAGAAATGAAACCAAAAAGGCGGTGAGTGAGGCAAGAGCCCAAGCTTTTGACGGACTATACCAAGCTCTAGGAACCAGGGACAGAGAAAGATCTATATATAGGCTTGCTAAGGGTAGAGAGAGGAAGACTAGAGATTTGGATCAAGTAAAGTGTGTTAAGGATGAAGAAGGCAAAGTCTTAGTGCATGAAAAAGATATCAAGGAAAGGTGGAAGGCGTATTTCCACAACTTATTTAATGATGGATATGGATATGACTCTAGCAGTCTAGACACAAGAGAAGAGGACCGGAACTATAAGTACTATCGTCGGATTCAGAAACAGGAAGTAAAGGAAGCGTTGAAAAGAATGAGTAATGGTAAGGCGGTGGGGCCAGACAACATACCTATTGAAGTGTGGAAAACTCTTGGAGATAGAGGTCTTGAGTGGCTCACCGAACTCTTTAACGAAATTATGAGGTCAAAACGCATGCCGGAGGAATGGAGGAGAAGCACGTTAGTGCCAATCTATAAGAACAAGGGGGATATACAAAATTGTGCAAATTATAGGGGAATCAAGCTCATGAGTCATACCATGAAATTATGGGAAAGAGTGATCGAACGGAGATTAAGAAAGGAGACTCAAGTTACTGAGAATCAATTTGGTTTCATGCCGGGAAGGTCGACCATGGAAGCGATTTATTTATTACGGCGGGTGATGGAGCAATATCGCATGGCCCAACAAGACTTGCACTTGATTTTTATTGACTTGGAGAAAGCGTATGATAGAGTGCCTAGAGAGATTTTGTGGAAAGCTCTAGAGAAGAAAGGGGTTAGGGTTGCATATATTCGAGCTATCCAAGATATGTATGATAGGGTATCGACTAGTGTTAGGACACAGGATGGAGAGTCAGACGATTTTCCCATCACAATTGGTTTACATCAAGGGTCAACCCTTAGCCCCTACCTTTTTACCTTAATTCTGGATGTCCTCACGGAACAAATCCAAGAGATAGCGCCGAGATGCATGCTTTTTGCAGATGACATAGTCCTCCTTGGAGAGTCGAGGGAGGAGTTGAATGAGAGGTTGGAAACTTGGAGACGAGCTCTAGAAACACATGGCTTTCGCCTAAGCAGAAGCAAATCGGAGTATATGGAATGTAAGTTCAACAAAAGAAGGAGGGTTTCTAACTCAGAGGTGAAAATAAGAGACCATATTATCCCTCAAGTCACACGGTTTAAATATCTTGGGTCTGTAATACAGGATGATGGGGAAATTGAAGGGGATGTGAATCATCGCATTCAAGCAGGATGGATGAAATGGAGAAAAGCATCGGGGGTGTTATGTGATGCAAAGGTACCGATCAAGCTAAAGGGAAAGTTTTATCGGACTGCGGTAAGACCGGCGATTTTGTACGGAACAGAATGTTGGGCGGTCAAGAGCCAACATGAGAATAAAGTAGGTGTAGCGGAGATGAGGATGTTGCGGTGGATGTGTGGTAAGACTCGACAGGATAAAATTAGAAACGAAGCTATTAGAGAGAGGGTTGGAGTAGCGCCTATTGTAGAGAAGATGGTGGAAAATAGACTTAGGTGGTTTGGGCATGTAGAGAGAAGACCGGTAGACTCTGTAGTGAGGAGAGTAGACCAGATGGAGAGAAGACAAACAATTCGAGGCAGAGGAAGACCCAAAAAGACTATAAGAGAGGTTATAAAAAAGGATCTCGAAATTAATGGTTTGGATAGAAGTATGGTACTTGATAGAACATTATGGCGGAAGTTGATCCATGTAGCCGACCCCACCTAGTGGGATAAGGCGTTGTTGTTGTTGTTGTTCCTTTGTTACTTTTAAAATTCAAAGCCATAGAGGGTTTTTTCTTGCCTGTTGAGGGCATAAACCACATTCATTGCAGTCACCGTCATCCTCTTGGCGAGTTCAGTGTAAGTCACTGCATCATGAATCACATTTTCCAAGTGATCCTCTTTACACCTCCTTTTCTCACCAATCTCTGAATCGCTGGCTTCATTATCCCTTGAATGTTTTCGCATATCCCTTTCCGAGACCTTCCTCCCTTCCTGCGTTTAAAACTAAAGGTAGTCTTAAATTAAGTCCTCCAATGCTTAGAGTTAGTGCAAGAAGTTTTCCAATCTGCTTCTTTATACCTTTAACGATGTCCTTTATTTGCTTGATACATATATATATCACATCCAACTGAGATCTCAATACATGCAAGTATAAAAATCAAGGTAAAAATTCAAAAACTATAAATCAAATATTCAAATTCAACTTAAACACTTTTATAAGCAGAAAAACCTATAGAAACACAAAAGAAGTATATTTCATGATACAATCCCGTCAGGACATAAATTCACTCAGAGCAAACATCAAAATCACATGTGAATGACCAGAGAAAGATAATGGATGTACCTCATGCAGCCATATATTCATAGTCCTCTCTGCCTGTTGTGCTGCCAAATTGGCATCTCTCTCTTCTCTCTTCTATCTTCTTCTTCTTCTTCTTCTTTCCTAGATGAAATAATTCAGGAGTCATAGGAGTTTTAGTTGTCATTTTGGCACATTGTGATTTCATGAAAAAGTGCTAGAATTGAAAACGTGAATAACTGAATATATAACTAACCTGAAACGATGCCATAATCTTGCTAAAGGTAATAAACCTGCCAAACCATGTGAAGAAAACCAAACAATTTACGAACATAATCACTCAATTCTAATGACCTTGGAGTCTGCACAAAATACAAAGAGGCTATATATGAAATTAGGCCAACAGTGAGAAGATTTATAGCAAATAATTATTGTGGAAAGGAGAAAAACGTGACTACGTTGAAAATAAAGATATTTACAGGCACTGCAAAAATACTCTCAGGCATGACGTTTTGGGGAAGTTGAGGGTAACTGGTATTTGAGTTTGGCATCCTCGTTGTTGATCTCACTTTGTTGGGAACATGATGCAGTTGGAGTCTCCATTGAAATGAATTTGGTTTGATGAATGAATCCGAAAAAGAAAGAGGATGAAAATAAAACGTGACAATGCAGTTACATATGTATCAGTTAAGGATATCCCACATTGCTTTGAAGAAAGTGGGCAGCACACTTACTCCAATCCTTTATTCTCATTTTATCCTTTATATATATATATATATATCATGAGATTGGTGAATAATTGAGTGAAAAATACTTCCAAATAAATATGTGCACCAAAATTATTATTTTCTCCAAATTTCGTTAGCTGTGAGTGCAATAGCAATAAATTTTGAACCGTAATGTTAGAGAAAGGAGCGCAACTTGCAAGAACGAAGGTGAAAAGTAGTCGTAAACGATCTCAACTCACACACAGTGGTAGTGGGTGACGTGTCGTACCTACCGCGATATAAATACCCAATCCAGCCGTTTCGCCATTTTTTTTATTTTTGACTTTCAAGTTTCAATAGTCTCCCACTCTTCTTCGAGCGGGAACCCAACATTTTCCTTTTCTTTCTCTCTGCATGTCTCTGCAATTCTAGGGTTTCAATTTCGCTCTTCCCTTTGCAAGTCGCAATAGTAACCAACCGGCGCCATGAATCTGCGCCACGGCTCCAAGGTTTGGCTCGAGGACCGCGATTCGGCATGGCTCGCCGCCGAAGTGCTCGATTCTGACGGTAATCGCTTCTTGCTCGTCACCGATTCCGGCATGAAGGTAGTTAGTGAGCTTATCGTTGTTGTGAAATTTAAATTTGAATTAAATTGTGATTGTTGATGATAATTTGAGTTGTGGTGGTGCAGCTTTTTGCTTCGCCGGAGAAGCTGTTTCCGAGGGATGCGGATGAAGAGGAGCACGGGGGATTTGAAGATATGACGAGGTTGGCGTACTTGAACGAGCCGGGAGTGTTGTTCAATCTTCGGAGAAGATATGCGCTCAATGATATTTACGTGAGTGGTAATTAATGGATTGGTTTTGGTTAGTTGCTAGATGTTGAATTGCGGTTGACTAGGGGTTTAGGGTTTGACTGTTAGTGTTGTTCAATCTTCGGAGTAGATCTGCGCTCAATGATATCTATGTGACTTGTGAGTGTTAATTAATAGATTAGTTTGAGTTAGTTGCTAGATATTGAATTGCGGTTGACTAGAGGTTTAGGGTTTGACTGTTAGTGTTGTTCAATCTTTGGAGGAGATATGCGCTCAATGATATCTATGTGAGTGTTAATTAATGGATGGATTGGTTTTAGATAGTTGCTAGATGTTGAATTGCAGTTGACTAGAAGTTTAGGCTTTGATTGTTAGTGTTGTTCAATCTTTGGAGGTGATATGCACTCAATGACATCTATGTGAGCGTTAATTAATGGATGAATTGGTTTTGGATAGTTGCTAGATGTTGAATTGCGGTGGACTAGCAGTTTAGGCTTTGATTGTTAGTGTTCAATATTCGGAGGCAATGCACTCAATGATATCTATTTGAGTGTTAATTAATAGATTGGTTTGAGTTAGTTGGTAGATGGTCTAATGCGGTCGACTAGGGGTTTTGGCTTTGGCTGTTATCAATGTAGATAGATATCACTTTATTATTGGAAAATTGAGTTCTTATGTGGAACTGTTGTTTTTAGGTTTTAGCAGCTTTGGATTTCTCAAGTATGATTGTTTGCCAGTGCCAGTTTGGCTTATATTTTATAGGTAAAAATCAATTTCACACACCGTGGTGAAGCATGGTCTGACGTAAACTGTGTAGCTGAGATTAATTTAAGCATACATTACACCGTGATCATATTCAATGATTTGGCATAAATTTTACTGAAATTTAAAACAAACGGATGTTGAATTGTATGACAACTATATTGGGTGTGTTTGATTTCTATTTTCAAAAATTGTTTTTAGTTTTTGAAATCGTGAATAAATCTATGCAAATCCAGCATGGCCACCTCTGAACTAGGTTCCACTGATGCCAAGTCCACTCCAGATGATACACACCCTTGAGCTACAATGACAAAACAGAAGAAGAGGATGAAAATATGTTTCCTAGTTGTTTGTGTTTTTTGGCTTTTAAAATGCTTGTTTTGGAAACAATTTTCAAAACCTAATAGATTTTGGATGAGAAATTGATTGCTGAGCAGTGTAGATTTTTTTTTTAAAACAGTTTTTAAAATCAAAAATGAGAAGGGAATTAAACAGATCCATCGTATATACTTTCTTGGTACTTTTCGCATTCCATTATTGCTTTTGTTTATGAGGAGTTGTATTGATGATTTTGACGAGTGCATGATGTAATGATTGGGTGGCATGTACTAGAACAATCAATTTCAAATCTATAAACTAATAAATATAAACTGTAGGTTTTAAAACTTCAGTTTCCTTTTTAGGGTTTCTGTGAATGAATTTTTCTTGATTTTAAATTTAATGCTTGCGCGTTTGCTAATATTCATTGTGAACAATTTTGTTTTCTATGTGGACCTTCATTTTATGCTTTTCGCCTGACTTGTTTGTCTTTTCTAGACATATACAGGGAGCATTTTAATAGCTGTTAATCCCTTCACGCAGCTTCCTCATTTATATGATTCCCATATGATGGAGCAATATAAGGGAGCTCCATTGGGTGAGCTTAGCCCTCATGTTTTTGCCATTGCTGATGCATCTTATAGGTTAGTGTACATTTAATGTGTTTGTATCATATTTTCAATTTTTTTTTTTACTATTTGCTACTTGCCATTTTAAGTTGTGAATTATTGAGATTTTGTAGGTCATGATTTAGAGCAATGATGAATGAAGGTAAAAGTCAATCTATCTTGGTCAGCGGTGAAAGTGGTGCTGGAAAAACTGAAACAACAAAGTTGATTATGCAGTATCTTACCTTTGTTGGTGGACGTGCTGCTGTTGATGATAGAACAGTTGAACAGCAAGTTCTTGAAGTAAACTATTCTTGAACTCAATTAATCATGCGATTAATTTACTTCCAAAGTTGAATATGCATGGAATTTTTAGTGTTTGGGCATCTTATGGGAAAATCTTCCCCCCAACCCTAAACTCACTATCTTGACTGCAATTACTGCGATTGTATTTGAAAGGGCACGATTTTGGCCGTTATAACTAGGAATTATCTCAAAATACATCCACTATGTAGCTTGCTAACGTATTCTAATTAAAAAACAAGCCGGTGTACATTATCAAATATATATAATTTTTATTTGTCTGCCATAGGCTTGCTTCCATAATCTGCCATTGATAACACCACTTTTCAATCCCCTATTTGTTTATCATGGTTGGCATCCTCCTCTTTTTATGCCAACACTAATTACTGACGGGTCTTCCTCCAACTTACAATATAAGCACTACGTATGTCTTTAGCAAAGAAAAGAATCCAAAACAAGATGAATTATATATTTCAAGAATGTTATATTCACCTTTCTTGAAACATTTTTCTTAGGCTTGCAAAAAATAAAATAAATCTGGGTGACACCATCATTTTAGCATTTTTATTGTGTTTTAATCTGAATTTTCTGAATGCTTAAAGAAGTTGAATATATGTATTTATTTATATTTATAATACTAATGTCTTGAAATGTCCATTCATATGGAGATGTTATCTCAAGTGTCTCAGCCATACGGAAGTGTCAGAAGTATCCAAGTTAATAAAAACAATTTTTTAGTTGGACATGTAATGGGAAGTGTTTGACGCATGTTGTACAAGTGTTGGGGAGGTATTGAACTATTGATATCGAAAAGATGTCTGATACTCCAAAACTTTCAAGTAAGAGAAGTGGTTGAGCTTCATAAAGATGATATAGGTTTTGGAATATGAACATATTTGGTGGACTATTATGCTATCTCTATCGTTTGGGTTGTTTTGACTTCATTTTATGTTTTTTCTTCTAAAAGTATTTACAGTTAATGAGTGTAATCTGTAATGTACTCTTCCATAGAAATTATTATTGCTCACAGCCTCTCATTATTACTATTTTTTGTTTTGGTTGCAGTCATTTTGGGAAGTTTGTTGAAATTCAGTTTGATTCAAATGGTAGAATATCTGGAGCTGCAATTAGAACTTACCTACTGGAAAGATCACGTGTAGTGCAGATAATGGATCCAGAGAGAAATTATCACTGCTTTTATCAGTTGTGTGCATGTGAAAGGGTATTTAATTTATTGAGTCCTTATATATATATATATATATATATATATATATATATATATATATATATATATATATATTTATTCATTTTTTGCATATGCAAGGGTAAGGCTGCGTACAACATCCCTCCCCCATACCTTCGCATAGCGAAGAGCCTCTGGGCAATGGGGTACGAAGTTTTTTTTTTTTTATTCATTTTTTGGGGTGGAGAGGGGTGGGGTCAGTACTGCAGCATAGTGTGATAGTTTGCATTGAGCACATGCAGTCTATGTTTTTCATAATATCATGGTTAGAGTATCAAGTGTTATAGATTATAATTGGGATGCCTCCGTTTAGGATGCAGAGAAGTATAAGTTAGGACATCCAAGTCACTTCCACTATCTAAATCAAAGTAAAATCTATGAATTAGATGGTGTAAGCAATGCTGAAGAAAACCTGAAGACCAGAAGGGCAATGGATATTGTTGGCATCAGTCACGAGGATCAGGTGTAGTATTGTTTCCTTCAGTGTAGCTCTTGTTTTATTGCATGATTTGCCATTTAATGCATAGTTTTATTGATGGCCAGACCTTTAATTATAGTCATCCCTTCTTTCCGTTATCAGGAAGCCATATTTCGTGTCTTAGCGGAAATTTTACATTTGGGAAACATTGAATTTTCACCTGGAAAAGAGCATGACTCATCGGGAGTAAAGGATGAAAAATCAAGATTTCATATGCAGATGGCTGCTGATCTTTTCATGTATGTGATTTATATATATTCTTTAAATAATCTAGTGTTCATAAAATGAATCATAAATTGGCTGAATTTCATTTGCTTCAAGTTTGCACTTGAAACTCAATTACAAAAATTTTAAACCTGCAAACATTTTATGATGCTGATTTATTAATTTCTGGCTGCATGATAATGTAGAGTGTTGTGATACATTCGATAATTAGCACAGATTTTATTCTTTAATTAGTACATATTTGATTTGTACAGATTTTGTTCCATTGTATTTCTTTCCTTAATTAGGTTGTTGGCAGCTTATAAATAAGTCTTGTATTCACTCTTTGAAAACAGAGAATTACAATAATATTCAGATTATTATCTTTCAAGTTGGTATCAGAGCTCCCAATCCAGGGGGCTCTGCTTCTCCATTTTTCCAGGCAGCCTTCATTGCTGCAGTTGATACTGTTTCTGTGCCCAATGACTGCATATACCACTGGTCGTTGTCCGCCGCTGTCCACTGCTGTCCTCCGTCGTCAACCACCTTCCGCCGCAAAACTGATCGGAGAACCCACCAGGAGAAGCGCTTTCTCCAGATCGGCCCATCCCTGAAGTTTCACCGCCAACCGCCATCGGACGCGCTGCCACTCGCTGTTTTTGTCTCCGGCGTGTGTAAGCCACGCGCCACCGTACAGGCCGTCTTTTTTGACGGCACCGCCACAGAACAGGTCACCAGTCCACCTCGGTTCTGTTCCAAGGGTTATTTTGCCCTAAAACAATGTCCTTTTGTGGCTGTTAAGAAACCCTAGCTCGAGAAGGTTACGGTTACCGTTCTACGTTTTTTCTCTATCTTGTTTGTACTCCTACGGAGGATGACAAAGACCTTGAACTAGCATCATCACCAGTTCATCATAAGGAGGATAGACGCTTTGAGAATCAGTACTAGCGAAGAAAAAAAACCCGACCTAGTCCAACAACAACTTCAATCATCCGAACTGGAGGTAAGAACTCATACTCTTGAGGACACCTTAGATACCTCTTGTGAATCTAACCTAGATAGATGATTTGCCAATTGCCTTAAGAAAAGAAAAAAAGATCTTGTGCCAAATATCCTATATCCCAATTTGTGTCTATTAAAAATCTTTCTCTACAACACCAGAGTTTTATTTCAACTATTGATTCTATCAGAATTCCTACATCAGTACAAGAAGCCTTAAAGGATGAGAAATGGGTTCGAGCCATGAATGAAAAAATGGGTGCATCGGAAAGGAATGGGACTTGGGAGATTGTAGAGAGACCGAAAGATAAAAAGGCAGTGGGTTGTAGGTGGATATATACAGTTAAATATTAGGCTGATGACACATTGGACCGGTATAAGGCGAGGTTGGTTGCAAAGGGATACATCCAAACCTATGGGATCGATTATGAGGAGACATTTGCTCAGTGGCAAAAATGAATACAGTCAGGATCATCATCTCCTTAGCAGCAAGCACAATTTGGTTGGGAGATGCATCAATTTGATGTTAAAAATGCCTTCTTACATGGAAGCTTGGAAGAAGAAGTATACATGGAGATTCCACCTGGATATGGTGCCAGTAATGGAGGAAATAAAGTTTGCAGACTAAAGAAGGCCCTATATGGTCTCAAGCAGTCTCCTCGGGCTTGGTTTGGTAGGTTCACTCAAGCTATGTTATCTTTGGGGTACAAGCAAAGCCAAGGTGACCATACACTCTTTATAAAACACTCCTAAGATGGTAAGCTTATTTTCCTCTCTTTACATGTGTTTACAGGGCATGACAAAATGAATTATTTGCTTTGGTTTCAATTGTTACTGCATTCACTTTCACTTGCTTGTTTTTTGTGTTTGGTTACTTTTGGATGTCTGAATTTTGTTATATTATTTTATTGATCATATGTAACATTGATATTGTAGGCCTGTTGGAGGATGTCCAAGGTTAGGTCATCTTTTTGGCGACATCAAGCTTCAATTGTGGCAATACAATGCCTTTGGCGGTGTAGACAAGCAAAAAGAGAGCTATGTAGACTTAAACAAGTATGATTTTTTTTCCTTTAGAGGATGTGGAAGATCCCATCCAAAGTAGCAAAAGTTGTTCTTATTGTTGTTTTTTGATTGTCTTTATCAGGAGGCAAACGAAGCTGGTGCCCTCTGTTTAGCTAAGAATAAACTGGAGAAGCAATTGGAATAGCTCACATGGCGTTTGCATCTTGAAAAAAAATGAGGGTATTGCTTCAGAAAATTGATGATGTTATGAAATGGTTATATACTTGTTAATTTGAATCTTTCTCATGTGTTTTGAGATATGTTCTTTTTTTGCTGCTTCACGTTCGCTTATAAATTTATCTGTTGTTGATGGCAGCATATATATATATATATATAGGGAATGTTTCAAATGAGATCACTTTTAAAATGAGAAATTAGAACAAACAATTTTAACCGTTAGATTAAAAGTAAAAATGATAGAGGGATGAGATTAAAACCCCAAGTAAAAGGAGCTCACGTGACTATTCTCCTCTCCCTTCTCATGTATTGTGCTTTCTCCCTGGTATGCTTTTTTCCCCTTTCACAATTTCAAGTTCCCTTCCCATTTTCACAATTGAGTTCCCTAATTCATTTTTTCTTCATTCACTTGTTACAGTGGCTCTGGAATTGAAAACACCTTCTCAGGGGATTCAAATAATTAAATATTTAAAAGCTTGAATGTTAAAAGCATCTTGCCATTAACTCACCTTTAGTTGATTTTAATCATGTTTTGTAGCATAGGCCACACCCTTTGCCTGGTTTTGGATTGAAAAAAAAATCTGCTGAATATTTCAATTGATTTATCATCTTTGCTGTAGTTTTTGTTTTGTTTATATATAAACAAATGGATGGTGTCATGCATTTAATTAAAAGTAGCATTTGCTACTGCTGCAATTGTTAAACAGCAATTTTAATCTCTCGAGAAATTGAATGAAAAATTATGATAGGGGACTAAATTGTGAAAGGGAATGAGAGCCTAACAGATAAAAACACACTAAGAATTCGTGAGAGGGGAGAGGAACCTAACAAGTAGAATAGGCATGTGCACTCCTTTTTATTGGGGTTTTAACCTCAGCTCTCTATTATTTTTACTTTTAATCTAACATTTCAAATTGTTTGCTGGTTCTATTCTCTGTTTACGTGTTACCTACTTACATGTATCTGAAATATGGACCTAATGTCTTACCTGTTGTCATCAGTCATTTATCTGGTGCAGAGGCTTTGGAAACAGAGTTTATGGAACCTCTTATCAAGATTCTGCTTCATTATGCAGGTTTCTAATGAAGAGGCTAAGAAAGTAGAGATTTCCAAACTTCAAAAGATGTTAGAAGCTCTGAATCTTGAATTGGATGCAGCTAAATTGGCAAAAATTAATGAGTGCAACAAGAATGCTGTTCTGCAAAATCAATTTGAATTGTCAGTAAAGGAAAAGTCTGCTTTAAAAAGAGAGCTAGTTGCAGTGGATGAATTACGAAAGGAAAATGCTCAATTAAAGGTGCTTCATTATTGTTGAATGAATGCGTTCCATTGAGTGTGTTTGACTGTGATGGCTAATAAATATTGGTTATTCTCACCTTATAAAAATTCCCTTGGCAGGATTTTGTATCTTGTCTGCGGTATAAAATCTAGTTTTCATTATTGTACAAAGTTTTAAACTGTTGTTTCACATTCTTGATTTTTTTTTTATAAACTCATCCTTCTTTGTTCTTATTATATGATTTGTTTTGAAACTAGTCAATGTGCATTAAGAAAAAAATTATGTTTGAAGAAGTGCCATCTTTCATTATGTTACTTTCATGTTTGCTTATTTTCTCTTGTGAATTTAGTTATATCGTATTGCTTTCCTTGTCTTGTATTTCTAGGTTCCATTGGATGCATTTGAAAAGAAGTGCACAACCTTAGAGCTTGAGCTTATGAATGCTCAAAAAGGCCGGGATGAAACCATGGAGAAACTGAGAGAGTCTGAACAGAAGTGCTCTCAACTTGAGCAAAATGAGAAAAGGTGCCTTTTGTTTTCCCTCTTATTCTTCCAATCTACAAAATGATTTATCTACCAAATGGTGTTACATGTATTCCTGTAATCATATTCCACTGCTCGTATTTGTGTTCATTAGAGTTTGAGATTTTCTGTAGATTTTGATGGCTTGTGTTTGGTGCCTTGAAAGAATAATCTTTTTTTCATAATTATTTTTTCTATAATTGTTGTATTTAATGTAGGCTTGAGGAAAAGCTATTGAATTTAGAGGATGAAAATCATGTTCTTCGTCAGAAAGCCTTAAGTACCCCTCTTAAGAGTAACCGTCCAGGTTTTGCCAAGTCAATATCAGAAGTAAGTTTTCCCTTGCATTACAATTCCAAGAGTATATAGGTTTATAGATACATTAGTTTGTTTTGTCCTCTACTGTGCTATTAATTTCTTATCATGTTTCATGTTCTCAGGCAAATAACATCTTTAATAACTTTGTCTTGGGTGTGTTGAGAATTGTGTTATAGTAGCATTATCAGTTAACTTATTTTTCTTTCTGCAACAGAAATACTCAAGTGCAATTGCCTCCCGCACTGAACGAAAGACCATATTTGTAAGCTCCTACTTTCTCATCTCCCTCTTTTGGAAATGATCACTAAATGGTCATAATTTTTTTTCATTTGCTCTTATTTTATGCAGGAGTCACCCACACCCACAAAACTTATTGCCCCTTTTACACTAAGCTTGCCAGACTCTCGTCGATCTAATAAGTTAACAGCAGAGAGGCAGCAGGTAGATCCTGTTGCACCTATGTTCTGTCTTAAATCCTACACCTTTAGTTTTGGGCATCCTGCTATTTCAGGTGAATGAAAAAATTTTAAGGACAACTTTTTTTAATGCCACCAATATTGTTGGCTGAATGATATATTTATGCTCAATCTGGAAGAAATGAAGAGAAATAAAAATATCTTCTTCATGATAGAAAAATAGGAGGTACAAGCAGCTGAATGGATGAAATTATGCTTAATGTTAGCCACTATTTTCTTTCTGGAACTTACCACAATCGTGAGCTTGCATGAGAGTTGTAAGAAGAACTTGTGGAATACAGAGGATGTGAAGAGGGTCATAAGTATTTCTTGGGTAGGATCAGTTTAGTATAGGGCTAAAATGGAAGTTGTAGAAATTTCTACAAGCAAAGGCCATGTGTAGTTGTTGCAATTGTAGGGAAGCAAAATTGGACTATGATATGGAGAGTGGAGACCAATTCCAGAAATTCCATTGAGAAATATCTACCCCCATGGTTGTTAAAATCGCGCTTTAACTCATGAAATCGTATGATTTTACGATTCCACCAAGGGTCGGCGAGTTGAATCGGAAGTAGAATCGAAACCGGAGTAGACTCGTCCGATTTAGCGCAGACTCGGGCGAGTTTAGGTAGACTCGCGAGTCTGCGACGAGTCCGCAAGTTCATGAAATTTTCAAAACGACATCGTTTTGAAGCAGAGCTACTCCCTTACTCATCATGAGTCGTGACTCCGTGGCCGTGCTGTGCTGAAGCTGCTACTCACCGCTGTTCACTCGCATCGTCATCGCTGGCCCTCAGTCGCGGTCCTCCATCGTCATCGGCCGTCGCTGCCTCGCTGGTCCTCACTTGCGCTCCAAGCTTTGCTTCACGTCACAACGCTAAGGTAATTTCTCCTCTGAGTCCTCTCCTTTCATGACCTAACTCCTCTGTGTGATTTGATTTTAATTGTGCATCTTCGTTGATTGTGTGATTCGATTTTAATTGTGCATCTTCCACTGGTTGATTGTGCATCTTCCACTGCTTAGATGCATTCGATTTGCGTGATTTTTGTGTGACTATCATCATTCCTTTTGCTGGACATGCTGCTTGGAAAAGTTCCTTACTGCTCCCAGCAGCATTTTTTGAGCTCGTTGCTTTGCCGAAGGCAGCTCCATTACTACCCACATCATGTTCAAAATGAAGAGTTTTTATGTTCTGAATGATGATAGCATATTATCACTTCAACACTGTGCAGTTGAAATGCTGCTGGGAAATTGGTTGAGGATGGACTAAGCCAAACTATATTGACACTTCCTTTACTCCAACAACAGTCTGTGTTGCTGAATTGGTTTGACAGATTTCTTAGTAAAGGAGAAGTGCCATTTTGCATTTTTCACTTCTGCTTTGACCTGATACGAGCAATTTGGATTTTCATTTTTTCCCATTTCTGTATTCTGACCTGTAAATAGATGAAAGCCATGTTACCTGGACTCAGGTAAAGCTTTGTTGTTGCATATTTACACATTGAAGGATAGGAGAGTTGGGGTGGGGGTGGGAGAAGTATTTATTGTTCTTACTAAAGGATTGAATTGAAATGGGGTAAACTTTGCCGTTGTATCCAAGGAATTAATAAAATGATTTGATAATATGCTATTCAACACGAAATCTCAATGAGAAAAGTATGTAATATTTTCAGTGCTAAATAGTCTCAGTAGAAAAGATATACACATGAAGTGATAATATGCTATTCAGCTCCATTGCTCCCAGCAGCATTTTTTGAGCTCGTTGCTTTGCCTGTAGCAGAATTGTAGGTGATTATCTTTGAGTTATTATGTTCTGAATGAAGAGTTTTATTATTTTATTTTAAAATTTAAGCATAGCTCATGATCATTGACTAGATAAGTGCAGGAATTTATTTGCATGTGCCTTTGGGATTGATTTTGTGTTTGAATTCATGCTTTAAATTCAATTTTGGCACTTTGTGGGCACGATTGAGCAGGCATATGGTTGACCCAGTGTGGGTATTATAAAATCTGCATACTTCTAAGTTTTAGGTCTGATACTTTGATCTTACAGAAACAAGTCTCTATTATTGATCTGAAACATAAAAAATTGAGGATCCTGATATTACTGCTATTATCTTTTTCATTATTGTTTATTAGTTGATCCAATTTTGGCATTTCATTGAGTATTGCTAGTTCTTTTACGTCTATTTTTGGTTATTGGTCTTGGTTATTGGTCTGGTATTTGGTTTCCTGTTTGTGGGCTAAATAATGTTGTTGCTTGATTTAGATTGCTCACTGATCAATCCATGAAATTGAATAATTGATGTTTAATCTCATATCTATTTGTCGTATAGGTTGTGTAAATTGATGTTTAATTTCATTAAGAAGATTGTCAACTTTGATCCATTGCTTATTTCTTGTTTTGCTTTATGATGCTAATTTTATTGTTGCTGTGTTGTTATTCTGCAATAGAAGCCTGTAAGCATGTTTTTTCTGCACAAGAAACATGGACTAGTTGTCAACTTTGGCAATTTTGAAGCTGGAACACACTTTGGCAATTTTGAAGTCTAATTGAATTTTGGCAATTTTGAACACACTTGTATTTCAATACAAGCTGGAACACACTTGTATTTTTATTTTTATTTTCATTCAACACAAATATACAATAGAAGCTGGAACACACTTTGGCAATTTTGAAGTCTAATTATTTTTATATACGAGCTTGCTTCCTTTTCTAGTTTCCATTTTCCAACTTCTGAATGAAATCATGACCTGAAATTTGAAAATCAAAAGCATCAAACAGCCAATTATGTTAGTTTATTGAATTATTGTTAAAGTTTATTATTTTCATTTATTTTAGGGTTGAAATATTTACTTATAATTTTATATAAAAGAATATTAATATATTTTTTTTATTTGAGTAAATTCTTACGATTTTACGATTCGATTCTACGAGTCGAGTTCACGGAGCCTCCACGATTCTACGTAGAATCGCGAGTCTGACAACCTTGCCTACCCCAACCCTACTTTACTGGTGATTGTGGGTGAGGGTTGTGGTTGAAAAATTTATTATTTGTCCAGGCAAATTAGGTGTTACTGTCATCCTTTAGACAAAGAAGTCTTATGCCAAGGCTGAGTCATTACCTATGTTTGAAAAATGAAAGAAGTCAATTGACTTAGATATAAATACAGGAAAAAACTAAAAAAAACAATGCAAAACAAAGACGAAAAACTTTATTAACCTCAGTAATAAAATAATGTCTGCTACATGTCTCTTTCTACAATTGTGTACCTGACCATAAGCTGATAGGTACCATATATTTTGCAGGATAACTATGAATTTCTCTCTAAATGCATAAAAGAAAATTTGGGATTCAAAAATGGTAAACCTATTGCAGCTCGTATTATATACAAATGTCTACTTCATTGGCATTCATTTGAATCTGATCGCACAACCATTTTCGATTCCATAATCAAAGGCACAAATGAGGTTCTAAAGGTAAATGATATGCTTTCATTTTTAAAACTCACTTTTCATTATTTTTGTTGTTGCTTGTCTTATATTTAGAATTGAGTTTTGACTAATTTCTTTTGGCATAGTTTATCATTTATAGTCCTGTATCCAATTTGTAGGATATTTGTGTAATTTTTTTGAGATTCATTCATTGGAGTGCAATCTGCATCAGGTTAGGGAGGATGATATCATCCTACCATATTGACTATCCAATACCTCCGCGCTTCTATGCCTTTTACAGAGGAACTTACGTTCAAATGGCTTTTTAACTACCACTGCTCAACGTTATCCTGGATCATCTGGTTTGGCCAGCCAGACTGGGCATATGAGTTATCTAGTTGAACATTAGAATTGTATGTGTTACTTCCACTATGTATGTAGTTTTCTGTGACTATGTGGGTGATGCTCCACTTAGTTTAAGTTGCATTTGGTTTTGACTAATTTGTGGGCTGTTAATTGATGAACATGGCCTAAGAAGATAGGTGAACTGTTACTTGAGATTTAACTTCGAACGTTACTAAGCTTTTTTGACTAATATTTTGTTTGCCAGCACATGATAAGGTAGCTTTTAGAAATAGTTTATCCATCTTAGATAACGGTGCGAAGTGGCCGACATAGCGGGATGACTAAATCATGCAATCTACTCTTTTAACCAACAGCTCTTGTGACTTTCTTTGTACGTGTTCAAACCACATTAACCTATTTTCTATCATCTTCATGTTATGGTATGCAAAGAAGAATGGCAAAGATTGGAGAGGCATTATTTTTAGCATTATAGATCATTAATGTGATGTCTCTATGAATAGATTGATTATTTTAAAGTTTGTGATTTGTGTTTTTTTTAATTTGTTGATTAATTTATTAATTTTTCCCCATAACGGCTTGTTTTGATTTTTTTTTTATTTCACTTTATGCTGGTAGTCATAAGTTCCCTGCCTTGTTTTGTATCTTCCCCCTGATTCTAGTTTTGGTGGTATTTCTAGGGACCAAAATCTCCATTGAAGTTTATTGGATATGATGATGGTGTAGCGCATGTGGAGGCGAAATATCCTGCTATACTTTTTAAGCAACAACTAACTGCTTGTGTAGAGAAGATTTTTGGTCTTTTACGTGACAATTTGAAAAAGGACCTTTCTCCACTTCTGGGATCATGTATTCAGGTGACATTTCTTACTCTGTGCTGATAGTCTGATACCTTGGAGATGTTATTTGTGGCTAAACTACCATTTCAGTTGTTGAATCATTGTGCTTTTGTTCTTGCTTCCTGTGTATTCTCATGGTCATAACTCAACACACATGAGATGATTTATCTTGAAGTGAATCTGATTCTAAGTCTCTGACTAAGTCTATTGTTTCCTGAGTCAGTTTCAATTGCTTTAATGTTTGCTTAATGTGTATTTTAGCAGTATCAGTGGTGCACCCATTTGCTTTCAGTCAATTTTTTCCATTTAAAATCATTATATGTTGGATGTTCAACTTTATTTTCTTGCATGGTCTGAAATTTAGCTTCATTATTAGGGGTTTACAGGGGTCAGATAAGGGTTGGAGTTTATGAGAAATGTAAAGAAACAGTTATGACTGTTATTTTTATGGTTGCAAAGCTATTTATTTTTTTGTACAATGAACCGTGAAATTTGATTTCAGTGTTTGGTTTTTCCATTGTGTTTGTGATGGAGGGAAGGTCCGAAAAAGGTAGTTCTTATGGGAATAAAAACTAGGGTATTTTACGATGCAGGGAAGCCTTTCTGACTTTAATTTTCTTACTCCACTTATGAAGGTCAGATTTTGTTTTTTCAATGGGTGTTGTGTTTTTTCAACAACAATTTCAGAATTCAGTCTGCCTTTCTATTAATGGTAAAATATTAGTGCTTATACATACTTTAGATTTTAGATCCTGCACCAGTCTACATTTTTAGTATTGAATATTTTGTTTGACTGTCTACCTTTTTGTTATCGTTTGTGACTGTGTTTTAATTTTAAAATTTACTGTTGTCTGGTTAGGCTCCCAAAACAGGACGAGGAGTGCATGGGGGAAAATCATCTAGATTTCCTGGTGGGATTCCCCAACAATCATCAAGTGGTCAGTGGAGTAACATTGTCAAATTTTTGGATTCACTCATGAGCAAACTTCGGCAAAATCATGTATGTTCTGTATTATTTCAATGGTCTTTGTTACTGAGTTTGGTCAATTAATTGTATATTTTGTCCATTTGTTGTATTCTTGTGTACTACATCTATAATTCCATACACAGGAGGCACAACACTACTGGCTTTAGGGGTGAAAAACTGAAGACCATACCATATCATGAGTCACATGATTCTTAGTATCTCGGGTCCATCACACCATATGACAGCAAATAGAGAATATGTAAACCATAGGGTTCAAGTAGGTTGCTGTATGTAGAATTGTAGATTATAGATTAAATTTCTACTTCTTAGTAAAGTGAGTTAGGGGAGTGGGAAGTTGGGAGCACATTGTGATCAATTAATATACTACATATTGACAGAGTAGTTACAACTGTTTGTTCAGTTAAAGCTTTGGTGTGACATAATTTGACATTGGTGTAAAAAAATTAATTTACATTCAGGTGGGAAGTGAAATTGTACACTTATTTGCAGGCTATGGTATCTGATGCATTCTACATGTTAATTTTGTAGTTTGAACATCTCTAGTAATTTTTGGAGAACAGACAAATAATGATTTCTGTGGTCGTGGATTTAACAAGTGTAAAGAAGGAATTTACTGTGTTGTGTGTTCTTTACCATACACAATGCCTTTATTTATATTCAGAATTTATACATTGTTAAGGAAACCTTATAATGACGGGAAATCCCTAATTTCAGTTATACAATTAATCATATCCTAAATGTATATTTCACACTCCCCCTCAAGCTGGAGCATATGTCATATGAACCAAGCTTGTTACAAATGTCGTTAACACAAGAGCCCTTGAGAAATTTTCTGAGCATGTCTGCTCGTTGATCTTTAGAGCTGACAAACTTAGTGGCGATTTCTCCTAAGAGTACCTTCTCTCACACAAAGTGACAATCAATCTGTGTTTAGTCCACTCATGGAAGACCGGGTTTGAAGCAATGTGGAGAGCAGCCTCATTGTCACATAATAGTTTGGTATGCTAAACGTCTCCAAATTTTATCTGTTGGAGAAGTTGCCTGAGCCATGTGATCTCGGATGCAGCTGCTGCCATGACACGACACTCAGCTTCAGCACTAAATCTAGCAACGATTTTCTGCTTCTTGCTTCTCCATGAGATCAAGTTTTCTCCCATAAAGACACTATATCCAGAGGTGGAGCTCTTGTCTGATGGTGATCCTGGCCAATCAGCATCAAAGTAACAAACAACTTTGCCATTGCCTTTGTCTTCATATAGCAATCCATGACCCGGTGCATTCTTGATATATCGAAGTATGCGGATTGTTGCATTCCATTGACTATCAGTCGGGTCTTTCAGAAATTGACTAAGCACACCAACTGCAAAAGTTATGTCTAGTCTAGTGACAGTGAGGTAATTAAGTCTGTCCACCAAACAACATTATCTTCCCAGGTCTTCCAATGCCTCCCCCTGACCTGAGAGAAGCTTCACATTAGGATCCATAGGAGTATTACTAGGAAGACAATCAAGCATACCGGTCTCGGTCAAGATATCCAAAGCATACTTCCATTGGGAAATGACAATGCCATAGGAGGATTGGGCAACATCAATCCCTAGGAAGTATTTGAGCAGACCCATGTCTTTAGTCTGAAACTAACTACGGAGATGAAATTTGAGGCGAAGAATACCCTCAAAATCATTGCCAGTAATGACAATGTCATCAACATAGACAACAAGGTATATGCAATGACTAGATGGAGAATGGATGAAAAACATTGAGTGATTAGCCTCACAATGGGTCATGCCAAATTGGAGCAAGGCAGAGCTAAAGTGACCAAACCATGCACGAGGAGACTGCTTCAAACCATAGAGAACGACGAAGCCAACAAATTAACCGAGAGTCACCTGAAACTATAAAACCTGGAGTTTGAGACATATAAAATTCTTGCAACTCACCATGCAAGAAGGCATTTTTTATGCCTAGCTGGTGAAGAGACCAATGTTGAATGGCAGCCATAGCAAGAAAGAGATGGACATGAGCAATTTTGGCCATTGGGGAAAAGGTGTCCCTGTAGTCAGGGCCAAAAATCTGAGTGTATCCTTTGTCCACCAAGTGAGCCTTATAGCGATCAATACTACCATTTGGTCTGATCTTCATTGTATAAATCCAACGACAACCCATAGTAGTCTCAAAGAAGGTAGCATAAGCAAAGGCAATATACTGTTGAAGTTGAGGAAAAAACAACAATAACCTTTTTGAAGACGAGAGTAACCAAGGAAAAGACACTTCAAGGACCTAGCAAAAAGCTTATCTTTACCTGGTGTAAGATCATGGACATAACAAGTGCAGCCAAAGACACAAAGGACAGTGTACAGAGGTTGTTTAGGGTACATGATGGAGTAAGAGACCTGATTTCCAAGAACAGATGAAGGCATGCGGTTGATCATGTAACAAGCTGTAAGAAGTGCATCACCCCAAAAGGGATGTGGGACATTATAGTGAAGCATAAGAGTACGAGTTGTTTCAACTAAATGAAGATTTTTCCTTTCAGCAACACGATTTTGTTGTGGTGTTTGGGCACATAAGGTCTCATGAAGAATTCCTTGCGAGGTTAGAAAAGAACGAAATTGGGAGGACAAATATTCATGGGCATTATTAGTGCGCAAAGTCTTAATGGAAACAACAAATTGATTTTGAAATTCATGTGCAAAATCTTGAAAAATGAAAAACACACCAGAACGTCTTTTCATCAAGAAAACCCAATACATTTGAAAAAATCATCAATAAAGGTAACAAAATAGAAATAACCCAAGGTTGAATAGACACGACTAGGACCCCAAATATAGGAGTGAACTAAAGCAAAAGGTGACACAACACATTTATTGACATGATGACTATCAGTATGACGGACATGTTTGCCTAATTGACACGACTCACATTGAAGGGACATAATGGTAGAAAGACTGGGAACTAAAAGACATAGTTTGTCAAGACTAGGATGGTTGGCGGTGAAAGGTTTGGAGAGATAGTGGAGACATAAGCCATTGGTGGTGAAGGTTGGTACAATCCTCTAGACTCATGTCCTGCTCCAATTGTTCATCCAATGCATTGATCTTGTATAAGAACGAAATTGTTAGCAAACAAAACAGAATAGTCAAGAGTGAGTGAGTTTGCAAATTGAGATTAAATTAAAGGGACAACCAGGAACAAATAAGACATAATTTAGGGATAAGTTAAGAAGAGGGTGGGTTTGTTCGATGCCACTAACTAGGAACTGAGAGCCATCTGTGAGTGTAACAGAGGACAAAGAATTTGAAAAGGACAAATAAGAGAAAATGTTTTGGTTACCAGTCATATGATCAGAGGCACCAAAGTCAAGGATCCAGGGTCCAAGAGAAGGGTACTAAGAGATAAAGGCTACAGGATTACCAGACTATAGGTGGTTAGGTTGCTCGAAGCTGAATCAATTCATTGTACTCAGCAACAAAAATAGTAACATTTGCAGGCAAGGCAAGAGAGGCAACTGCAGACTGGGTGGGGAAGGCAACTTGAGCCATATTCACTAACTTTGCTTGATCGCGAGCCTTGTTGCGACAGTTGGCTTCAATATGACCATAAATGCTGCAATAGTTGCAACGTTTGAAACATGGTTGACCACCACGACCTTTGCCTCATCCACCACAATTAGAAGAATGGGAGACAAGAGCAAAGGAATCTTCAACAGGTGCAGAGGATGATCCAAAGGCATGCATAGTGAAGAGGCAAAGCAGTTGTTCACTAACCATGTCATAGGAAGGAATAGCAGAACTTGACAAAATCTTATTGCACACTGCCTCAAGTTTAGGTGCAAGGCCAACAAGGGCAAGGACCATAAAGAACTGGCTGCGTTCCTCATAAAACGTATCTGCATCATTTGTAAAAGGCATGAGAGTGTTATAATCATCAATTAAACGTTCAAGCTTACCAAGGTAGTTTGCATATCCATGTTCTCCAATTCCATGGTCTTCAAGGAGGTTATGACATTGTAAAGACGATGGACATCATTGGAATAGACCTTCTTAGCCTTATTCCATACCTCATAACAAGTGGGAAAAGCTTGAAATTGTGGTTGAAGGTTAGGAGCAAGAGAACCAAAGGACACTACACAATGAAGCATGTCAAGTGATCAGCATGGCCTTGGCCTTGGAACCAAAGCTGAACAGCAGCGGCCCATGCATTGTAGTTAGCTGTCCTGGTTAATTTTTTGCACGGGATCAGCAAAACGTTGGTAAAAGTCATAGTAGAGGAAGCAAAAACAGGATCGGAAGAAGCCATGAGAAAGGTAGGAGCCAAACAGCAACAAGCGGGGCCAAACGGTACCAAGCAGAGCCAAACATGCAATAAGCAGGGTCGCCGGAGGATGCGGAGTACGGTGATGGTGTCGTCGAAGGGTGGGCTTTCCGGAAAAGTGCCATGCATGAAGTTCATGCAGGTGCATGGCTGTCACGCGATGGGAAGGAGGTGGCGGTCTTGGGCGTGACTTTGGCGCAGTGGTCGACGATGGAGGGCGACTCTTGTCGGGTTGGTTCGCATGCAATGGAGGTCACGGTGTTGGCCAAACGACGTAGGCACAGTCTGTGGGTATTTGTTCACCCGAGAAAAGGGAATGTGCTTGAAAAAAAAGAAAAACCTAAACTACTGATACCATGAAAATAAGGAATTATTGTGTTGTGTTTTTTTCACCACACACATTGCCTTTGTTTATAATCAGAATCTAGGAAGCACGAACATTTTTTATGAATATTGTGTCCATATGTCAGACACGGTTTCGACACTGACATGTGGTGGACAATTTTTTTTTTATTTTTTATTTTGGACTTGGACACACTGTGAACACTTCTTCAAATAACTGGACACGCAATGGACACTTCTCTAGACACACAGGAAACACATTTGTTGCTTGCCCCTTTTGCATGACAACATCCATTCACATTCTCAAGTATGCCAGTGTCACTGGTTATTTTCCATTTGTCATTGCTTTGTTAGCGTCTGGTTGTGTTTCTTGGCTGACTTCGCGTTCATGATCCCTTTGTTTGTCACTTTTTTTTTTCTAGCTCGTTGACTTTCCTCTCCTTTCGTGTGTTTTTGGTACACCTTTTATTCATCTAGATATAAAACTTAATTATCAATTTACATTTTTGTCAAGTTGATTATATATATGTATATGTCGTGTCCCCGTGTTCCATGTTTTAGATTTTATCTATGTTCCGGTGTCCGTGTTGTGTCTGAGTTTGTGCTTCATAGATCAGAATTGATACATTATTAAGGAAACCTAATAATGACTAATAAAAGGGAAATCTCTAATTTCAGCTATACAATCAATCATGTATCGTAAACGTATATTTCACAACAATTTTCAAACACATTTATTATTGATTGGTAACCAATCATGGTAATTACAATGTCATTCTCTTTACGTGATTATTTTGGTTGATTGGTAATTTCCCACTAAATTGCCTAGTTCAACCAACCTTTTGTAATTACCATCAGTATATAGAATGACATTGTAAGCTTGATACATTGCCTGTATTATTTTGCCGGCCAGCCAATTTGGTATATTTATTATTGATTTTCATTTTGTATTCTATGTAGGTATGCAATTGTAACTAGGCCCGGGCCGAAATGATATTTCATTCATTGATGTAAAACTGTAAATATTAGCTTCATTGAATTTTTGCCCATGCGAGTTACAAATTAATTTCACCTTGAGCAATTTGTTGTATTCCGTGCTATAAATGCCACTAATAAAAGCACTCCTTGTAAATATCCGATTTTGTTCCAATTGGAATGGTGGTGGTCATTGTTTTGGATTTGGTTTTATTGTTGCTTAGTCTGGCAGCAAATGAATGACAAGACAATCACACGTTATTATTTTTTCTATGATTAAACTATTCATTTAGTTTTTTTTTCTCATTTTTCAAGTTTAGTTTTTATATGAGAAATTATAAGTTCTAATTATGGTGGTTAATGTCTGTCAGTTTTTTGTGGCGGGTTTACACTGTCAAAGAATTCTCTGGTTTAATTTAACAATCAAAATCTAACTGTAGGGACTGCAACTTACCAAGTAATATTGTGTAACGTTTTTTTCTTTGTTACATATTGCCCAGCTGGCAATCCTGTCACTTGCGCTTAACGGTAGAATTGATTGAAACAAATTGTCAGGCGATTTGTGATCGACAGTTTTGATCTTGTACAGAAATCAGAACTCAAAAGTGACGAGCCTATCATCCATGGAAAAAGTCCAAAAACCTTGAATGCTGACAATAGAAAGGTCCTTTGTAGTGGATAATTGTTTTCGTTTTCTTACTTTACTTTAAATAGCCAGACATTAGCAAGATCATACTTAATACAAATTGTCCATGCTTTTAGAAGGATTTATTCATGAAGTGGATGATGCCATTGCCAATCTGGCGAACGCTTTTGTCACATTGCTGAGCAAGGAGATTTAAAATGACCAATCAGTATACGTGCGTTGTTTTACCATAGTTATGAAAGCGGAAATGAAAAAGGGAGTTAAATGCTCTAATTAAGGGCCAGGCATATCATTATATCTTACGGAAGTTAATCTGAAGTGATCGTACGTACGTAAAGGCATTGCTTCTACAAGTTTTTGCTCCCTCAAACAAATAGGACTAGAGCAAGATATTCATTCATATAAGCTAAAAGTTAATAACATATAGTTTGTTATCCTCTTTGTTTTTTTTTTTTTTACTATGATGGATGAGCTGTTTTATTTCCAACGGAGGGACTTGAAATCTTTATTGTTGCAGCAATGGCACAATGCTGCTGTAGATCAGCCACGGAAAATGATCTCCAGGGAGAGAAATTCCGCAACAAAGGAGAGGATGGACCTGAGCCGGAAGAAGAAGACACTCTATTTCGGGGATGGAGAGGCGGTAGAGGAGAGGGAGAGTGTAACGAATTCGAGCTGGAACCAGAATCTTCGCTTGTGATACTACTACTGCTGTCAGAGTTGTTCATGGCAACTGCAAGAGCTAGAGAGCTTCTACTCAAGCTGATTGATCTCTTGCAAATGCCACCACCACTGCTTCTTAGAGGGTAGTTTCTATTATTCTTGTCCAAGACATGGTTCAATGCCATCAAGTTCCTACGCCTTCTGGTGTATGCATTCTCTGGCTTTGCTATGTCTTTCACTGATGGGGAAGACACTGCATCAGCCAGGGTTGTGAATGACTTAGACTTGCCATTATAAAAGTTCGAGATGCCTCTCCTGTACAAGCACAACCATGTCATTAATTTCAACCATCATAAAAAAAACAACTGATAGATGAAAATTGAAATGTAAGCACACACATCAAATGAAAAGTATGTTGGAAAAGTCGCCTAAATGATTGTTGTGTCTTTGGGCTACCTTCATTGTGGAGTGATCATACACAAACACCTCCTTATTTTAAACACCCCTTCAACACTTCTTATTTTTGTTTATCTCTCTTTCTATCACATCAAAAATCCTATCATATCTCTTATTTTAACACCCCTTCAACACCTCTTATTTTTGTCTCTTTTTTCTCCGTGTCTCTGGTGTCAAATAACATATTGGATGCTCATGTAACATTTTTCTTATTGTAGCCTCCAGCATTTTCAATGTACTAGGTAGAGAAGTGTTTACTGTTTAGTCCCTCTTCAACTAGAGAAATAATTGATGTATTCTTTACAAAGTTTAGACAATTCTCTCTTTACAAGTTAGGTTTGTGGAATTGAGTTGAGGTCTTTAAGTTAAGCTTCTTACTATTTTTGACAAAATCTTAAATGATACATTTTATAGCTAAATTTCTGGTGGAGACAGATTCAACACCCAGAGAGGCAGAAACCCCATCAAACAATAGTTGATGGGGTACCCTATGATCATCAAATTTCCATTTTCAAAAGCAAAAAAAAAATAAAAATTGGCAGTTTAGCACCCTAGTTCATTTTCACCTGACATTTTTTTTTCTTATTTCTCTCGTAGTCTCTCTTCTATTACATCACTTGTCACATTTACCACTTTCTTTCTCTATTTTTTTTCTTCTTTTTCTTCTTACTTATCTCCTATTATCCCTCAAAAAACCAAAAAAAAAATCTCACAAATGAACTTAATTTAACAAAAAGAAAAAGAAACTAATATCATGCAAATAAAAGTGAAGGATCTAAATCTAACATCATATGATAAGGTGGTTCTTTTGATCAAAGATACAATAAAAAAAAAAAAAAAAATCATGTGCAGTAGTGTACCTGATGGGAAGAACCTCTTCCAAAGTTTCCATGGCATGCAAAGGTCCATGGTAGGCACTTTCCACCTCGTTTTCTCCTTCCTCCATTGATCTCTCCGACGACACGTCGCTGTTCCTCCCGATCGACGACGACGTCGAAGTACTACACTCCTCCTCCTCCTCCTCCTGCGCGTGTAATAACACGGCGGCGCGTGACATCATCAACAACAATGAACAAAATGAAAGACAACCAGAGAGAGAGAGAGAGAGAGATAGAGAGAGAAAGTGTGTGTTGGAAAGAAATGGAATGGATAGACACAAAAACAAGACATAGCGATCTTTATAGATTTGTTGGCGTATTTATAATTATGGCAAGAAAAAAGTAATTGGCTTCCAGAATCTTTATTTACTTATTTACATGTGCTGTTTTATTTTTTATTTTTTTTTTTTGGTTTTGAGGAGGTTAAAATTTTGAGGATAAGGTATCCAACACAACAACAACAACAACGTTGTATGAATTTGTTTTTTCTTTTCTGTTTTATTATTACTAGGCCTTATCCTCTTCCAGTGGATACTAAAAAATAGCGGGTTTTTTTCTTCTTTATTTTAATTTTAATTCGAAATGAGCTGTGAATTAGTAGTGCTCGTTGCAACGACTCGATAACCCTTTTAGATCTGCTTTACAAAGTCAAACACGTTTTTGTCTATATAAAAATATATTCGTTTTTTATTAATGATCAATAAACCTTCTTTCTTTTGATTTAGATCCGCCATAACTTAAAATTAAAGGCTATGTTTAGGGGTCAGAATATGATAAAATAGGAGAGAAAGATAAAAATAAGATAAGTTCTAATTTTATCTGATGTTTAAAGCACACCAAATAATAAATTAGATAACGATATAATATAATATGAATTATGTTGAAATAAAAAGTAATTGTTTCATTAAAATTACATAATTTTTGAAAAAAAATAACTTTTAATTTATTTTCAAAAAATTGTGAAAAATATAATTTAATTAAATTAGACCAAATTTATATTTTGTTTATGCGATTACTTTTCTTAAATTATAAATAAATCATATAATTTTTTTTATAATTATTATTATATATAAGACAAAAAGCAATTAAAAAAATATAATATATATCATTATATATATGTTGTATAAATTAATGTAATACTATTTGTTATATATATCATATATAATATTGATACTATTATACTATATAGAGAGAAAGAGGATAAAAGAGCTTATCTTATTTTGTTGATCTTAACTTGACTCCATTCCATATAAGAAATACATTAGAGTAACTTAATAGAATAAACAACAAGATAATATTATCCCATCTTATTGGCACAAAAACAACATATTATAACATATATTATTGTATCGGCATATCCTATCATGTCATATTTTATATATTTTTAGGTCTTTTACTTTTTTATTGATGGTAATATTGGTACAAAATATTTATTCATTAAAAGTAGTAATTAATTTTTATTGAAAACCATAAATACATGTAAGATAAGTATTTATCTTTTTAATATGATTTATTTCATTAAAAAAACACAAATAGTTATCATTTATGTGTGTTGGTTAAGTCTCTTATTGTTACAGTACAAAGACACTGAAACATTAGTTAATTTGAGTAGAATTTATTAAATATTTAACATAAAAATGATAAAATATAATAAAACACTAAAATTACAATATTTGAACCAAATTCGCATAATTAAAATACAGACGGTCAAATCTACAAAATTACATATCAAAAGTGTAATTAAGTAGGTATATTTATACACTCAATTTAAAAGTTTTATTAGCTAAAGAATTTAAAAATATTTTGTCTGCATTTTCTTATTGAGCTGTAAATGAGTCCGGTCCCTTTTCAGTTCATATAAGCTGAGTCGGAAAAGATTCGTTTGATTTTAAAATGAAGGTAATTAAATCACTAATTTTAAAAGATTTTTATGATATGATTGTAAATTACTTACGAATGATGGGTTATGTTAAGACATTGATAAGATAAGTAGTGTCTATGTTTAGTGTTTCACCTTTATGAGGTATTAAGAAAATCATATCTGTTTAAAAATTAATATTACATTCTGTCAAAACAAATTAATATTACACTAAGTATATTCTACATAAAATAGATAATTAACTTTATGAAATGTATTGTAAGATTTTAGATAATTTTTAATTACAATTTAAGGTAGTAACGTAAAGTCAATCACTAGAGTTAATGAATATTACGTGTCTAAAAAATAATATTATTAATTGTAAATAACTTATCTATTTTTTTTATAAGTGGGAAAATAACAACAAAGAAACAGGACCAAGCAAAACTAGAGCCTAGTAAACAAGACAGCCATGGCATCTGCTTACAAAAGCCGAGACAACTCAGAAGGTGGAGACTGCCATACAAAAAAACTTAACAATTAGTGACAAAACAATTTACATGTAATTTTTAATAAATGATCGGTAAATTTTTAGTGACATGAGTATTAGTGATAAAAATTACCAATAATAACAAAAAATTTGTCAGGAATGCTTTAATTTCTAGTAGAGAAATCCTTAATTGAATTTATCTAACATTATTTATGAGACAATTTAATCCTTAATTTTATTTTATTTTATTTTTGTTTAGATAACATGTATCCTTACTTTTGATGTTTGAATCGAATGAAATTATTATAAAAAATGTAATCATTATAAACAACAAAGTTATTCTTTAAAATAGTTAACGTAGTTGCATATCTAAACTTAAATTTGATATCATTGACTAAACTAAAACAACCTCACACAAATTAATAGGTGGTTGAATCCTTAATTTTAGTAATTACATATAACTATAAGCACAAGAATGTTATATTTTGATAAAGATTAATATTTTTTTTATATTATATAATTTCTAAATGGTTGATACAAAGTAAATGTTACTTTATATGTTTTAGTTAACTTCATTTATTACCGGTCATGATATTTAAATACCTAATTTTTTAAAACATCTCATAATACTTTTCAATTTATTTTATATATCTCTTCTTATCACATCATATCACCAACAATACCTATAATTTTTTTCCCCTCTCTCACACTAGCTAGGTGTAGAATAACATAATTTTGTGGGGGTAGTATTAATTCTTATTTGTCATAAAAAAAAACACTACAAGTCTATCGCGTTGAGGAAATTCAGAAAAACTCATTTTACAGTTTTCCTAAATTTTATTAATTTATATATTTTTAAAGCAGGTGAAGCTCAATGTTGATGGGACCATTAGGTTTTGACGGTTTAGTTCGTGACTCATGAGGATCTTGGCTTGGAGGTTTTTCTGGTTAATGTGGATTGACTTCAAATGTTAGAGTATCGAGCTTCATAGAAATCCACAAAGGGCTTGGAGCTGACTTGGAACATGGGTTACCGAAATGTTGATTGTGAATCAGATTCTCTTGTTGCTTTGAATCTGATTACGAAGGACTTTAATTACTGGTTTACATCTTATGTCAGCGATCATAAACCTTTGGTCTTCGACAACTGATGCTCTCATTACTTGGGAAGCTTGTCCTCCTTTTGTTAGCTCCAAATCATAAACCCTAGGTGTCTCTTTCATAGTTCCTCTGTCTACTTTCTTACTAGTAAAAAAACAAATCATATATTAAGTATTTGAATTTAAATAATATATAAAAATTAAAAGATAATAAGAATCTAAAAAATAAAAGATAAATTTAATAATAAAACATGTGATTAACTTTATTATTTAATTTATTATTGTTACTATATTAAAATATTTAATTATTACAATAATTGATTATATTCTAACTATAAGTTATAAGATTGTGAGAATAAATTGTAAATCTATTTTTTTGTTATTGATTACCTTTAGATGAGATTCTTTCCTATCAATTGTATTTTTTTTTTCATGTACAAGATTTAAACTCTTGAAACTTAAATTGAGGGAATTAAATTTAATATCAATCATATAACGAGATTTATTGATAATCATCTTGTATTACACACCTGGAATTTTGATTTTGAGACGTGTAAAGGGGTGATAATTACATTCTCAAACCAACATTTTACTCGGACTAAGCAATTGCCATGCATAAACAACATAGACCAACTTCTTTAGTTTATTTATTTTTTGAATTAATTATTATTTTAGTCCCTAAAGTTGAGTGTTTTTTTAGTCTCTAAAATTTTAAAAAAACTAGTTCTTGAATTTTGATAAATTACTTTTTTTTTAATTCCTAACTTAATAAATCAACATGCAGTTTTAATACTTTGTAACGTTTTTTTTAGCTTTTTGTGTAATAGTTTTAAAGTATAAAATCAAGTAGCTAAAAAATAAAAATTAATTTATGACAATTAAAAATCGTCACGAAGTATTAATTTATTATGTCAGAAACTAAAAAGAACAATTTATTAAAATTTATTTTAAATTTTAAGGACTAAAAAAAATACACCTCAAATTCATAGATAAACAATAACTAAGACATGTTTAAAATTAATTTTGATACTAAAAACTAATTTTTATACTTATTTTAAAAGTTGTTGAAACCAATTTGACAAAAAAAGTGGATTGATTTTTCAAATTAAATCATAATACTTGTTCATTTTAAATTTGCTTTTTAACACTTTCATAAAATACTAAAATCCCACATAAAATATCAATTTATTATATTAGAGACTAAAAAATAATTTTTCAAAATTTAGGGATTAAAAAATATTTTTTAATTTCAGGAACTAAATAAAGTAAATTTCCTAAATTCAGGAACTAAAAAAATATTTTAATTTTAATTTTTTTTCTTCAAAAAAAAAAGTCTTTGTTTTTTTTAGGGCGATTCCGCTCTATTTTATTGTCACATTCCGTATCATCAATAGTTTATTTATCATGGTTCTGTGGATTCTATGGATTTATAAAAAGAACAATACAATTTATATAACCATTTTATATGGTTGTGTGACTAAATGAAGGTTCTAATGGGTTTGATCAGCCATCCAAATCAGAAATAGAATTACAACATAATAGACTGGTTCAAATTGATTAAAAAAATAAGAATTCGATATTCAGATAAATTGTTATATTTTTTTTTCACTTTAATAACCAAAGTTTCAATCTATATAATGCGATAAATAATTTAATAAATTTTACCATATAATCGTAAAATTTTATTTTTTACAGGAAAATCGTAAAACGTTAAGCAGCATGTTTCGTGTCTTTTCTTTTTTGCTAGTTATATTAAGATCTACAGGAAAAGTGAAGTATAAGTCGTAGCTAGCTTCACGAAAAAAAAAAGTCCATTGAAAATAGTAATTTTTCATTCTTTTGAGGATAAATGAATCTTAAGAGTTATGAATTTTAAGGAAAAAAAAATATGGTACTGTATTAAAGTTATTATTTTGACGGAAAAAATCACATATACTCATAAAATTAAGTGAATGAGGTGCAATTCTTGCTTCTCATTTTATTTTCAGTTTTATTGTAATTTTAATTTTATTATAAAATAATACATTTTTTTGTTTAAATATTTGTGCAGTTATTTACAAACTTAGACAATCTGAATCCTTATTTTGATAGCTCCGATTTGATGTTGTTTGGGGAAATAATGAGATAAGTACGTATGGTGCCTGGAGTAGGTGATCTTGTATAGGAAGAGAATAATGAGATAACTCTCAGCAAAAAAAGAAAAAAAAAGTAATTAGATAAGGGTCATAATAAATTATTAGTTATATACTCCCAAATAAAATTATTAGTTGCTTTCGGAAGAAGAATTGTCTAGATGTATATCATTTTGTTGTGTATTTCATTAAATTATATTTATACATCTTTTTGTTTGTTTGAGATATGCATATGTATTTTATATATGAGAGAAAATCTTGTTTGTGTTTGATAAAAATCTTATATGGGTAAAAATTTGTCTTTTGAGTAATTAACATTGATATATATTTAAAATACAAAATTATTGATTAAACTAAAATAATCATATACTAGTTTATTCACGCTTAATGGTATATATTTATATAACTTATTGTTATTATTTGTTATTTTAATATTTTTAATATTGTAATTGCAATAATGCTCTAATAAAAAAACACCTTAGAATTTTTATCAATAACACAATAATATAGTCATATACTATGTTCAAAAGTGGCTGCTTTGGTGCAATAACACGAAAGAAACATTATGAAAGGTATAGCATGAAAGAAACATATTAGGTCCATTTACTAACTAAAAGGGTTATGATATATATTTTTATTTTTATAATTTATTTGCTTTCCACTTTTAAATAAATACTAAAATTGAAAAAATGTGTTTGAATTTTTTTAAAAAAAAACTCATATAATTATTATATTTCTTTTAAAGAATAATTATTATAATTTTTAAACAAACATTTTAATTAACTAAAATTATTTTCTTTAAAAAAAAAAGATAAACGATCAAATCTTTGAGATTGACATGTGTTAGTTCAAGTGAAAAAGAAACTAACTATTCTTAAGAAATTTTTTGAACATTTATTAAATAATGAATTTGCAATTAAGCCAAAAAATTAACCATAATGAATTTCCTTAGTTTAATTCAAATTAATTGAGCTCTAAGGATCTTTTTTATTGAGTTCAAAAAAGATTTTTTTGTAAATAAAATCTTAACATCTAACAACTGAATGGTTGCCCATTAAGAACACCACGAGGAATCTGGCTGCTAAATGCAGAGCATAATTTATACATGTGAGACAGTTTTTTTTTTTCTTCCACCATTACATATTAATATTGTTGGATATGTGCCTCGAAAGTGTTTTTTTCTTTTATCATTTATCCAGAGCATAATTTTTTTTTGGTGAAACACAAGTTTTCTTTAAGTTATAGGACAGTTTTCTTTTCATTATTACATATCGTTAGATGTGTGTACCTTGATGTTTTTTTCCCCTCTCATAGTTAGCTATAAGTTATAATATTTCAGCACGCGTGTGATCTTAATTCCTTAATTTTAATTGTTCATATTTAGTCTTTATTTTTCAATTATTTAAACTAAAAATTTCAAACCAAAAAAGAAAGGGTTTATTATGTTTTTAAATATTCTCTCCAAAATGAGTTTTTAAAAATTAAAAGAATGAAAATCATGAATAAGTTACAATACACAGACAAAATTTTAATTAATTAAACATATTTTTATTTTTTATATTATACAAAATTAGTATTAAAATTATATAATAATAATTGATAATAATAACAATGTTTTTAAAATGATATGTGGTCTAATCAATGGTTGAATAAGATATGTGAATGTTATAAACCTCTAATGTTTAATTCTTATTGATAAAAAAATATATACACGATTGTTTCACCACTTAAATTATTTTTTCTGAATGACATTTGTAAGTATACTATTCATTGAGAATATTATTTCCATAAACATGTTTTAACATGTTTTGTTTTTTTTTTTTTAAAGAACACATCAACATGTTTGGTAACTACTCACCATTCCTTGGAATATTTTAAAACTTATTTCAATTTTTTTTTAAAAAAGAATGCAGTGAAAGTGTGAAGTTATTTTTTACAATAACTACTATTTTCATGGGAATACAATATTTCCACCTATTTACATGAGAATAGAAAGTGAAAAGGTCATGTGTAAGATACATCACTGGGAATAGAATGTCTGAAAGTATTTTTTTTTAACATGAAAAAAAAACAAATTTGAATGATCTTCTATTTTTTTTCTTTTTCTTCTTTGTCATGAATTTTTTTATTTTTAAAATTACATTCAATATTTTTATAAATAAATATAATATTTTCTCAAGTGTAAGTTCAACAATATGTTACTATTTTTTTTGTATAATATGTTAATAAAAAGGAAAAGACATAAATATTTTTATATAATATTCATTTATTAGATATGCTAGTATTTTTTATAAATCAAATTATATTACCACAATTATATATAAATTTATTATATGTAAATAAAATAATAAATATTTGAATTCATTTTTTATTTTATATATGATATACAAAGAAAATTAATTTAAAAGAATTTAAATAAAAATTAAATTATTATAAGTTTGGAAAGTAAAATAAAAAAAATTAAAAAAACACGATTGATATAGGGTGCAGAGCTTAGGATAATTTGCCCGAAGTTTTAAATTCAAATCTCATTGTCATAATTTTTGGGTGTATATTGGCGACAACAAGGATGAAATATATTACATTACCAATAATTGAATCCCCATTTTATTTTGTATATCTAAATCAAGGATAAAATGTGTTTTATATTTTTCATTTTTGTTTTGTTAAAATCAGTCTTAGTTCCTATATTAAAAAAAAGTAATAATAATTTTAGCCATCATATTTTCTATAATTGATGAATTTCCCATTCCTCATTTAGTATTCTAAGTTTCATAAAGAGAGACAAAGTTCACCAATTATTAAAAATGTGAGAATTAAAACCATCGTTTTTAAAATATGGGGGCAAAGACTAATTTTAACTGAAAATTAAGGGCCCTAAAACTAGTATTTTAGTCTATGCAATACATAAAATAAATGTTTAATTTTTATATAATTAAAATTTATAATAAATAAATACCTTTGGAGATATATATATATATATATATATATATATATATATATATATATATATATATATATATATATATAAGTACATGGCTAAAGCTAACAGGATTGAATAATTCTAAGATCAAAACACATGCAAAGCTTCACAATAATTTGCAAATACAAACAATGTATATCATAAACGAATAACAAAAATAATCCCTAAAGGAAGATAATTTGAGTATTCTTGGTGGAAGAAAATTCCCTGGAAACAAATCTCATTCATTAGTACTAGAAAATGAAAATTTAAAATGAAAAGAAAAGGGAGAAAAAGAAAATGACGAAGAGAATCTATTCATTCTAAAATAAGGAAATTCTTGCTTGGGAAGCATGTCCGAAATTTTCCAATCTAATATTGTGTGACTAACTAAGTCACATTTAATTTTATATTGTTTTTTGTGATTTGTGGAATGCAGAAGTACAACGTTGGATGCCATGACGTGGGAATGAGGATAGGGTCTTCATATTCTGCTGAAGCTTATCCGCAATAACAAAACTTAAGTGGGCCCCACATTCACCATTTTATGGCTCCTCTCGCCATTCCATACCATACCATCATGGCATCATCATCATCTTTCTCTAATTCTTGCTGCTTCCAACCCTCCTTCCCTTTAATCATGTTGGATCCACTCCCACTAGAAAATACTAATTTAATATAAAAAATTATCCATAAATATTAATTATTAGTTTGTTAAATTTTTTTAGAAGAAGGAATCTAATAAAATATAATTATCATCTTCATCTTTATTAGGGGAAAAGAGATATTTCATGTCTTTTTATTTTTATTTTTTAAAAATAAAAGTTGAATACAGTTAATTGAAAATGAGAATAAAAAAACTAATAATATAAAAATAGTAGAGAGTCAATAATGAATTAATGGTGTTAAGATTAATTTTATAAATTTGTTATTCTCTTTTATTTATTTATTAATTTTTCTTGATTGGTTTATAAGTTAAAACAACTTATGTATATAATTATAATGAAATGGAGAGAGTAACATCTTTTCTCCTTTGAAGTGTATTTAAGATTTTTTTTCTAAGAAAAGTGATCTTAATAAAATGTAATTAGAATGTAAAAAAATAGATTGTTATTTAATTATAAATTATTATATATAATAAATTATTTAACCTTTGTAGTAATTGCTTTAAAATTTATGCATAGAAAATGTACATGATAAATGTTCGCTTTAGATTATAAAAATTCATATTTTTAACATATACTACCTCCAAAAAAGCATATACCATTACATAAAATTAAACTCATTTTAATGTTATGTAAGTTTAAAAACATTTTTTTCACTTTGATGATTTTTACGTTTTTTTTTAAGGATCAGTCTCATAGAAATACTTACTTATCAGGAAGGAAGAAAAAAGTTTGAAAACATTTTATGTTTTATGTAATCATATATTATCATTTTATTAGAGTAATATTGAGGCAATGATGAAGAAAGTTAATTTTTTCTGTTAAGACGACTGTATATAGTTATGTTTATTACAAATTTTACCAGCCTAAAAAAACAACAAATTGTACCAATAAAAAACATTATCACAATGTCCTTGTTCACGTTGTAGTCTAGTTTTAAGAGGATCATATTAAATTACAAATGTCTTTTTCATTTTTTTATCTAATATTTTTTTGTGATGAAAGGAAGGAGTTAGAAGAATGTGATAGGAACGTGGGCAGAGGAAACAAACACACTTTCAAGTTTCAACTTATCGCATTACAATATTACACGTCATTTCTAACGCGTGTTGGTGGTAATGACCTTTTGTTGGTCGTTCACCTGCATCCCTGTTTCAATTTCAACCCTTCAACCTTTCAAGTTTGAATATATATTTGGTTAAATTAATTTTTCTTTTTCTTATTTTTAAAATTGATTTAATTTTATTCTTTTTATATATTTTTTTTAATTTTATTCTGAACCACTGAATTCAAAAACACAAGTCACTACTATTTATATCAACCGTTGTTGATAAATAAAAGTATGCTTTTTCAATACCTATACGGGAGAAAAAAAATATTGAAGAAAATTTTGAAAGAAATAGAGCAAAAAAATAAGATGAACGAAAAATTATATTTTAGAATAAATTATACTGGCACTTGAAATTTTCAGATTAGATTGCATACGACTCTCCTATTTTCTTAACCTTTATAGGAATACATGATATAATATTTTTCAAACAATTTAAGAAATATATATTTTTTAAACAACTAGTGGGATTAATTTAGGAATAAGAGAAAGAGGAATATTGTATGCAATATAGAAAAACCTTAAGGCTAATGTAATTTATTCTATTTTTTTATTTAGTTCTTTAGATGGTTATATTTTTTGAAATTTTACAATTTCAAAAGGATGACATGGAGATTATTCATTTTTTTTCTTTCAAAATACCAATAAAAAAATGTTTACTTGATTTTTTTCCAATCCTTTTCACTCTTGTAATTTTACAATGTCTGCTGCATGAATAAAGTTTTTGTTTTCTTATTGTTGTTAAACTCTATCATGGACCACTAATTTTATCTGCGCCATTTACGAATATTTAGGTCTAAATTGAAACAAAAAGTTCGAATCCAGGCCAATTGGGTTTATGTTTTGAAGCCCAAAATGAACCATTCATTTTAGGGTGTTACTTTGGGCACCCAGTTGCCTTCATCTTAAGTTAAAGCCCAAGCTCAGATTTTAACTTCTTTATCACTCGTACGTCGTAATTAATTGAGTTATTAGTTCCATATAAGATATTATTTATATTTACACCGTAATCAATCACAAATCTTACAGTAAAAAAAAATAGTAATAAAGATGATTAAAATTGTAATTAATAAATAAAATAAACATAAATTAGTAAATAATTTTTAAAAAATATTTACAAAAGAATATTTAATCTATAGTGTAAAAATTCTTAAATATTTATAATAAATATTTTCTAATTTAATGATTGTATGATAGATTTTTTTTTTTTGCAATGTATTACTCACTATTGAAAGGTTTAAGTATTAATCCCGATAATACAAATCTTAGTTCACAGTTTTTAATATGAAGACTTTTTTTTCATATTTTCTGTTTCGTTTTAGCACAATAGCACATGGTTTGTGTTTAGTAGCTCCTTTATCATCTTAATTCTTAATTGTCTTAATTTCCACTGTATTGATTCTTAATATTTAACTTAATTGCATGGATATATTTATTTTTCTTAATTTGAGTACATAACATAATATAAATAAATAAAAGTCAAATTATTTGATTTAAAGACATAAATTTATAAATTTTAAATATATATAATATATATTTTTTGGGGTGAATTTTTTAATATATAATATGATTTAACTTTTGGAATAAAAATAATGATTAATAAGCAATACCTGAAAAATAGACTTGTAAATTAGAGAAAAAAATATAAAGAAGAAAAATTACAAAAAGTTGAAGAAAAAAACTTTCTCAAAAGTTAGATTTAAAAGAAAATAAATAAAGTTAAAGATTAAGAGTAACTAAATATTAAGCATTTGTCATATTTTATCATCAGGTTGGGTTGACGTTAGGTTGGATGCAAAATTCCTAAACTCAACACCCAGCTTAATTACTTTTGTTTCATTCATTTAGGTTGAATCCAATCTAGTTTTAGTTCAAGTTGGTTGGATTGACCCATTTCATGATTGGCTATTGCTTCCTGCACTCAATTTTTACCTTGGTCAATCCGAAATATAAAATTACATTTTAGAATGTAGTCCTTTTTTTTACTTCCGGGAAGGTAAAAAAAACATCCGAAAAGAGTACAGAGAAAAACTTGGAAAAGGCAGGAGGCAACTATCTTCATGATTACTCCTAATTTTCCCTCTTGTATTATCACCAAGTTTAATTCCTTTCACTCATTGACTTCCTTGCTTTAAGCAACCACCACCTTTGACATAATTTAGTTCCTCATCATCCATTAAATCCACTCTTTCTATATTTAATTTATTCCCTTTTACATATCTTCAACACGTTGTACCTCTTATGGTTTATAAATAGGATGCTTGTAACAAACATGAATGTACTCATGGTTCTTAGTAGAAACATTCATCATCTTAATAAGGTCTGCATCTTGTTTTAGCAATTAACAAACGTTTGATACATAATATACTAAAAACATCAAGCATATCTTTTCCTTTAACAAAGTTACCTCCATGGTGTATTTGAATAGGTACCATTTATTTGCAAAGGAGTTACCAAGAGTTTTAAACAATGACTAATCACCATCAGTCCATAGTTATAGTATATTACTAAGTAAAAAAAATCTTAATTATATTGCACATGCAAGACACATACATTGGAGGACCATAAATCCATTTTTGGCAACCTACACAACTTAGTGGACCTACAACTTTAGGAAAAAGAGAAAAGGAGAAAAGAATCGGTTACCATGCAACAAACATAAAAAGACAAATTATACATTCAACATATGGATCACACAACAATCACATTGAAATTCAAGAAGACCACTCACGTTTTTTTAAAGGACAACACATCTACCATGTGTTTAGTTATGTGTCCACTACAGTTACGCATCAACCACCAATGTGATCTGTGTTCAGTTCAAAGCTTCTCTCTTTAACTTTTAAGTCTTATACAATTTTGACGTGAAAAATTGGAGCATGAGCGTTAAAAACACCGCTCCAAACACACGCTTAAAGTTTCATACATTCTCCAACCAGAAATGCTGCCAAGTCAATAGAATCTAAACCTACTTTGCATAGCATTTCCTGATTGTATCAACGAGAAATGCTAGTTAAACACATTACTATACTGAATATAAAAGGTAGCAAATACTTATTTGCTTGAGCAAACGGGCACAAACATTCTTATCTGCATTTTTTTTCCTTTTCATTCTCTAAAATATGAGTACATCTAACATGAGGGATAGGGGGGCATCAAGGCGATGAATATAATGATATAGTCAATAGGAACAGAAAGAATTTTCCAATGAAAATCCAATTTAAGCTATCCTAAAGACTTCTATGATTCAAAGGACACACCTGGGGAAGTAATGCCAGCGAATGATTTTAAAAGCAGGTTGAAATCAATTTCAAGAAACCACTGCTTCTATTATAAGTTAAGGGTATACGCCAATTTGCCATGCTATCCATGTCCAATTGTCCATTCTAAAAGTAGGACAAGTGGATAGAAAATGAATTGTTTTAGCACTTCCTAATAATATTCGCAGCATTCATGCCAATCTCCTTTTTAGTTTGTTCACACACAGGGACATCTCCAATGTACATGTCAAAGAAAGCCCCTGAAAGTTGAAATATGAGATCACCAAGTTCAGTTTCATACTCCAGGCAAAAGAAATACAAAAATTCGAATTGGTGCAATGCAAGCACATATGTTAGAATATGACTTACGGCACAAATCTTTGCAGTGGACACTTCCTATCTGATTGCCACTAACTGTACAGGTAAAATGCACACTCAGTTCAAACATCACACAGAGAAGACAGACCAAAATGACGAGTTTAATCCCTGTCTGCCCTAAGGCAAACGGTATAGACATGTTTCAAAAGTCAAACACATGTTGGCAAAATATAACTCACTTTTAGTGATCAGACGTCCATCAACTGTTCGTTTGAACTCAATTATCGTTCCCTGCAACATTAAAATACATATAATGTAACCCTGACATCATTAACAATTTAGTATAACAGAAAAGAAAAATGTTGAAAAATTATTACCAAAGGAATTGAGAAATTCTCTGTGAAGTATGAACCAAATGTCTTTAGGCAGCTAAAGTCCGTGGATGGATTTGTCTGACCAAAAATGGGATTCAAAAGATGTGTAAGAAGTTAGAACTAATCCAGTGTAGAAACAACACAAAAATCATTTTCCTAGAGGTAGTGTACCTTTACTAATCGAGCTCGAAGTGATTTTTCAAAAGCACTGCAACCAAAAATATCAAAAAACAATCAGTTGCCTGTTGCTTTGCAATTTTAATTTTATAATCAATTGTATTGCCTAATATCTTCATATTGAGGTAGCACCACTGCATTAGATGAGCACCAGACCAACTCTTTTATAAATTTCATCCAGTTGTTCCAAAAATTACTCAAATGAGTCAAATCTAAATTAACTAAATCTTGAAGCCTAGACACCAGCACATTTAAGATTAAATATTTTTTGAGAGAAAAAAATAAAGTATATCAGAGAGAAAAGAAATAAAGAACAAGCAGGAGAGGATAAGATATCTTCCAAAAAATGGGAAGGAATGTCAAATCTAATTGTTAAAAAAATAATTTAAAAATTGCACAACTCAGAAGATAAAATTATTACTTACTCCTTCACGCTGTTAATTTTCATGCCCCTGCAATTTACAACAAGTCTAACAGTCATATTAATATCCTCCCTGCAATGTAGAAAGCACAACAGTTCCATCAAAATTAAGAGAAATCTTTCCCTCAATAAAATTTTAGAGATTAGAAAAGAACACACGATGTTTGAGACCTGAGAAGATCCTTATAGAAGTCATGATGGTTATTCAATTCATCAGCAGAAATTGATGCATATTTCGGCCCCAATTTCTCACAGAGGGAATATGGATGAACATCTGTCAAAGACCAAGTGTAACTCAAAAACAGGTACTTTTGCTAATAATATTACACAAGAAGCATCAATAATAATTCTTGTCTGTTCAAAAGGAAGGAGAAAATAATTAAGTAATCAAGAAAACTTACAAACTCCAAAAGCATAGACCTTCAGTGACTTGATTTTAACAATTGTCATGGTTCTGGATCCTGTTCCAACCAGGACCTGAAGCGAATTTAATTGATCAGTTTATGTAAAACAAAAGGTAAATATGGAATCTCAACCAAAGCAAGTGGTAATACCATAATAGGCCAATAAATTCAATTCAAAAGGAATTAGAAAGTGGAAACTAATACAAGTTACCAGATCACACAACCGATGATGAGTCTTGGATAACTACATATGACACAAGGAATTGAGAAACAAGTTTACTATTCTCATATACCCAATTACCTATCCCATAAGTCACCACATATGGTTCATGTTGAGTTTGACTTACTGGAACTTGGTTGGTAATCAGTTATTTCCTGAATAACAAATCAATTTGTGATTCAGTAAATTTCAGTTTCTTCTTTCAATTCTCTTTCTCTCTGAAACCTCTGTCCTCTCCATTGTTCATCCTTTTCTTCTTTTTTTTTTTCTTTCTGCGTCTTTTTATTTCCTCAGAAAATATATTCAAATGTTTCCTTCCTTTTCCCTCAGTCTCTTACTTCCATCGAATCAATTTCAATAGTTCTCAAAATTCTATTTCAAATATTGTCCTATTTCTGATTCATGACTTGCATTTGGGATTGTTTAGTATCATTTGGTGGTCTATGGAGCCCCAATGCCAAGTGATTGGTGACCACTGACCAATGATAACTCTGGCAGTAGATCTAACATTAACACAAATGAAACTCATTTCAAAAATAAAATTTTCAGTTCAATTTCCCTTATAATAATTCTAGCAAAATTCATTTTGATTGGGTCGTAAACCATTGAGATACAGGAATAAGAATAGCCCTAAAGAAAGTCCTACTAAAAGTTCTAGGGGTTATCAACTTCAATTAATACAAAAAAAATGAAAAAAATCGTCATTCAATTTCAGATTTCTTTCTTGTTAGCCAATTATGATTACAGAAATAGTTGCATTTTGGTACCAGTCACTCAAGTATTTGATTCACATCTTCTACTTCATATCATCCCCTCTTATAAGTATTTTCAGGAACAATCTTCCATAAAAACATTCACTACGAAAAATTGGCGCTCCTAACTATTCCATAGACATTGATCTCAGGCCCCTAAGCTATCCTACCAAATATTTGCGTTGGGTGCCTCCATTGTTCTCTATACCACCCACTAGAAACTATATCCTCTCTATATGTACATCTTGTTGCGTGGTAAACCACTCCAACACACTAGCTAGCCAAAGTTCAATGCACCAAAAAAAGGCTAGCTAAATTTCTAATCAACTATGATTATTTGATAGCCAGCTTTAACTACTAGACATTAATCATGCAAAGAATCTAGCAACAGAATCTTAACTAAAACTCCAAAACAGCTGCATGGAGCATAAAAATCATTCATACAAAGAGCAGAATGCCTAAAAGAACCAGAAAATAATTTTGCAAATAAAATATTAACCTCAGAGTTGAAGTCATAATTCTTCTCTCCAGTGAATATATTGTCTAGAACCAAAGGAAATTCAATACCAGTCTTAGGCTCCACTGCAGGTTTTGCCTGGTTCAACTCAAGACACGGTAGGAATGCACATCCTTGGCATTCAACCTCCTTAGGCACTTGGTCCATGGCTCCAAACATTTGCACATCAGGATTCTGCAACGGGCTAGATAGTACATTTGATGACCTATATGTAAAATTTAAAAAAAAAAATGTCACAAAATCAAGAAAGAAAATGACACATACAAACCAAACTAAGGTTGAATTGGTGAAAAGTGACGAAATCTAAGGGAATGTAAATGTAATGAAATGCAGATGTAATGAGGCCAATTTCCATTGTTTAAATTTCTCTAAGTTGAAAAAAGCACAATGGAATATGATATTCTCTTTTAAATTGCGTTCAATCCAACACACTCATTTTTCTCTCACCTAATTTGGGAATGTAGGAATGGAACCACTATCATTCTATCCATTATATAAGCCTAAAATATTCAAACAATGATTTAATGATTCTGAGTTTAATTTCCATGCAAGTGTCATCATCGACCTATCAGAGATAGTGACAACCAGCCCGAGGAGTCAGATACGACTTTTAAGGTAGTTATCATAGAAATCAGCAAATTTACCATTCATAATAAGGTGTAATTGGATTAGAGTAACAAAAAGACATTACACTATTAGGCATTAGTACATTCTAATTAAATTCTAACTGTATTTGATTTCATTCTATTCAATTCTAATTTTATTCAATTCCGTTCTATTCAACTCGCCAATCTCATCATTTCACATCCAAACATATCACAAAAACTCAATCAAATCAACATCTCAAGTTTTCTTTTCAGAGTGTGGCACATACAAGTTTTGAAACGGTGGAACCAACGCAGCCGCCAGCGACAGAACAGGGAACGAGCGAAGCCTCTTCGCTTCTCTCCAAATCATCCTCATCGCCAAACTAGAAATCTTCCCCAACCTCACACTCGCAAACGACGATTTCCTCTTCAATCCGAACGGAAACCCGAACACGCGCACATTCGTCGACACAGCCTTAACCTGCACGCTACCGAACCGAAGCGGCGGAGAAGAACCGCGCAGCGAACGCGCCAAATTGGAACTCGACGCGCGCGAGAGCCAGAACAGCAACGCGCCGGCGAACCGCGACACGTGTCCGAACGCCTCCTCGAGCGCGAAGCTTCTGGAATTGTTCGCCATCGATTGCAGGAAATGCGAGCTCGGAGAACTGCGGAACACGAATGGCTCCAGATAGGTGAATAGTTCCGGATCGGAATACAGCGAAGGAAGCCAAACGAAATCGTTGTTCATTGCGACGCACGCACGCGATCGAACGAAGCGCGTTTTCGTTTTCGTTTTCTCGCTGAAACTGAAAGGAGAACGAGAAAACGGAAAGGGGAATGATAATAATAAGGTTCTGTTTGGATCGGAGAACTGAACACGAAGCGATTAAGCTTTTCGGGTTTTCGCGAATCGCGACGTGAATATTGGCGATGTTATTGTTGTTGAGAAGAGAAAGGGAAAGGAAAAGGGAATTAAAGAAGAGAGGGGAATATGCTTTGGACAGGGAAAGGGTCAAAGAGGATTCAATTCAAAAATAATCTTTTGAGGGTAAAAGTGAAAATGGAAAAATTGTGGAGGCACTTTTTGATCACGTCGTGTGCGTTTGACGACTCAGAAGTCTCGATGGCCCACCGTTTTGGACATAAAATGACTATGAAAGCGAGTTAATGACTTTTATGACCTTCGGAATCTTTTTTTATCACGTGTGATGGCAATTAGCGGCGTCGGTTAAGATCGGTTGGGTGCTTCCGGATACTCCCTGATAATGGAACTTAATTCATTGAGGTTTTTTTTTTATTATTATTTAGAAGTTTTGATTTATTTTACTATAGAAAAATAATTATAAGTCTTTGACTTTAAAATAAAAGAAAAACTAATATATAACTTAATACTTTTTTCAGTAAAGAAAAACTTTATCATTTTCAATTGTAAAATAATTATTATAAAAACCAATTATTTTACTATATAAACACAATTCATTGTTACCTGATTTATACATTTTAATATATAAGCTAGTTTTTCGGTATAAAAAAATACAAGATAGATTTTGAAAATATAACAATTTTTTTATGAATGTAATGAAAAATGGTATTATTAGTATCACTCCGATTGATAAATTTATCATATTTTAAGATAATTGAAAGAGGAATTTTCTAATCAATCATGAAGATAGTATGTGAAATAGATATAGAAAATATCTATTTAAAAAATAAGAAAATTTAAATTTGAAATTTTATAAAAATAGATATTTGACTTGCGGCGGTGTCGTGTGCATTCTTTACATCCTTTTCCTGAACTGAACCTAACACCGATTTCTGCGAAACCCGAGTACCACAAGAGAATACGAACACCCTTTTCCCATTCCGTATGAATATGTTCCATTAATTTGTTTTTTTCTTCCCCCACTTGGAAAACAATTAAGAAAACAAAGATATACGTTTTATAATGATTTTGAAACATAAATAAAATTAAATAATCATTTTATTATTTAAATATATTAAACTTAAATATGTTGTTAATTCTTAATAAATATTTAATTTTTACATTTACTTTCTAATAAATTTTTATTTTACGTTAAATCTCTAATAAAATATTAATTATATTTATTTTTCATTAATTTTTTTCATTTATAATTAGTTGAGATTAAAACAAAATTTTCTAATTTATCATAAACTAAAAAAAGTGTCAATAACCGAAATAAAATTATTTTATTAAAAATTCAGCATAATTATTAAAAAATAAAAAATCATTAGAAAACAAACACCAAAATCAAATATTCGGACATGTCTTGAGTTGTGCCTCCCTCAACCAATGACCGTTCAACAAAGGTAGTCCTTCCTTAATTTGAAAATTTTGCGTTTGTTATTACGAAGCATAAGTCAAGCACGGAAACACAAGCCATGATAGCTAACAACAATGGTGCCAAAAGAAAACGTGTAGTACATGTAAACAATGTGTCAAAAGTGTGATTAACATGCCTCTAGCACCATAGAAAAGAATAATATGATTAATATCAATGCCGACCAATATTCGAAACGAGTATTAAAAGCAAATTTAATATAAGGTCTGAATTCAGAACTCGACAAAGCCAGCACATGACACATGGCACGTTTCCAAATTATTTACACGCGTGCATGCATCTAATCTGCATGATGCATGTATGCACATTAACACAACAACACTAGAGGCAAAATATAATCACTAATAGTATGAAATATATCATATGATTAGTGACTTTCAATCTATAAAAATATGATCACAGATCATGATATCAACTCCAAGAAAGGCCTTTCTTCTCTCCACAAGATTAACTTAGAAATAAAAATCAACAAATCGATTTTAATATTTAGTATACCTGAATCGCCTAGTATACCCAAAATCTGGTCACCTCTTCAATGTAAAAATATTGTTATCCCATTTTATAACATAGTATGGTTCAGTGCTCATAACAAGCCAGCTTCCAAGAGATTTCTCCGCCTCAAAGTCTCATCAACAAGCTTGAAAGTCTTCTTCACAACCTTCTGATCAAGGGCAGTGGTCCGGTAGATCTTAAAGACGCGATCTACGCGATCAGGAGCAGTGCTCTGGAAATATGATTCCTCAAATTTTTTCTTCACAAACCTGAAAAAAAGAAGAGTTTATCCAAGTCAATTAGTTGTTTTGATTATGAACAATTAATCATCGAGTACTTGGAGTTTCCTCTTTTCCAGGTTATAGTACTGGCTCTTTTAAGATAGTAGGGCCATTTAGTTTGGAAAAATGTTTTGTTTTCACTTTTAATAACAAAAACATCACTTTATTTTCACTTTACTTCCTGTTTTCAAAAGTTTGTATATGAAATAATGTAAACAGAAAACAATTTAATTTCTAAGCATTGCTTATGTAAAAAATTTTACATTATCAACCAATCAGAAATTATGGTCAGACTTTTAAGGTAATTATTATAAAAATAAAACAACTTACCATACATGGCAATTTGTAAATAAATGACAGTGTAAAATTCAATTCAGACTATTTTCTCTTAAAACATTTGAAAAGAAGAAACAGAAATCTGCATAAGAAACAATGAAAACAGAAAACAAGAAAAAGTTGTTTCTAGTCTCTCCTATAAAGCATTTGAAATAAGATAACATTTTTATAATTAAAAGTGAAAACATAAAATGAAAACAAAAATCATTTTCTTAAACAAAACGGTCCATGAGCAATCATAACAAGTTCATAGCCTTGCTTACTATGTTATATACAAGTATCAACATGAGTATTATTCCCTATTTATGGTTCTGATGGAAACACAACTAAGATTCTTCTGGCTCACCATGCAATAGAAAGCAGTTATAGAACAACGCAAGAGTGTCTAAAATTTGGAAGGCCTCTATTGGCCAGGATAAACTATTTTGGCATTTTGCTTTTATTCTATATGCCTCAGTATAAAGAAGTTGCTTACTCATATGCATGCTCAATCTCTTGTTTCCCTGTTGAAACCGGTTGGTAATCTTTGAACCACTCACATACATTAAGTGGGACCTGCACAATGCAAGACATTAGACTGAAATTATGATAACCTATCCAACAAGGATAAAATGTACAACATTCAGATGGTTCTTACTTTCAGGATCTTCTTCTCAAATATGTCAAACTTGTTTAAGAATAACATGAAGGACGTTTTCTGTGTAGAAAAGAGAAGGACATCATTTTTTTTATGAGATAGGTAGAAAATTAAGTGACAAAAAAGTAAAAAGGGACCTGAGAGAAAAAATTGACATAGAAATTTCTACGTAATTGTAGTAGAAGTTGAAGTTAAACAAGACTATAAAGAGGAAACCTCAAAACATGGTTGCTTCAGGATCCACTCGAAAAGTTCCTTGGTCTCCATCATTCTGTTTCTGTTTTCATCCTCAAAAAGTGTCTGATCATACCTGAAGGGAAGTGTGATGTCAATACCTTTTAGCTTTGTACATTTAATAATTGTGATGCACTCTTGCCAACAATATTGAAAGAATGCAAGAATTAATTTGTCTACTCCCTGTACTAGCACAAACTATTTTATGCATATTTTTTTTTATTAGTAACTAAACCATATACCCACTTAAATAAAAACTTCATGTGGGACCTTACAAGTGTAAAGAGCAGATGTATATGCAAAAGCCTTATATGCGTTTGAGATTAGAAAATGTCCTATTAAAATAAAGAGTTAAATGGTAGACCATACTCGCTAATTGCAGCACAGAATATTACAGCTGAAACTCCTTCAAACAAATGGATCCACTTTCTCCTCTCATTTCTCTGGCCGCCAACATCAAAGAGTCTATAGACTTCACCACTTTTCTTATTTTCCCCAACAGGACTGCAAAATAGCAAATACATAACAATATATGTTGATGAGCAGTTCTACACTGTATGCCATATTATGCCATAACAAAGATCACTTGAAAAAAGTAATGCAACCAGTTTTCTACCGCTTTTAATTATTTAGACGATATGAGAAGGTGGACATGAATATCATGTAGTCTGAACAAGAACAGAGAATAACATAGAAGAAGAATCATGAGCAATGAACCAATTACAGCAATCAAATGTCAGGACAATGCCTAGAACAAGAACTGTAAAGAGTTATAGGTTTAGGATTAGGAAAGAAAGGAAACTTAGGCGGCTCAAAGTAATAGATTGAAAATATAATATCTTTAACTTATAACTTATATTGAAACTAATATAAAATCATTATTGTGTTTTGCCTAACAGTTTAAGCATTGGGATAGTGGGTTCATGACAAAGAAAAATTGGGAAAGTCTTGTAATACCTGTTTTTCTAGATGGCGAAAACCACGAGATGGCTCTTGCTCCTAGACTTTGACACTTATTATGGTAACACCACGTTGGCTAAGGCTAACAACACTAATCTAAGGCAGCTCCACCTCACTAATATACATTTCCTCCTAGGATAGGCCAACTATCTAGGGACAGCTTTATCTAAAGGGCAACCCTTTCCTCAAATATATCTAGATGTGACTCCACCTTGTTGGCAGCTCCTTACAAAGGTGGCTATACCAAACAGACAGCCCTTTCCTCCCACAACCTCAAACATAACAAGATTCATCAAAGACAGTAACTCTTGCTAAAGACCACAACTAGAAGAACAAACAACAATAACAGAAGAGGAAGAGAATAAATGCCATAATTTAAGTATTACTTAAGGGTCGTAATTCAGACATTCTCCAAATAATAGCACTCAGCAAATGCCGAAATCCTCTTTGGAGGATATTGTGAAATTTATAGAGAGAATAGTACAGCACCAAAAAGTCATTTCCCACTAAGCAGGGTCGGTTACATGGACCAAAACTTGCAATTGTGTTCAAGTTTGTGGAATAGTCATTTAGATCAAAGTCTGTCTTAATCATGTCATTTATAGCTTTTACTGGTCTTCCTCTACCTTTAGATATTATCCCCATCTCATCAACTATTCTTTATAGTTACCCCCCCCCCCCCCACCCAAACAGGCCATATATCTTCATTCTGATTTCAAAACAAGCACCACCAACAAGGACAGTAATAAGCACTTCTTTGTATCATTTTAGAAAGACAAATCAAGCCAATCAGCATGTTTACCTGAACTGGATCTCTACAACACCAGTGGTACGCACTCTTGCATACAAAACATCCTCCTGCAGTTGTGAAACAAAGTGAGAAATTGTGACAAATTTTTAATGTACAACCATTTCAAATTTAAGGGTCTATGACTTCAAAAAGAAAATAAATTTTAGTGAACTTCTTTTAAGATATATCCTCTATTTAGTCTGCCGAATGGACACCAAGTTACTTTTGCAGAATATAATATGATTAGTATCACAACAATAATATACCAACAAGAGACAAAATAGAACATGAGTTGATTTAAGCACAAAAAGAAAGCAAAATAAGGCCAATCAGGACAGACTTACATACCACTAATTACTTGAGATCAATAATGGCGCACTTTATGACTTGATCTTTTTACAAATACAAAGCAAATAATTTTTTTCAGACCCTTTTAAATCACTTTTCTTATTGGTAATAAAATAGAAGTGTCAAGGGTTGTAACCCATGCCTGATGAATGTTGCACCAACAAAGGTAAGAAGAGAAGAAAATTATTTGGGTCCTCAAACCCAAAGAAAATAAAAAATACCACACCGACCAAGAAGAAATAAATCAGATCTGCAATGTTTCAAGGCAGATAAAAATGAAATTATGGATTAGATTTAAATCTATGTAAGATTATGATAGATTTTGGCTACCTTTGTTGGAACATAATTTGCATCAGACAGCCTTTGCAAATTTTCCATGAAATAATCAGTACAATCTGGAATTTGAAGCTCACTACCTCGGGCATATGTCTCCTACAGAAAGTAAAATGTGTGGTACATAATACTAATTAACTTATACCAAAAAATAACTATAGCAAAATTTAAGAAAAATAAACCAAAGTGTGCCATCTAGCCACCTGAATTGCAGGATCCTTCCACAGATTCTCAATTTCCTGTGCAAGCTCCTTGCTGAGATATGGGTAATCCAGCCTGCCTCCAATTTCCAATAACTTTTCCCCGATTTCCTGCAAGAACAATTCTGTCACAAACCAACTATCACAAAAGCTTAAGCTGTTGTATGAACACAGGTGAGAATGGTTTTATACTATATTCCTAACATGCCTTCTTATGCAATGGCTATTTGGGCTTGGAGTATGGATAATGAACATGTAAACCTACCTTGTGCCAAAAATTCAACTTTTTATCTGAAGAATGGGGATAACAAGGATCAAACTCTAAACCACTTGACCATATAGACTTTGATATCATGTCATGAACCAACTATCCCAAAAGTTTAAGTAGTTAGATAAATACAAGTGAATGGCTTTATATTATATTTCTAATAAATTCATTGATAATTTGAGAAAGTAACAAAACTTCACTAAAAATAAAATAAAATAAAAAAGATGCCTGTGTATAATTGATCATAGTTCTTCACAAAATTTTGTTTAACAAGATACCGCATTCTAAAATTCTTGCCCATACTATAGTAGGGAATAATAGAGATGGTAACAGTAAACTACCTTATTTTCATTGGATATAACATACTTTGAAGAATCAACATCATTCTGGGCAAATTCCTTTGATCCATCATGCAGTAACTGTATAAACACATCAAGTACATATTAAGGATTACATTCTACTCAATTAGCTCCAGTAAGACTCAATTCACAAAAAACTTTTTCAAACTATAAGCAGTGAACACTGCAAACTCTGTATTTTAAAGAGAAAAATAATTAACACACCCTTTCAAATATTGCGTACTTTTATTGTCTGATACACATTTGCATGAATGACTGGTAAGTAGCTTTTTAGTTCTGCCTCGTCAAAGCCAGTTTGAAACAAAAGTTTTATCTGCATATTACAGAAATAAATAAATATCAACAATCTAGCAAGTATATAAAAGCTAAAACATGGACAACAATGCATTTTCTTACCTGCTTAAATATTGTGGACTTCCCTGACTCTCCAGCTCCTAAACAAAAGGAAAAATTGACACATTTAAATGAGTCCAGAAGAAAAATAACAAATGGAACTAAGCAAGAAATTAAGCAATTATTGCATATATGATTCAATTAAATGAATATCACAATATGAATAGGAACAGGATAGACCACATAACTAACAGAGAAGAAGACATCCAAGATAAATAAGGATAACATGATATCCTGTCTGATCGGTTATTCCAAATCTTAAAGGCCTGAGCCATGAGCATGAGTATACAAATTATCAAATAGTTTCCTAAACAATAGAAACTAAAACACTTTCTGCTAAAAAATTTATTAAGAAAAAGGATTGAATACTTGACCACTTGCTCCTAGAATCTCTAAATGCTAATATCATGTCAATCACCAACTATCCCAAAAGCTTGAGCTTGAGCTATTGGGTGAAGAGTCGAATGATTTTATATCTAACATACATATTCTTATGAATCAAGTAAAGCTCAATCAGAAGATAAACAACTTTTTTTCTTAATAGTAAAAGACCTTGTACTTCAGAGATTGCAGGTTTCTCCTAAAGGAGAAAAAAAATGATAACATAACAGCTAACAGTGCCATTTCTGAGAACCAATTTTTTTTTTGGAACTCCTTCAAATCAGGGAAGCATTGTCACCACTCACCACTTATACTATGCTAGATTACAAGTGCCTATCGCTTAAATTGGAAAACTTTAACTTTACAATGTATTAGTGAAGCATGCACAATAGATGTACAAGAAAACTGCCAAAGCAAAATGTACCAAGTAGTAGAAGTTTCTGAATATGCTTTTCAGCCTTCGTTTCTAACTCTATTCTTCTTTCAATCTCTGCAGTCTGCAAATGCACACACATTTGTCAAATTAAAGGCCATGTATGTAACACTTCAAGATTAACAACTTAAAATGTACGTACTTTATTGACTATAACAGACCTGTGCATTTTCTTCAGCATCAGCATCATTATAACGGCGATTTCTGCTACAGAGTAAGCCCATATTTTCTGTTACAAAAGACAGCATAGAAGATGACTAGTCAAGCTCCACCAGAAATCACACTTTGTTTCAATGCCCTTCTCTAATGTGTACACACATTAGCGGGCTTGACTTCACCTAACAAAAAAACTAGGATAGTGTCAGCAGCGAAAACAAGAACAAACACGACCCCCCCAACACCCCCCCACCGTCCCTGCAAAGGAAGATCTCAAGTCACTTCATACGTTGATATTCCACTCAACCTAATAAGACAGCTTAATGAAGTAAAACAGACTCAGGCACAGCTAGATAACAGGTTGAACTAAAACCTTTTTGCGCCAAAATATTTACCACGTTGCATTTGAAGTTGAGAACTATTGTCAGTAAGTTATTTTCCCAAAAGGCCAAAATGCTATTTTGAATGGACAATAGGGGATTCTCCACTCATTCACAACTGGGGAACAATTTAGTGATCACATATGAATAAAGTATGAGTGACACAAAGAGCCAAGGCAGTAGCACACAACAATGTACCCAGAATTTCACCATATATATGGCTAAGCTCACCAATCAGATTATCTCAAAGGCAACCCCATGTTGAGGACAGGATTATGAGGATAATTAAGATACACAGGATTGTAATAGAAATTTACATGACTCACTATTTTCCTATGTATTAGAGTGTGCTTTTTGGGTTCCCAAAAATAATCAAGTCATAAAAAGAAAGTAATCAATTCAGTTGGGCATACAGCTTCATTTTTCCTTTCTTGATTTTCTTAATTTTATTACTGGTAAGCTATGTACCATACCTAAAAACAGAAACAACTCAATCTCTTCACACTAGCAAGAAAATTCAGCAGCTCAAATGCTACTAAAACCATTAGCATGCAATATTCAATCAACCCATGAAAGTTAAACAAATAAAAGAGAATGCATTCCAAAATGGTACACAAATCAAATGCAAGATCACAAAAACACACATCCAAAAAAAAAATCACACACATCCACATCTCGATCTGCATATGCAAGTGCAAAAATCAATTACAGGAATCTCCTCAGCCAAAAGAAAATCCAACCAATTTCAAATTACCAAGAAAAGGAACGATCTTGAGAGGGAGAGAGATTAAGAATGTAACAGGAAAAAAAATGAGACGGTTACCTAAAACGAAGAAAAAAGGTTTTTTTTTTTTTTTTTTGCAAGTGTTGTGAGAGTGAAGGCTGAGATATGCCGCTAGATTTGACTGATGCGGTTGGTTGGACTGAGAAATTGTTGAAGCTAAAAAGCAACAACTTCAGTTGCTTTGTTCATTGCATAGAGAGTAGAAACTAGGAAGATACATCACTCCAGTATATATATAAAAAAATAATAATAATAATCACAACAACAATAAAAACAATAGCAACTTATTTTTGTTTAGTTTAAGGTAATAATACCAATAATAGTAACAATAACAATAAAATAATGGATTGGAATATAATTTGTATTTGGGGGTGTGTGGGTAATAATGGGTACAAAAAACAACAAGTACTAGTCTGTCATAGAGGCACAGAGATGAATATGATATGAGAAAAAATTGGAAGGGAAAGAGAAAAAAAAAAAAAAAATCAGAGATAAAAGAAGAGCGCCGAAAGCTGCTAAGGTTTCTTCCTCTTCTTTGGCTTCGGTCAAAGACAGAGACAGCGAGGACAGAGCGATTATAACACTTTTCTATGTCGTCTTGGGAAATACACACTAACCTCAGTGTGTGTAGTGTAGTTATACATTTAGATAAAAAAAAATTATATTAGTATTGATAGGAAATAATTCTCTTGAAAGTAATGATTGATATTTGTGAATGTATAAAATCATTATTTCTCTTTTTAATATGATTTATTTGATAAGTAAATTCATGATTTATAATTGAATCATTTGATTAAAACATACATATTATTGTTATTTGTGTTAATAGTTCATTAACACGATTTAATTCTTCGTTGAAGAATTGATAACATTAATCAGATAATTTTATGTTAAATAAAAAATTTATATTAAATTTCAGTACTAACTTATTTTCATAATCCATAAAAAAACTTACTTTCATGATTGAAATATTTATTAATTTTTTTAATTATTCAATTAATTAATATGTTGTTCATCTTAATAGAATCGGATTTAAATTTTTTAAGATCTCAAGATTAAATTTTGTGAATGAAAAAATATTAAAAAAAGAAATTTTATTAAAAATTATCAACTATATATTTTAACAAAAATTAATATCACAAAATCAATTTTCACCAATATTATAATTATAGTTATAACTATAATAAAAAGTTCACTCAGTCACACTATAAATAAATGTGAAAGGTTCATATATTGGACTTAATTACGTCTACATTGCACTTTACGACCAAAGGTTTCTCGGTGGGTTGTTTAGGAAACGGAAATTCAAAGTAAAAGGTCAATGGTCTTCTTGTTGATCTTTCCTCTTTTTTTTTCTCAATCTTTTCTTCACCTGATCTTTGAACCGACCATGCTTCTTTATTAAGTTGTTAATAAATTATTGTGTGAAAGTTTGACTCGTTTATGATCACAAATCTTATACCTGTTGACCAACTTGGTATGCCAGATATGGCTATCAATCAATCGAATTAATTCGAAATTTTATTATAGTAATTAATAATTCATTCAACTTGATTTTGGAATTAAATGCTAGATTTAAGTTAAAAGTTTAGTTTATTATATATCTCAATTTTAGTTATACTCGTTTAGTCTGTGAATTATAAAAAAGTGTATACATAACTAAAGTAATTGAAATATTTAATAAACTCAACTTTTCATTTGGAATTCTCACATGATATATGTATTAAAACTTTATCAATTCAAAAAAATTATACTTGATATACTTTGTATAAATATATCATCTCTACTTGTTTTATTAAATATATATATATATTTAATAAACTCAATTTTGAACTTAAATCTAACATTTAATTCCAAAACCAAGTTCAATTAAATTTAGTTATGTATAAAAAGTGTATTAATTCAAAAAATTTCTGATTGTAAGAAATAAAAATTATAAATAGAGTTTACACAAATCTTTAGAAGTTTCTAAAAATTACACACGTTTCCTTTTCCTTTTGACACATAATAATTACACCCTTATGTTATTAACTATGTTTGAGTATTCTAATATAATAAAGTAATATAAAAGAAAATTGATTTGTGCTTTTTTGTTATTCCTTTCTTACCCCCTTGTCTTTTAATAATGTGTTTCTCTGCTTTGAATCAGATTAGGAAGGGGTTAAACCAATGGGTTAGGATTCTCAAAATGGGGGGAAATTCACAATGTTCATTGAAAGTTGAAGAAGACGACTTCTTTGGTTACAAGGGCCTTTGAGCGATTATATAAACACAAACGGCTTCTTCAGTCTATGCATGCATGGGCCAAGCCCATAACACACCCTGTGGATTATGAAAGTTTAGGATCATTTTTTGTTCAGAATAAGCTTGTTCTTAATTCTTAATTATATATTGTGCACCTTTTTTTTTTTGAGAATAAACTTGTTCTTAGAATATTTAGTGTTTGACTTTTTGTAGAATAAGTTTGTTCTTAATACATGTGCAAATTGATGGGATTTATTTGTAAGAACCATGATATTATATTAATGAATTTCCTATTTCATTGAATGTTGGTCAATATTCTTTTCTTATATTACTTTTACAATGTTGTTCAAGGTATCGTCATGGAAATGGCTCACAAACAAATAGAACTTTTCTTTTTGAATTATATGTTGGTGGAATGATCCTATGACATGATTGCAGCAAGTTGAATATAACTTAGTGGTATCACTAAAGATAATAAGTTGTTTGCATATGTTACAATTATTGATTATGACTTCATGGTATTATAGTTGGCAAAATTATCTAATGTTGGATTGATGCACTTATTTTTTATATTGGATAGGTATTCGATCAGGGCAATCAAATACCTATCTTGTCCTAGATAAAGACAAGACAATCATGTTTACGGATAATCACGAAATTAGATCATCTAATCTGGGTTAAGAGATGAATAACTTAAATGGTAATCAACACACGCAGGCCTAAGGTCCAATAAGGTTTGTATAAATAAAGTAAGACCTCTAGATAAAAATTATTATTCATTGAATACATATTTATTACCCTAGTTATTGCTCACAACTCAAAGCTTACTTGAGTGTCGAAGTACCTATTAAAGGTACTCCTTCTTTGGATACCACTACTCAGACAAACACGAGAGGCAAGACAAGACCGAGGATCCCTCGACAAAAGGGATAGTGTTTGGCCATTATTTGGCTGGATCATCTTTTTTTATGGTTATTGAGATGTCCTTCCGAATGTTGGACAAAACAAAGCAAAGAACGAAAAAAAAAAGAATACATACTCGTAAACCAACACCAAAATAAAACATAAAGGAAAAAAACTCATGAATAGAAAAACACAAATACCAAAACCCAACAACAAGACGCATGAAAAGTGTGTCAAATAAAGCGAAACCCACTACAAGCTAGAAGTGGGTTACACGATCTCTTTCATCACACACGAGCCTCCTAGGTAGGGGTGTCAAACCGAGTCAGACCCGTTCTCCAAAAAAGTTGAACTAGATTGGAATTTGAGACTCATAAACCATTTAGGCTTGGCCCGTTTAGCCCGCAAGCCCAATGGGCTAGAGAAGGGTCAAGGCGGGCCAGCCTGCGGGCTAGTGCTTTTTTTTAAAAAAAATAGATTATGGACTCTGAAATGACCCAAATGCACTCTCGCAGTCCAAATGGCCCAAACGCATGCAAGCCAGACCAGACCCTCCGGCCTCTTGAGTTGAATCTCATTTCTCATTCTCTTGAATCTCTTATTGCATTTTACAACACATATGGATGTACTTGATTGGTGGAAAACTAATAGTCCAAGATTTCCACATCTTTCTATTATGGCTTGTGACTTGCTGAGCATACCATTTACAACTGTTGCATTTGAATCTGCATTTAGCATTGGATCTCGCATTCTCAACAAGTATAGAAATCGCCTCTCATCCGATTGTGTGGAAGCAATTATTTGTACTCGCAATTGGAAGCATGGCTTCAATGAGGGTAAAGAACTTCATTATTTATTTTATATTATTTTGGTAATTATTTGTCACTTCTCACTTTTTTTTACTTTTTTTTTCTTTTTTATAGATGATGATGATTTGTTTGATGAAGATTCAATTGTGAAGACAACTTCTTCCAAGGGTTCATCCAATGTTGTTGATGTGGATTAGAGGCACACTAGGTGACAAGGTCATCTAGATTTAGATATTGAAGTTTGTGATAGGTTTTATTCTTTTATTGCTTACTACTAGTATATTATTATTTTTAGTTATAAAAAATTATAAAGAGACATGAGTTAGATTCAAAATTGATGTTACCAACAACGATAAAGGACAATGTTAAATTGATGTTACCAACAATGATAAAGGACAATACAAAATTTGGAAAAAAAAAATTAAATTGGCGGGCTGGCGAGTGGCCTGCGAGCTAGCTTGAAACGGGCCAGGCTAGGAAAGATAGCCCGTTTTGCTTAGCGGGGCGAGCTAGGCTGGCCTGTTATGGCAGGCCAAAAGCGGACTGGGCCAAAACGGGTCGGACCGACCCTTATTGACAACCCTATTCCAGGGAAACGAGCATGATTTTCTCCTATTGTTTTTTGAAGCGTTCAAATGTTTTAAGGTTGAAGGAAAAAGGTATTTTGGGAATCAAAATTCATTAAAAGGTCATGGACATGCACATTTTTCCCTTTTGTTAAAATGTTAAAAGTTAACGGACTTAATGGGTCAGGGGAGGCATGTGTAACTGTTGCTCAACAATTAAGGGAGTTTTTTAGGTGTTAAAACTGGAAGGGATACATGTGTAATTTTTACAAATCTCAGGAAAAGTTTGTGTGATTCACTCTTATAAATATTGTTTGTTAGATCATATCTAAATTATCAAAATTAAAAAAAAAATATATACATATATTTTTAAGTGATCATGTAACTACTAGCTAACTTGTTGTATGGTCAGTTTATTTTCACTAAAAACCGAATGAAAGAAAAATGAAGGATGAAATATTTTGTGGCCCAAATTTATAGTTTTTTGTATGTTTTAATCTTAATCATTCAATAAAAGATCTAAATAAGTCATCTTGCTTGACACACACACACACACACACACACACACATATATATATATATATATATATATATATATATATATATATAAAGAGAAAGAGAGAGAGATTTTGTGCGCATCCAATATCATATACATAAATATTTATATTTTTATGAGAAAAATGATTTTACACTATTAATGTAAAAAGTTTTACACAATTATCCAATCACAATCCACCATGTATTGTAAGTTTGTTGACTTTTAAAGTAATTCAAGTAATGATTTTGATGTGTTCACACACTTGTACTCATACACTATTCAATAAAACAAGTGTTTTGGTGGTCAGATATGTGTGTCCTTCATGTTTTATATTTTCATACATATATATGCTATGATTTTATGAATGCTTTAATTAATACATTTTTCTAAGGTAATGAACTCAAGGAGAGTCTCATTCATCCTCACATAATTCGCTCATTCATTCTGATAACATAATTGCTCTAATTATGAAATATATGCTTTGATTATGTTTTTAGAAGATATCTTTACACTTTGAAAATTAACAAGTTTGTTGATTTTCAAAGGTATATTCCTCAAATACACAAATCAAAAGTACATGGTGCACAACGGTACATCCTAAACTATTATGGTACTTTGATCCTAAAATCCTTATCTTATCATTTGAATATCAAAATTTATACGGTTTGTCATAATAAAAAATGGGGAGATTGTTGAGTCTAACCGCGTCCAAGTGACATTGAACTTTACCAAACAATTATATCCCTAAGATTTTGATATTAACAAAGTATAAATTTTATGTATTAACCTTTCATGCTTAATATACATATCATTTTATCTCTATGAAATATAAGCAGAAAAGCATGAATAGAAAGGTTTTGGATGATAGGCAAAGTATCAGTAACTGAATGATACTGCTTCTGTGTCCAGTCCTAAGAAGACGAGTGCTTTCACACTTGACTCGCTATACAAAAGCATGGAGTAGTTACATGATCCTCAAGAACTGAAAGCAATCACAAGAAAGTAACGTCTATAGGCTCAATAAGAAACTCGTGCCATAGCACAAAAAAAAGAAAGATTTAAATTGTCTTATCTTGATATTCTTAATTCATTTTGTCTTATATTGTTAACGTTTCTTTCAATTTGTATGCTAAAGTTAGCTCTAAGCACTAGGCAACACTAACAAATTGTATTTCTCTGAAGATATGTTGCAAAAAGCGTTTGTGGTCCCCATTCTCTTTGCACAATAGCGACTTCATGTCAAGCGCTAAAGCTATTAGACAACGACTAACTGGGATCTTTCAACAGATCAAAACTCTAAACTCTATATAAAGCTTGAAGATGTTCATGTTAAATGAGTCAAATCATAAGAGAATATTCTGAGACAAAACAAACAAGTACTGTAACATTGTTGGTCCATTGGACGAAAGAAACTTTAGCGAATTGATTGAATCTTAGCTCTGCTAAGTTAGTGAGTTTCATTATATTCGAGCTTACTATGTAAACACTCTTTAAGTGATTAGAATCCATTTTCTATCAAACATATATTGTTTGTGAAAGCCAAGAGTGACTTAGTGACAAAGAATACTTGAGTCTTAATCTCAAGGAAGATTAAGCCTAGTACCAGGAGTGACCTAGAGAGTACTCATTGTAGCCAAAAGTGACATAGAGAATAATTGATTGTAATAAAAGATTTGATTAGTGGAACCTTTTAAGGTTTGAAGGAGAATTTGACGTAGCCCAAGAGTTGGGATGAACTAGTATAAAATCTTTGTATTTTCAGTACTACTTCTATATAACATGTTATTTTCTTTAAGTCACTTCTACACTATCTTATCCAAGTTTTGTGAACAGGTTTTCTAAGCAAAGTAATTTAGAACCCCTTGGATGAAATCCTTTGTCCATTGATATCTGCTTGAGAAAAGTTTTTATTAGTTTTTGAAAGACTAGTTTTATCCTTCACACTATTCAATCCCCCCTTCTAATGTGCTTCAGGTACTTCAACCAAATCAAGTTACAAATAATAATAAATAGATAGTAATTGGAGATAATCAATAAAAAAATTGTTAAGCTAGTTGTCAGTTAAAAGTGCGGTTTAAAAAAAAACTCTTAATTTTTTTTTGTTTATGAATAATTCCTAAAAATATTATAGTTATAATTCAATATAAAGATTAGAATTATAATATAGGAAAAATAATGTCGTTAGTTTGAGCGGAGTTGAGACTCAATCCCCTCTTTAAGTAAGGTCTCAATTTGAGCCTCTGATGTAGGAAAAAAGTGGTTGGAAAAAAAGACACCATTACATCTAGTTAACTAGGTTTTTTGACATTAATGTCATGTAACACAAAAAATAAAATAGAATGTTATTATCTTGATTTATTTTTATTCATTATTCATAAAGAAAATCATTTTTTTTCGATAATAAATTCATTCATTCATAAAATGCACAAGGTGTGCTCGTAAAAGATACAAAGAAATGTGTCCAACTGAGATTCTACTACCTATATCCATATGTATGCTAACCAAAGTAAGCCCTCCAAAGCACCAACATTTCATTATACTCTATTACTATATCCATTAATACCCTTGGCAAAAGAATTTGGATCTTAATTTATATGCTCATGATGCACATAGGAGAAGATACAAAACTTTTGGACAAGAAAAACAAAACACCATTACCAAAAAGTTCAACGAGTCAGAAATTCCACTCGTGCAATAGACACGATCAAATCCATCATCCACTACTTATACGAGACAAAATTCTTTTTCATATGATTTTAGCCACGACCAGATGAAGAACATAATTTGTTGTCACAAAACCTATAGATGAAGCACTTTATCCTCAAATATTATGGCATTTCTTTGCTATCAGATTTTCCATATAATAGCACTTCAACCAATTTGCCACCAAAATCTGTTGGCCCTACCTTGTAGCACATGGACATTTTTTCAGTATTGCTCCTTCACAAATGAAGGGAGTGCATAGACAATACCAATCATGTTGTACCATATCTTCCAAATTAGATGTGAAACTTTGCATGAGAAAAAATAAATGAGAAACATATTTATTTACCTCTCAACATAGAGGATATGATAAGTCATTTTCTAGCACTTATATATTTCTTCTGTTGAGATTTACCTTAGTAAGGAGTCTATTATGAAAAACCCTCAAAAGGAAGAAAGCCACCTTCGGTGGGATTTTGATGTCCCACAAACTTTTGAAGATATCCTTCTCCTGGCCTCCAACACACGTCTTGTATGAAAATCTTGAAGAAAATTGACCACATCTCCCTTCATTGAACTTCAAAACTCTTTAAGGAACTTGAAATTATAACTAGAAAAAAATGTTCACGGGGAGTACTTATTGACACACTTTGCCTATGGTGTTTGAAAGAAGAGGAAACAATAACCCATGCTCTCCTGGTGTGTGAGAATGTTCAAAGAATTTGGTTTATGTCCAATATAGGAATTTGCACAAACTCTACCATTGTAAATGTGGCAACTTGGATTGGTGATGTGCTATCACAAAGGGACTAGGAATTCACAATAAGAGTTTTTGAATTAATGGGCAATTTGGAAACGAAGGAATACTTAGGTTTTCTCACATAGAGAATTGAACCTAAGACATATAATGAATTGCATGAACTCAATGGGTATGAACAGAGTGATTCAAAATTCTCGAGTTTCCCAAAAACATAACAACTTATGGAAGACGCCGATTGATGGAATGATAAAGGTTAATTTTGATGCCTCTGTAAAGAAAGCTTATGGATCAAGATTTGAAGTTGTGTTTCACAATCAAAATGGAAAACATTTGTCATTAACTACTCTCTTTATTACTACTTGATTCAAACCTTTTTTGGCATAACTATGGTCTTCATGTGGGCTATAAAGATGCCAACAAGTATATGCTTTTCTAACACTATTTTTGAAACAACCCTTTTTTTTTTAACACAAAGAGAAGAGATAATTTAATGGAAGACAAACTAGTTAGATTAACTTTTGAACTTCATTAAATGTATTGGGGTTAAGGAGACTCCATCAAATTATGACTGATTTTGAGTCTGATGTAGTTATCTTAAATTTTCCTATTAATAAATAAAAGACAACGTTTACCTCAAAAAAGAAAAAAAAGAAAAAAAATGATCTATAGTTATTTGTTATTTTAAAATTTTAACATAAAAATAATTAACAATTTTCAATTATATTCTTATAATAAAAAAACAATAGTAATTTATAAAATATCAAATAGTAATAAACAAGAGAGATAAACCCCGAGCGGGATTCTATAACACAGTGGTGCCGTGACGAACTGCGAGCTCAATGGAGGCGGAATGGTGAGCCCGAACGTGGCGGCGCCGGTGAGGTTCCCTTCGCGCTTTGATCTAAGTTATACTAACGCTCTCTCGTTTACACCCAAAAGGGCCCCGACAATGGCTTCAGGGGAGCAAAAAGCACCACCCCAAACCCAAAGGTTGCAAATTTATCCCAATACAAATTCTGGGGTCTCACCTTTCTGGAGAGGTATCTAACTGGAGGGGTCTCTATCCTATTTGAAATTCCACCCCAAATGAAAAAAGAAGTTTAATTTTTGTTGGTTTTTGTTTGCAGAGAAGTATGAAAGAGAAGCCAAGAGGTATTGGGATGTTTTCTACAAGCTCCACAAGGACAGAGTTAGTTTTTTCATTAGTATTTATTGTGTTTTTGGTCTCTGTCAATACAAATTTTGTTGCTCACTTGTGTATTCAATCAATACTATTTGTGATTGTGGTGCCTCTCTTTTGAAAAAGGCAAAAATTGTGTATTATTATTAATAAAAACTGGTCATTAACACTAGGAGTGTAAATAACCAGAAACAGGTTACAACCAGTGGATCCAATAATAGTGGATAGAGTTTACATTTCAAAGCATCCCACACAAACTTCCCATGCATGTTGTGTGTTTGTTTTTCCATTGAACACTAACCAAACAGAAGTTGTTGCTTCTCACAAAACGGTGCTTTAGAACGTGTGTCCATGGAATGAAACGGTAAACCAAATGTTGCCTCCAAATTTTCCACACAGCAGCAAACCAGAAGACAACCTGCCAGATTTTTGCCTTTTGATATGTCACTTACCTAGTTTTTAAGTTTCTCTCTCTCTCTCTCTCTTCTTTTATTTTAATGATCTTCTAGGCATTTGTTATGTGTAATTTGACTTTAGTGATAATACCTTCAGTTTTTTAAAGATCGGCACTACTTGGATAAGGAATGGGGCGAATACTTTTCTGTGAGTGAAAAGAATTAATATCTTTATTTTATATTTGATTTGATTTGATTTGTGTTCTTTCAATGTGTTGTAATGGTTTAAGTGATTTTCAATTTTCAGGGGGGAGGAAGAAAAGTGTTTTTGGAGGTATATATTCCTGGATCAAACTCTTTCTGCTTCTATGGTTTATTAGTTTATCCTTTATTGTTTAAATGACTCTGGAATTATAATGTTGAGCATATATAATGTTGCAATTGGATTAGTGTGAAAGGAAAGGATAGTTATCCTGATTTTAAGCCATACTGTGATCGTGGAGTAGAACCTTCCAGCATTGATTTTCTTCTCTTCTATTCATCATTTGTGATATTTGCAATGTTTATTTATTGATGAAGTACTTTTTCTGTTTATGCTCCTCTCCAGGAGGTCTTTGGTCTAGTGAGTTTCTTAATAAGTGAATCTGTCTGCTAAACAGGTTGGCTGTGGAGCTGGAAATACTATCTTTCCTGTCATAGCATCAAATCCAGATGCTTTTGTTTATGCGTGTGATTTCTCACCACGAGCTATTGAGTTGGTTAAGGTTGGAAATCTCCTTCTTGTAAACTCTATGTCCAATCATCATATGCTTGTATATGTGCTTGTATAGTGACTTGACTTGGCTGTATGCTTTTTGATTCAATCTTGATATTGTTAGAATGCAAGTGAGTAAGAAGTCCTACATTGGGTAGGAATGAGCAATTTGATCCACATATAAGTGAGAAGGACTTACAAACCTAATGCCTTGAGGTTTTTGGGTTGGGTGTGGTGTCAAGTTCATTTGTGTGGTTTTCTTGTGACTCATTGATGGAGATCTCCCCAATGTTTTATTCTCTTGCATTCCCTCACAAATCTGTTAGTGTGAATATTTCTGGTAAGGTTCATGCAGAGAAATGTAAATTCGCACCAATGTCTGTAACATTGTGTAAAATAGACATTGATGAACCATCTTAATTTGTGGTCTTTAATGCCACATTATGGGTATAAATTGTGGAAACTACCTCTTTTACACAGTTTATTCATTAGTATGTAGGTGGATGGAATTTTGCAACTTTTGTCCCTTTAGAATGTTCCATTCGGTGGTCCTCTTCCACAATTCATCTAACTTTAGGCCTTATGAGCTCTAAATCTCTTGTCATAGAAGGCCACACTTTATGTTGGTTTAAAAGGAATGAATTTGTACTGCTTATCTATTCTGTTATAAAATAAAGAAGTGTAATGCTTTTTGTTTATATACATCTAGTGAGGATGAAGCTATTTTCTTAATTGCAGTCACATGAAGACTTCAAGGAATCCCATGTTAGTGCTTTTGTCTCGGATTTGACAGCTGATGATCTGTGCAATGAGATTCTTCCATCTTCAGTTGATATTGTTACAATGGTATTGAAATTCTGAATGGCAGTTTAAAACTTAAAGTTAATGTAGACCAGAGTGATTATGTGATAGCATTTGCTTTTGTTTGTTGCAAGCAATCATTTTCTTGCCTTATTTCCGATAACTTTTTTGCTCTTATTATTGAGAATTAGTCATGAAACTTGTTTATGTAGCTGACATTGTAAGCAGATATTTATGTTGTCTACAGTGTCCCCAGAAAAGATGCCTCTAGTTTTGCAAAATATTAGAAAAGTTATCAAGGTAAGAAATAATTCATTATATTTTCCAAAAACTTCGCTAGATAACTTGTTTGCATGTGATGAAAGTCATACCCTTTCTCCATTTGCAGCCAAATGGATATGTGTTGTTCTGAGACTATGCTACTGGAGACCTTGCTCAGGTGGATTATGTTGCACTTTATCTTTTTAAGTCTTCCAGAAATTGAAAAGTCTACAATTATTGTCCAATTTATTTTCTTCTGATAATTAGAACTAAATGTGTTGGAATAAATGAAATCAGTAATAAAGTTCCTTGATGATCATACAAATTTATTGATGAATTAGAACGACTGGAGAGAAAAGTTTGAAACAGAGAATGTTCATATTCGTTCCAGAAAAGACATTGTAGTCATTTGGACTAAATTTTTACAGAAAGATGATACTTATAGTGATACTAGAGATACTAATTTGAATAAAAAAGCTTTATCTTTGATGACTGGAAAAATCCAAATATAATTCTTATTGTTTTAATATTAAAGCAATTTAAATATTAATGTCTGTACCTTTAGGCTTTAGCTATGATTATACCAAGGTGGGGTGATTCTATTCCTCATCTTCCTTATTCAATGTGAAACTGTTAGACCCTTACTCCTTAACTAAAATATGGTGGATCATCAAACAAATTACCATTTCAATTTTAGCATTTCCAGTGTTGGAAAGGAAAACTGTTTGACTTTCAAGTTTTGGTTGATGGATTTCTTATTTGAGTATGTGATGATTTGTATATCTACTTTTATGCTCTATAGGAAAGGTTCTCTGGCAAGGATCAAAAGATTAGTGATAACTTTTATGTTAGAGGTGATGGCACTGTAAGTTTTCTGTTCTGCCCAATGCCCATGTTACCTTGTAACTTATCTCTCATGTGACTTTCTTCATTTTTAATGTAATACTCCTTTTGTTTCCTGTCCAGCGTGCTTACTATTTTTCAAATGAGTTCTTGAAAAATTTATTCAAAGAAAATGGTTTTGATGTTGACAAACTTCATGTATACTGCAAACAAGTTGAGAATCGCTCAAGGGAGTTGATAATGAATCGGTAATATATTTTATCACAAGCTCATTTTACTCTTTTTTATATGGTAATGGTGATAATAGTTTTATAACAGTTGTTTTATAACTTATCATATAAAATGCTTTCTTGAACTTTTTTTTTTTTTGGTGAAGGCTTTCTTGAACTTCTGTGGGTTTAGATTTTAGAGATGTGAGATTCCATTTGTTTGCCTTCATACACACACACACACACAACACACACATATTGTCTGTGATTATTCTTTTATGTTCTCCTTTGTTTGTTGGTTTCAGGCGTTGGGTCCAAGCTGTATTTCGCGTATCAGATAGTTCCAACTCTTCTTCATGCATAGAAGCTGAGGCCAATCATCTTGACAATGATAATGCCAATATGGAAATCAAGCAAAATAGTTTGAATGGTGGTTTAAATGATTCTGCAGTTGACTTGTCTGAGGGTGTGGCAGTTGACATGTTTGGAGTCTTACCTTCCAACGAATATGAGGTAAGGTTCTCACCTTTGCTCAGTCATTGCTGGTTCTCTTAAGTTCTTACAAAAAAAATTAATCAGATTCCATGCAATCATTTTTTACTTAGTATCTGAACATATCCCACCTGAGCTAGCTTCTTTTCAGATGTTCTACAAATTTTGAATCTCTGCTGGCAATTGTGAAGGCTATTTTTGTACAACTTTTTTTTCCAAATAAGAAGATTAAGGGTGTGTTTGATTTCTATTTAAAAAAAAAAACTTGTTTGATGGGTCTATTTGAAAATTGTTTCATGGTGAGTAACAAATATCTCTATTTGTTTGAAATGGTAGTGAGAGCAACTCCCACCTACTGCTTCTCTTGTTCTCTACACACTTGTTGTTCGACCATTGACAACAGCTTGTCGATGAGCTCAGCAACTACATCAGACCTGAAATTGGGTCCAACAAGACCTGTCAGACACTCTGAAGCAGATGGCAATAATAATGCTGACAAACCAGACGGTGACAGTGCCCAATCTGACAGCGAGGGTCCAAGCAATGGGTGGATGATGAGGGTCTCAAACAACGTGGACAACCAGGTGGTCCTGGCAGAGGACACTATGTACTACCCCACTGCTGAAGAGGTGCACAGCAAAGACGAACCCCTTGAACATCCATCATTAAGCTGGTGACGGGCATAAAGTTCTAGGTCCTCATGAAGGAGTCTTCCACATTCCATCTGTGTCCTCTCAGTTCCTCCTTGGCCTCACGTCAAACCACTCCAGGTTGAAGCTCAGGGACTCCTGGAAAGCACCAGACAAGGAAGAAAAGTAAAGAAGAGAATTAGAAACATCTCTCAACCATTTCTATGTTTTGGTTTTTAAAACACTTGTTTTGGAAACAATTTTCAAAACTTAAATTGAGAATAGACCATCAAACAATTTATTTATTTTAATTGAAAAATTGTTTAAAAAATATTTTTTAAAACCAAAAACCTAATTTGATCAATTTGGAGCATTTATGTCATTAACAAAAGCTTTATTGCCTCTATTTTTGGCTTATTTTCTTACAATTGATTTTCTTATATGCACATGTATGTTTTCACTTCTCATCACTTTAGTTTTTCCTGTTAGATTATTGAGATCAACCTTAGAAGCTGGAATTTCAAGATTAGTTTACTTTCAAAAGAGTACCAGCATACCTGCAAGTCAACAGGTTTGATGCTGTGGGAATCAGCTCGGTTGATGGCTTCTGTCCTTGCAGAAAATCCCAACATTGTTGCTGGAAAAAGGGTCTTGGAGTTGGGGTGCGGCAGTGGGGGAATCTGCTCCATGATTGCTGTTAGAGATGCTGATCTAGTAGTTGCAACTGATGGAGATGGCTTTGCACTTGATCTCCTGACCAAAAATGTTGCATCCAACATTGAGCCATCATTACTGACTAAACTCACCACAAAAAAACTGGAGTGGGGAAACAAGGAACACATTGAATGCATAAAGGAAGTAGTGAGCAATAGAGGGTTTGATGTCATCATTGGCACAGACGTGACATATATTCCTGATGCTATATTGCCATTGTTTGCAACTGCTAAAGAACTGATTGCTCCCAGAGGAAGCAAGGAAGATGATAATGTCCCCAGACTTATTCTTTGCCACATCTTTCGCCGAGTAGATGAACCAACCTTACTTTCGGCCGCAGTGCATTTCGGGTTTAGATTAGTAGACAAGTGGCCTGCTGGTACTTCAAGTAATTTGTCTCAAAGCATTATTGACAATTGGTTTGTTGACAATGATTTAAAGGATGATCTTCCTAGTACAGCATTAAACATCTTGCTCTTCTGCAAGGAGTGATATTGAGTTTATTATTCTAGCTTGATTTCAAGTTGGTTTCTTGATTCTTCTCTTCATTACAATTAAAAGTGGGAAGTAGAATGTAATTTCCTTGTTGATTCATTTTAAGTACTTGAAAATCCGTTTGGGCTCATATTTTTGTAAGTTTTGATGGAGAGAGTTCTATTTTATTTTTATTTTTTTTATAAATTTTATTGCTTTGCTCCCCCACTTGGGGGCCTTAGAGATGGACACATGGTAGTTATGCACCCTGGCATCATTTGCTTGGAAATGCAAAAGGACCACTTTCTGTGTTTTTGTTTAGTAATTATGATTGTCAATTACTGTTTTTATGCTAGATCTTAGTCTTTTAGCTGAATCATTAACAAAATTGGCGGCAACAAACATAAGAAAATTCTAAGTTTGAGCTTCTTTGGTTCTACATGGTAATATAGTCATCACAAGCTACTTTAGACTAGTAAAGAATTCATTACACAAGCTCATATAAAGCACAAACTTTAATTTGTTTTCTTTCAATTTTCACTTTGGATTAATCTAAATTCTCTAATGGTGTAAATTTTTGTACATTGTCATTTAATTATAGATTATGAATGATAAAATTGTTGAATTTTGTAGTCATTATTTTAAAAGGAGTTATCAATTTTTTTTGGAAGGCAAGTTGTTTTCAATTGATAGACTTTTAAATGTTACTGTTCTTTAACTTCTAGTATAACATTAGTTTAGGCAGGAGTATTGCTACGAGTAGTTTTACACAGAATATGTTTGATAAATTAGGTTAGAATTTGTTCAGATTCAAATGTAGTTGGCTGATATTGGATAAATCAAAGCAGTGAAAATGGACATTTATTCATCCATGACAATAATTTATCTACTGAAGTTCTAACAAATTTTAAAATTATTTTCTGTATGGTTATTGCGGTCCAAATTAAAAGAAGATATATATCTTGCTGAATGCTGATGGTTTTCTTATGCAGCAAGTCCATTAAACCAATGGAACTTAGCCCCTTCCTTCGTACGGCTGAAACTTCAGAAATAAGGAAATGAAACCAAGGACCACTGAAGAAACTGTGTATTGAATTCACTTCTTGTACATTCACTTTTTATTCAAATTAAAGCATTATACTATTTCTTTTGTTATAAAAAGACTAAAAAGTATGTTCATTTTCTATGAACAGTTTATTCCTGGCTGCATGCACATATTCTTCGGTTCTATTATATCTTCATAGGATGCAGCTCACTCTATAAGGTGAGGAGTACAGCTCCATTGAAAATTCCTTTGTTTAAATATTAGGCAATAGATTGTTTAAGTTCAACAGCTTATGGGGTTCTCCCAAAGAAAATTAATAAATATTATCATTTAATCATATAATATATCACATCAATAATCAACAGTAATCCTCACCGAATTAGATAATTAATCAATTAAATGATAATATAAAAGAGGTACATGCATGATCAAAATCAAATTCTACTCTAATATATGTTTTACAATGTGGATATATATAAGGCACGTATTATGAAGTAATTAATTAATCTGCTTAACAAAAAGAAACAGTATATTGTTTCTCGCTCTGATCATAATTTATGCTTAATTAAATTTGAAAGGAAGCAGATGCAGTTCATATCCAAAGATAGAATTACATTCCCCTTAATAGTGCTTGTTCAGAAAAATTCTCGTGACATGCAGAATAATATTAATGACACTCCCAATATATAATAAAAGATTGAGCAGGTAGTTACATGCAAATTGCTTTCATTACTTTTATTTTAATTATGTTTCAACTTTATGATAATATTTGAAGACTCGATCGTCATCCTTTGAAATAACTGTAAGTAAAAAACAACACAGGTCTACAAAATAAGTAGGATAAATGTGTGCATATAACAAAGCTAGCTAGAAGTAATTATGAGTACCGTTTGACTTAACTTGGAATTATGTTAATAATAGTACTTTTGTGAGAGAAATGAAAGTGAAAGCAATGAAAGGAGAGATTCAAAATTAGCAATGTATCCAGACCAACATCAGATATAGAAATTTCTTTTTTCTCTCTTTTAAAACCTTTGCTCAATTTCACCCTCAATAGAAACAAGCCCCTCACAAATAAAAAGCATAATTTATGCCTTTTTAACATGTACTATGTATATATATATATATATATTACATGATTGTGTATAGATGATATATATATATATATATATATATATATATATATATATATATATATATATATATATATATATATATATATATATCATCACTTGTTTCTGCTAAAATTAAATATACATTCATCATTAAAGCATATAACAAGATAAATCCACCACAACGTACAGCTCCCTTTCCTCATCAGCTCTTTCTTTTTTCAACCATAAATATATAGAAAATACATATATATGATTGTCTTAGTTTCACACCATTGAAACTTTTGCTGGAGGATTCAATTGACGTTATCAACAAGACTTTTTACAACCTGAAAGGGATAAGAGAACTTATATTTATTGAAACAAATGTCGGGTTAAAAATTTACATACCTTAAAGTACTATAGTATCTAATAGGGACACAGTATCAATATTCTTTTTTAATTTGTTCATCACAAAAATACAAAAACGTAAAATTAAGTTCCATGACATATATAAGAAAGTAACTCAATGGTATGGACATTAACTACTTCCATTTTTTTAAGCAAATTTAACTACTTCCATGAAGGTTAGGGCCGGAATATGACTAATTTTTTTTAAAAGCTAAATTGATTCATGAGAATACAAGAGCTACTCCAACCCTTATCATTAATTCCAAAAAAAATAAAAAATCAGATTCTGACATCCTTCTAGCAATTAAACCGAATAAATACACTCTAATAATACACCATTAGAAAGAAAGATAGACGAGTAAACCAAACCATGATCTAATTTTAATCAAATCTATCACAACTACTGCAAAATCAAGAAGTTCATTGCTGATATCAAATTTTCTTTGTAGCCGAGTACCCTCCAAACCCTAACAGTTTAGTATGATCGCAAAATCAGGAGTAAAAGAAAATTAGGATGAGATTTACATATAATTTTAATTTTCATATAAACGTCATCAGATGCAAACATAAACTGTTGTTTCTTAATTAACAGTATAAACCAAAAGATCACTTTCTAGGATTTGCCAGGTGCTTTAATTAATCAAAATTTAACCTCTTTAAACTTCAAGGAATATAAGATCAAAATTCACCAACTAATTAGAGTCATATATACTTGTATTTGTGAAAATAGGTTCTCCATCTAAGCTCACATTATCACATATGTGCCTCTCGGACAAGCAGAAATAAAAAAAATGTTTTCATGAGGAAACTGATATACTTCAAATCAGCATGCTAATTTGGAAAAGACAACATCTAATTAAGAAATATACATACATGCATGCAAGAACAACAGTAATATGGAAAATACATACCTGTGATAAGGGATGTGATGCGCATATAACATACATACTATTGAATGATATGACGGAAAGAGTCCAAGTTGCTGGCTAGGGTTACTTATAAAGGGAAAGTGAGAAAGGAAGAAACTATATATATATATATATATATCAAATATCAGAAAGTGAAAAATGAAAGGATAAAAAGAAAGAGATGGTGATGGGTGACAGATAGAGAGTAAGCACGCATAACTTCAAGCATGAAACCTTATATCATTCAAGAAAGTACTATGTGTGCTCACTCTCTTCTGTCACCTCCCTTACCCTTAATATTAATATAATTTTCATAAAATTAATGAAATCTGATGTGTATATCACTGCTTCTAATTACTAAGCTAATAGTAATTAATACCCTTGCTTGTGAAATGGGTTGGAATGAGGGTTAGGGAGAGAGAAACAAACAAGGCCATTTTCTCTCTCTACAAGTTCACTTTCTATATATGGAACAAATGACAAACTTGAATTGCCCTTGTGTGATGAAGAGCTGAAGGGGGAAGCAGGGTATATATAGAGCCAGAGAGAGAAAAATGCTTGCATCACGTATGCACGGAATAAATTTGAGCTTATTTTCCATTGCTCACTGATTTATAATATTCTAATTATTATAACGAAAAAGGAAAAAAGAGAAATTAGAAGAAAAGTGTAAAAATTAACTTTATGATCTTCTAGATATGCATATGCAACAACCCCAACCACAAGTTCATTTATTCTTTGCTGCTATACCAACGATCTTTTATAAGTCCTAACTAGCTTACACATAAAGGCATCTTGACATTCTAAATCTATTTACCCCTAATTCATGTTTCTTAAGTCTCTTTTTTTTTTTGACAGATGTTTCCTAAGTCTCTTCAAGGATTGATTGTATATGACTTTTGTAACAAAAGAATTAACAATTACTCCATTTGTCATTTTTATTTATCTACTTCTGGAAGAAAACTTTCATTTGTATTTGTTTTTCTATGGAAAGTTTAAGATAATACTGTATTAATTATAAAACCTTTTAATTATATCGTTTTCTTTGTTCAATTCTTAAAAAATTTATAAACTTATCATAAATATGAGAACTAAGGGGGCATTTGGTATAAGAATTTTTTTATATAGTTTCTTAAAAATCTTAAGTTGGAAATGATAATTTTTCATGTTTGGTTTGATTTTTAAAAAATAAAATTTTCATAAAACAATTTTTTTGGAAAATTTTTTGACCAAGTTTGTCAGGAAAATATTTTGATGAGAGAGTGAGAATCTAAGTCTCAGAATTTAAAAAATAATTTTAATTATGATAAAAAATAATATTATTCTAATTAAATTATTTAATGAGGTAAATAATTAAAGATTGTGGTAAATATATATTATTATATTTTTATATTCTCAAGAAACTTATATAACAATATTTATGATTTTTAAGACTGATATTTTGGGACACCAAAAACTTGTACCCAACTTTCTCTGATAGTAATTTGTGGATAGTATAATATGCTATGGTCAAATAATTAGCTAATTACTATCTGATTAGTATTTAATCAACAAAAAATCTGATTAGCCCTTGAAAAAGTGCCTGTGAGTGTTTCCCATTGATGTGATTTTTAGCTAGGACATTGATTTCTTTTTGAATTTTTAGTCATTATACACGTGATTAAGGGCATATTTGTAAGCTTTTCCATATACAATTATATATATCGGAAAAGAAAATAATAACTTCAAAAAAATTAAAATTAACTTATGCATAAATTTATTCGTAGTATTTTTTTTTCATATTAATTTCTTCAAGAGCTAATTTTTAACTTAGCATTAACTAATTTTAAATTTTCTTCTAATGTTATTTTCTCTGAAAAAAATTATTTCCTAAAAGCTGCTAGAACATGTATCATTTCTAGTTTCAATCAACGACGCTGTATGATTAAGCATATATTCAAAAATGAATATAAATCCACTTTTTGAAAAACGATGAGTTATATCTAACGATTCTTAATCAAGAAAGACAGAAAGTCAATAAGAAAGGTTCTTGTTCTGAATGATCATGTCAAAAACCAATTAAGTGCAACATTATTGTTGTCCATCTTAAAGGAATATTCATGGTTGTTATTAGGAACAATATGCTGCAGATCAACACATGAAAGTATAATGCCAGGTTCCCCTTCCTTTAATTAATTAAAAGAAGGAAGGGAGAAAAAAAAAGTGGAATTTCTGTTCATCACGAGCTTAACTAGCCAATTAGTGCTCGACAAATTTCTTAAACACAAAGATCTAATGCGGCGCTAAAGCAGTTTAAAGTATATTTGCTTTATGCTTTATATTAGTTAAATCATTAATATTGATGCAAAGTATAAATCATTGACGTCAATGTTCGAACCTATCACTGCTCGCTAAGTGCATGATTTGAGTTTGAGCCTAGCTTATGCCTTTAATGCATTCCCCCCAATTGTTAGATTATTAATATTAACATTTAATTGATGGTACTTTTACACATGCTTAAGGCATTAAAATTAGTTATATCATATTAAACGTGAGTAATGCCATGGTATCTTAATAAATATTTTATTCTTAGAATTATTTTATTTTAAAATAAATGTACTTTATCTTTTCAAAAGTCAAATTCACAAAATATTTGATATGTTTAAATGGTAATATTATCTCAATTCGTTAAGAGGATTAATTATATCATATACAATTTTTCTTTTGCTAGCTACATATATATATAGTTAAACAATATTGATTTTAATTAACTTTGAGTTGTTCATGTGCTTGAATGAATCAACATATATACAATCTAGGCCATATCCCATAACATATATAATGTATCTATTATGTTCAATGTATGGAAAGTGGTGGTCCTATCTCTGACGATCTACCTGGAATGATGGATGAATAGTGTTGGTGATGGGTCAATCCGAACTCTTTGAATTCGGTCTACACAGACAATAGTGAGATCAATACTTTTAAAGATACTTTATACTCAAGTTAACAAAAAACCTCACGCGTTGGCTAATAATAATAAATGTGCTTACATGTAATACTCGTATAATGGACTGAATTTCTATTGAGCTAATGGTCTAGCTAGGGAAAGAAGTTATATGTTGTTCTTAAAGTAATAAGGTGACTTTAATTCAAGGGATAGCTAGATGACCATGGTCAACATGTCCTTCAAAGGAGAGGACTTTGGATCCGAATTAGACCTTCATTAGGGCTTAGACCTAATCCATAACAGTAACCTCGTGATTGGAGGAAGTTAAGTCAATCATTTTTCGGTAAATATATATAATATGTATCATGAGTTCTAATAGTATCCTAAGATGATAGGGTGTTTCACGCCTGGCCGGCATGATGTACAAATTTTGAGGTCATTGCCATATATATGGAACCCCAATAAACCATATCTTATAGAAACTATATAGCTAGATATATATATCGTACCACTTCACTTCTAAATGATGATACGAGGTGGGATACCACAAAGGGCATGAAAGAAAACTTTCCTCAATAGGGAAGTGCCATATGAAAATAAGGTTTAATTTACTTGATCACTTGCCCTTTTTGCTGGACAGGGAGGATCATACCGTTACTTACGTGGGTTGTTGATTCCGAGTGCTTGATATATATGAAGAGACATGAAAAGACAGGGCGAGAGAAATTAAACAAATATTTTTGTGGATATAGTATATATAAAATAAACAATGGCCACTTTGCATATCATATATATCATCAACAGCACCAATTACGATAAGCATCTTCCTTCTACCACGGGCAAATTAAAGTCCTCTCAATATATTACTTTTTGGGTAAGGGGTGGTGTAGTAAGCTAAAGAAAATAAAGAGCTCAATCTTTTTGGACTAGAGAGAGCACGTTGATCCTTACGTGCGTGCCCCGGCCAGTTCCACTTTCGGCAAACCTAAACGGTGCATTCATATTGCTAAAAACCAACAAGTAAATTAAATGATTATTTTTTTTCTCCAATGCATGGAAGTTTTTGAGATTTATTTACACAAATTAACAACTTGGCAATTGACACGTACATGTATAATTTTGAAATTCTTTCTCTCGTGTTTTCTTCTTGGTATGTATGAATACCTCCAGAATCACCTAATCTAACAAATGAAATAATCTCAAAAAATATAATAGTCAAACTAAAATGGTGGTTCAAGAAGTAACGAGTTTTGTTTTTAATAAAAATAAATTTTTACATTCGAATCTTGTAATTAGATCTATTGACCTAATTCTCGGATTAATCCAAGTTTAAGACTTACATGTGAATCAACTATTACAAGATTATTTAAGCTTCATCAATGATTTTGAGATTTATTCTTAACTATATAATTATGTTAAGTACTCAAAAGACACACATATATATTATCTAACTCTAGTAAGATTGTTTCATGTAAAAGAGACATGTGTGATTTTATACCAAAAAAAATATCAAGAGATATTATAAGATTGGCTTTATGATTTATGATTAAATGAAAGGAGATATTGTGAATTCGAATTATCTCTTATTAATAAATTAATAATTTAGTAAAAGAAAAAAGAAAAGTAGGCAAAGTTTAAAATAATTTTTGAATATAAAAAAAATTATATATGAATAAAAGAGTTGTGGTCAAATTCATTCACATAATTAATTAATTGAGGCATACAAGAACATATTGCGTGGTTGGGGTTGGTTTGCAATGGTATGGCAAAGCCAAGTGGGTCATGAATTGATTCCATGGACTTGAAATGATAAATCCTACTTAACACTAACACTTGTCCTTTGGAATTTGTTATCAATTAAGTGTGTTGGAAACTGGCCAACAAAACCAGCCAGTCAAAGACAGCAGCAAGCAGCACCAAATTAAACAACCCTTGATGATCTCTCTCATTCATTCTATCTAGCCCTTGTGAGAAACGAATGGACCAATTCTTCTTATATTTTCAGTAATTAATATTATTATTAATTATTTGTGATTGGTTATTATTAATTTGGCGTCAGAAAGAGTGGTGTGTGGTGGGGGTAGAAAGTGTAGCCAACTCATGCATGAGTTGGATTTGGAGCCATGTGCTAGAATCACACGTCTTTTAATTTGTGCACGCCAATATTGGCTCACTGTGGCGGTGTTGCTGTGTTGTTGCAGTGATCCCCACCAATGCACTATCTCTGGAGAGTGCATGCCCCCCACCCCACCCTGCACTATCACAGCACAGTGTGCATGCTAGGGGAGCTGGATCATGTGTATTTTGGACTTTCTTTTCAAATATTTTATGTACCCTAAGGCAAATGTTAAGTCTCTTAAAGAGTATTATTGGTTAAAAAAATTTAAAGTAAAAATATTTTTATTAGAAAGCAAAAAATTATATTGTTTATAATATTTTTTAAGTTTTTTTCCCATGATTTATATAATAAATAATTTTTTCTTTTAATTTCTTAATTAATGTCCTAAAGATCCTTGTTAGTTATATATATGCATAATATAATCATCTTTCCCTTATTTTAATTTTATGAAAAGAAAACTCACTTTATTCCTTTTGGTTTTTTAATTGAAGGGTAACAGAATGGCTGTGACTTTGTAAGATTAAAGGAAACTAATTGATACTGGTTCATATAATTGGAATGAGACACACAATAGGTTCTTTCGCATTATGGTGAATTTAGTGATATAATTGAGCATAAAATAAGCTACTCCTAGCATATATCTCTCTATGCGTGATTCGTCCAGCACACACATTTTTTTAGGGTTCTATTATTTGAATATAAAAATTAATATCAAATGTGACATTCTATTTCATTGTAGAGTTAACTCATATGTTTACATAATGATATAAAGATTCATTGTATTCATATGTGAGAGAATAATTTATTTAATGAAAAAATTTGTGTTTAAATCTCTTTGTGTATAAATTTTTTTTAGATCAACAAAAGACATATATTACTCGTAAGATTAATCTTTGACTTAGTGGGTTAAAAAATACTTTGATCTTTGATTCAAGACGGGAAAAATTAATCTATTCATGATTATTTTTGTAATTTCCTATAATTTTCAATAAATATTTTCCTATTCTAATTCACACTATATATTATTCATATAGAGGAGTGCTATATAACTATATACTGCAATATATATAAAAAAACATATATGTTGGAATTTATTAAAAAATATAAAATTATAAGTGAGTTTTATTGAAATCTACACAATATGTGTTATTTTGCTAATAGCAAAATATTGTTAACATTTCATTTTATTCATATATATGTTGGAAGTGTAGCAACTTGCATGTACAGATCGAGGTCTTCCAAGTTCACGAATGGAATCATCTTTTCTGTTAGCATTTAGCCACACATGCATGATAGTTGGCGTTGGCTAGATTTGATATGCTTTTGTAAAGCATGCCTCCCGAGGAGGAGGGATTCTCTTGTGAATTGTGATTATCACCCAATGAGGCATAGAGATTAATTAAGACCCTACTTGTGTGCTCTGCACAAAACAGATCGAGTTTGGAAGATAGTAAAATTTGATTTCCAAGACATGTTTAACGGATCGAGTTTTATGAAAAAATAAAATAAAATCTACTTTCAATCAATGAAGTAGAACTTAAATATTTTAAAAAAAAATCTAGTTTTTATTGTGTTTTTTATTATAAAAAAAGTTAGAGTAACTTAATTGATTTTATTTTTTTAGTCTTGCATTTTAATGCATGTGCTATTTTACCCCTCTTAATATTAATTAACAGTAACATACTTTCTTAAAAAAAAAAACAGTAGCATACTAGTAGCATTTAGTCAACTTAACTTTTTAATTATTAGTAAAACTAGATTTTGACCTGTGAATAATATAATACTGAGTCCTTAATTTAAAAATAGTCAAAATACTCTCATAACCAATGAAAAATTATGCTACTTATTTTCATATCTATTTTTTTTAATAAAAAATCTTCATTTACTTTTCATGACGCCCATGTATAAACATAATGTGTGAAAAAAAAGTTTTGCATAATTTATTTGAATTTTTTCATGTTAAAAATAATATATTATTACAAATTATTAATAAATAAATATAAAATCACATGAACACAATACATTTGTGCATGACACATGTATCTATGAATAAAGTGGCACAAACGTTATACTAATAACAAAAAGATACTAAAACATTCTCATATTGATCCATTACATTAGCTACTTAGGTAGCAGACTACCCTTTCAAACTTATAAAAAAAACCATCTCCACTTGTTTGCTTCCGCACCTTCTAAAGTATAAAGTTGAAAATTTAAATAGTCTTTACTCACTTTCATTACTCCTCTCAAGACATCATTGAATTGCCTACTTATGATTTTTTTAAATCTACAATAACTAAATTGCACTATCCTATACTTTAGGTTGTGAGCAAGGATATGTAAAAATATTGCTACTGCTTTAGCTGTTGCAACATTTCTTGTTCTTACTAATCCACCATTTTCTTGTAAAATTCTACAAAGGTTAAAAAATGCATTTTTACTAAGCCTCAGTTGTTCAATGCAATCTTTCTCTGTCCCTCTATAAAGACGATTAAGGAAGTTGCAACGTTCTAGTTCCCAATTACGGGTTGATTCCTTAACAAAATAATTATTATGATACCATGTCACTACACCAATGACCATATGAACAACACAAGCAACAACTAATAAGATTATCTTCTTATACTCTTCTCTTTTACGTTTTCTTGAAGTAATTGCAGTGTCAACTATGCTAGGATCCATTTCTTCTCAATCCAAACTGCATGATAATGATATAAGATAATATGTGCATATACTATTTTGAGATTTAAAACAAATATCTAGGTAAAAGATGTAAAACAATGATACTAGTGCAATTTAAAGTATAGACAGAGATGATCAACTAGAAAAAAAAACTAATAAAGTTCCATTGTTGAACTTCATGTAAAACTAACATTCTCTATGTAAAAATTTAATTTTTCTCAATATTATCAACTGTTAAATTAATATTTGCTTGAGTGTTTGGCAACAACGTCAAAATTAAAGCAACTAATTAGTTTGTTGTATCTTTTAGGAATTTTGACGGGTAAATATGAATATAGTAGATACAAATCCAAACTCATACTTCACCTATTTATATATTTGTATTTTCTTTAACCCTTATTTCTTTATAGGATATGGGTATTTATTAAATTTTATTTTTTGGGCAATATAAATGATTATATACTCCAAACAAGTATTTGTAAATAAACATCCTTGGAAATTTACTTATTGTGCTTGATAGGAAGAATAAAAAGGTGACAAAATAGGATGAATAAAAATAGAGAAGAGAAAAATAATATAGAGCTTTATTTATTTATTTATAGATGTCTTATTTAATTCAAATATAATTGATTCTTGCCGGTAAAAACAATATCTAAAATTGAAAAAAAGAAAAAATATTAACGCTGACTGCTGCAAGCAACAAACGTGAACAACATTATTGTTGACCTCAATCAATACATAGAGAGGACTTTGGTCTCCATTCAGTTGAATTTCACAAAGGAAATAACCCATAGCCACAACTAATGTTAATTAATCTAATTAAATATGCTGATTAATATATATATATATACACACACACACACACACACCATTCTGTGCCAAGAAAACAAGGATAAGGGAATGCCACAGAATATAAAAACAGTTATAATATTTGATTATTTATGTATGTTCGGAGAAAGGTAGAGTTAGTTTAGTTGCTTTTAATCCTTGGATGGTATGTTTGTCTGGCTCTTGCTACATGCATAAGTCATGGACTCCACTTCCTAAGTTACAATGGTATATAACTATTAACATAATTGATTATTGATTTAAGAGAAATAATGGTTTGGAAGTTTGTTCACTATTGGTCAAAATGTGGGACACACATTTTCTATATACACATTTTCACAGCAAGAAGAACATTCTGATCCCAGTGAATAACATTATCAAGAGAGTTTGGGATCCATTTGTCACTCCATATATTGACAAACTGTTGGAATATGGCAGAGGGAAAAAGGCTGAAGCATAAAAGGGTAACAAGCTATGTTGTAAAAACAGAACAGATGATATATCAGACTGAAGAAAACAACTTTCAGACTGATGCTATCAGATTATGACACTACCAGACTGAAGCGGAAATAGCTATCAAACTGAGCAACGATCTGATCATACTATGCAATTAAACTAAGAGGAAACATAAAAGTAGTGAAGTATAAACCATAAAACATAAACATATATGAAGAAGAAGAGAGGAACAAAACTGCTTTAATGTATTTTAAGTTTATAATTCAATTTTGCACACTATGAACTGATACAATAAGTTGTTTAAATAGGAAAGCTATGAAGCTCTTCATTGGGCAAAACATACAACAAATTATGACAAAGCTAGACATCATTAGCCTACAACTACAAGTTACTTTCTCTGAGCACAAGCAAGCTTTAAACATAGTTGCAAGCAACCACAAAATCTGCAGAGATATCTTAATTATAATAATAAGAGAAAAATCATCATTTGCTCGATCAAGTATATATATTTAATTTCTTGATACTTATTAGCCATATAGTTATTAATTATTAATTTTTTGTTAGCAGTAACAAGAGATAGGTTGAGCATAACCTCATTCAGCATTTTATCAATTACATTACATTGTAGTTGTTACTTATCCTTGTACTATTTAGAATTTGAAACATGGTTTTTTCATTTTTAGATGGACTCAAACAGTGAAAGAAAGTGGGATGAAAGCACTGTATTGAAGGAAGAGGTAGATACCTTTTGCACAAGCAAGAGAGAAAGAACAAAAGAATACTCATTTAACCACAGAGTAAGCTCCTAGCTCTTTCATATGCTTTTTGCCTTGTTCTTTTGCACATTAAGGTTCTAAAACTAACATACATAAACCCTTCTCAGAGATCAGCAGAGTAAAAAAGAAGTAAAGTAAATGGAAGATGGAGGTACTGGCTAAAGCAGTGGGTAGATACACAACTTTCAAAGAGTAAAGAGCTTGAAGATTTAGACTCAGTTTTTAGCTCACATTCTAGAGCTGGGGAGGAATATGGAGGAAGGAAACTTAAGCTGAGAAGTAATATTCAGAGACAAGAAGATTTTTTTCCTCATAGGAGGCAGTGTTCAGTGGGAGAGGACCACTCATTTTTAAGCTCTCCTGCAACTTTAGCATACATGGCTGCAACAGAATCAACAAAAGCAAAAGCAAGATCAACAAGCTCCCCAAAAATAAGGACTGGGGGGAATGTGGACATGAACTCTGATAACTATTCACCATGCAAGAAAAGCTATCCATTGCATCTTCTATTAACAGTGAAGTGCTTAGTAATGGTAGGATGGGCAAGCTCAGTGTTAACCAACAGCAAAGATCACCAAGCTTTAAGGGACTTTCAATGCCTATAAAATCAAGCCAAACAACTATCAAGGATCTCAATATTAATTCAGATTGCTCACTCCTTAATTGGGATCGACAAGCTTCCTTCAAATGAATCTATGAATGTTGATGTTACTCTTTCTTGCAGGAACCCATTAACAAGCATAACTTTTGGCAAACTTGGGTTATAATAGAAATGTGCATGAATCTGTTATATCCCACTCAGTACACATAAGCAAATAAAAATAAACCCAAACAAACCTTTGTTAGTCTTTAATTTCTAGTTATAGGAAAGAGGAGTTTTTAAAGAATGGAGGAAAATTTGTAGCAGCTTCGAACAACTCATTCATATTCTCAAGCAATCATGCAGTTCAAGAAATTCAAACAAATTTGTTTCTCTATTTCTCTTTGATGCATATTCACAAACATATGGTGCTCACAACCTATCTCAACTCCAAACCCATCCAATTCCACACCACCAACATATCAAAATCATTGAAACAAAATAAATGAAATAGAAAACGAAACATAAATCAATAAAATCAAGCGACCCTTGTAGCTACAAAAATGAAATCAAAATCAAACAAACATAAACTTGAGAAAAGAAAAAAACAGAGATGAGCGAGCGAGAAAGAAACCTATCTGTGAGAGGAAGAAAATATTGTGATGAATAGAAAAAAACCTTACTTGTCGATAGAGGTGGTAGCTGGTGACACCAAGGTGTGCTGAGAGGGAGAGAGAGAGAGCTAGTGTGCTGAGAGGGAGAGTGAGAGCTAGTGTGCGTGAGAGTGTCCATGAGGAATTTTAATTCCTTTATTTTTGGTGAGAATTTGAAATTCTGTCAAATTAGTATATTAAAATACTCTACAAAAATGATAACATTTTAATTACTTTTAAAATATCATATCCAAACAGATTACATTATAGGAAGGCATTTTAATATCCATGTTGAAATACTTTACCTGGTTTAATTTCCCCATCTAAACACATAGTAAATGTAGAATTCCAGTAGTTTTTATTTTTTTCAAAGGGATTCCAACAATTTGAATGATCTTGACTAATATATATCCACCTGAATGATTGAATACATTATATATAACATCCCAATACATTTAACACTCAAATTACAAAACAAACTAATTAAGGGTCAAGGAATCACTTTATTTTTTGGAATTATTTATTGGTCAATCCTATAACAAAAAATCTGAGACTTGTGGATCATTGTGAAATGGGTAGTGATGGGGACAACGGAGAGGAAAGTTGTTGAACATTGAAGAGCCAATCGAGTGTAACAAAATGAACATTTAAACACAAGTTATTGTCCAAACTCATAAATCACATCACACAAACAAAGAAAAGTGCAAGCAAATAAAATTGAAACAAATCATGAAGAAAATTTAAGGAAAATGAATAAGTGGATATGGTGAGAAATGAGAGAAGACTAACCCATTTGTGCCCTCACCAATTTGCTCCAACTTCTCAAAGCAATTGATGCTTCTTGAACCTCATGAAGGTGACTTGTTCATGTTGAGTTGTTCTAGGACTGTCATATCCATTATTCCTCTTCACAAACCCTAGAGGCTCTTCTTTTGCCCCCAAAAAAACACTGAAGCTGAAGAGAATCAATAAAGGGTCTTTTGGAACGAGTAAGGGAGAAAGGGATGGAATTAGTATAAACATGCATGTACAATTACAATGTTTTGGAAACTACAGAGACTGATAACAAAGAGACTACAATTCAATACTAGAAAATAAACTTTTAACATCGGTTATTAAGGACTTTCAACATCGTTATTAGCCGATGTTGAAATTACTGACGTTAAAAGGCTCAATGTTTACATCGATTTTCCAAAATTGATGTTAAGTGTACAAAACCGATGTTGTATCATAAAAAATAACAAAAAAAATAAATATGAAAATCGATGTTAAGTAAATTTAACAACATCGATTTTGTAGAAAACCACATCGGTTTTTTATGAAAATCGATGTTGCTTTTTGTAATTTTTTTATTATCCCGTCTGTTTTTGCAATTACCCCAATTAACCTGTAAATTGTAAAGCAAAACCAAACCAAATAGTTTTTTATCAAGCAGCTTAAATTTTGTCCACAATATATAATTGAATATTTACAATGAATTATAAGAAAAATGAAATTTAATACATAAAATCATTTGTAACCTAATCTAAATTAGCATAATAACTAGTCTACAATTCTACAATTACTTAAACTTCTAGTGTTTGATTTTTAACTGTGAAATAATATCTTGTCCACTGAATGTGAATTGCCTTCATTCTCTCTGGTTTCAATGGTCTTTGATCAGTAAAATACTACATGATATAATAAAACATAAGTTAATAAATGAGTATAAATAATAACAATCATAAGAAATTGAATTAGTTTTGAAGTAAACAATTACCGTTTCCTAGTTATCCTTGCAACCTCCTAGGACTATTGTTGACATCCAATGCATTACGTAGTACTCGCACTCAGTGTTTCCTTTTTGCTTATTACACTAAATTCAATAAGATATTTAAATATTCAAAGTTAACCGAAGCGTAATAAAATTTAATTTTTAAGACATGAAACATTATTTAAATGATTTAATTTAACTACAATCCATCTAGCAACAACCTTGGATTTACTTCCTTAACTGTCGTTGAATCCCTCATCGAATCCCTTCAAAGCACTGATTAAAAGAAACATGTATCTGTATTATATAATAAAAATATTGATGTCAAATTCTAATCATAAAGTAAATGTCTTTCAAAATACAACTAACGTGTTAATCATTCCTTTCAAGTAGTTGTCAAGCCTAGGCCTATTGTGCAAGGAAAAAAATTAGATGGCAACATTGTCGTTAGGTAAAATGACAATCATTTGCCAATGTGCACTGCATTGAAGAACATTAAGTTATTATAAAGTATACATGATTTAAATTGATTTGTTCAATTTAACTTACCCATTCAAGTAGGCTTCTAGGTACACATCTCTTTGTGAATTCTACTCTATTTCTTAATATAATCTTCTGATTCAAATTACGATTGCCCAAATCTTTGTATAGACTGTGGCTCAAGGAATTCATACGCATCGACATTCTCCACTCGCATAGTTGTCAGTCATATGCCTATTGTTGTTAAAATACAGTAAATTATGCATGAATATAAAACAATTAGTTAGGTAATATACAATATTGTAAAATGACTTACAAAATCTACAATTGTATAACAAAGATGCTCATACATTGACCACCATGAGCTATTTTAGAAAGATCTTCATGCTTTATGTACAATGGGAAGTTATCATTATACACCCCAAACATGGTAGCATCCCACGACACCTGCAACAGCTTGAGGAAAAGCTGCGAGATGGTCAATGTCATCAGGTAGAGGGGATCGACGTTAAGATCCGACATATCTACAGGTTTCGTCAGTCCCTTAGCTACCTGTTTATCCTACCTATTTCGTTTGAAAAAGGCTTTACAAGATATGTTGGTCAAGCAAGGAAGGTGCTAAGTGTCTGCCCCAATAACTGAATCTCTTGATTGAGTATAGGAACGCGAGCATCAACATCTCTAACTTCCTCAAGACCAACCTTCACTTGATCATTTCCCAAAGGAACGCTGTGGAAAGTCATGGAACCCTCATAAACTCTTCCAAGAGCAACCAGTCGGGGAGGACTGTCATCAACATACAACCCACATTTATTTGAGTCACCCATTTCTGGGTCCTGCCCCGAGGGATCGACGCAAATTTCCTTTGTGCTGACATGAGTAGCAGAAAGACCAACCTCGACCTCAAGAAGTAGTGTAAGTCTCTGTGATTGCATTTGCGACTACATGTGGCTAAAGGACATCATTAATTGTTGAGTCACTTGTTGTGTGATCGACTCCTCCAATTGGTTTCTGATCTTTTGTGTTAGCTGCTCTAGGTCTTCAGCAGCCATGGACGAAGAGGTGCGGGAGCCCCTTGAAGTCGGTCCAAAGTAGTTTTTGATTGTGACATCGGCTCTAGCAACACGGACATGACCATGGTGCTCTGGTCGCCCAATGGCAGCAGTCAGTACATCTTGACGTCCATGGGCGAGAAAGCTTACCTGTGAGGCTTGCTCTTCCAAGGAATCCTGTAGTCAACAGACAAAACAAAATTGGTTTAGTCATCCAACAATTATTATAAAAAATGACCATTGATAAATGAAAGTGACTTATAATCTTGTCTGTAATTTCCTTTGCTGCCTTAGACGTTATTTGACCAGTTTTTTTCGTGCGTGTCATCTTCCACTTCACTTATCGTCTAATGAGAGATGGAGGATCAACGACTGTGTCAGTGCTCCCGGGTTGGGATGCTTCCTCCAATCGTTTCTTTTGCTTCTCCTCCATCAACTTTTTTTTCCAGAAAATCATAACCCCCGCGAGACAACATGTGAGGGGTAGTGTTTTGTTTTTGAATGGCCTGCGCCTTCTTTCGAACATCCTGTGATAATAACACATAACAGTAACTTAATACAATTGACAACAATACGTAAATATGAAGTTTGAAAAACAATGAAAATCAATTAACCTCCCATGAAGGGTCTCTAGGGCACTGACAAAATTGAGTCCACTTCTCTTTGCTTATTCCATACTTCTTACAGACTTTGTCATCCTTACCCTCCTTGCCATGCGCCTGGGCCCATTTGGAGGTCAAATCTGACTTAAACAGCCCCAATTGCTCTCCTACAGTCTGAAGTATTTTTTTCTTTGTCCTCAAATCGGATGATTCAGGAATATCAAATTTAGTCTGCAATACAATAAATACATTTTGTAGTTAGTCAATTACAAATTAGGATTTTTAGTACAACATATTACAACAACATTCAACATTTAATTGAAATACCTGAATATCCTCCTAGATCATATCCTTTTGAGCGACAGGAACTTGTTTCCAATTATCATATGTAACATCCACCTTATTGCAAGCAATAATCCCCAAATATGTTCTTAATTTCTTTCTATGGGGACCATCGACTTTCCCAATGACAAAATCAACATGAACCATTGGTCTCTCCGCCCTAGCTAGTCTAGTAGCCAATGATCTGAGTTGTGTTTCTTTTCTTATCTTCTTGGACGTAGTCGATGAAGAAGGTGTTGTTGACTCAGAAGGAGGAAGAGGGTAACTGGGTGGGTAGTGTAGCTATGTGCCTGTTAGAAAACAACATTAATTAAACAACATATGAAAACTATATTAAGTCGTGTAACTAAAATTAACAAAGCATGTAAATATAAAATAAATTACATTATACGATGTATGTTAATTAATTCTCCTTCATCATGGTCATTACGATTTGTGAGGACATCATTAATTTCTTCTTCTCTGTTGACGTTACTCAACATTTGTGTGGAGAAAGGAATGAGACAAGTATCAAGGGTTAAACCATCATCTTTAATATTAACACCAATTGTTTTTTCGTGTAGAACCACTGACCATCTTTCATCACAAGGATCTTGAACATAAAATACTTGTTTAGCTTGTTCTGCCATGATGAAAGGCTTATTCTTATAAGCAAAGTTCTTCATATCTACCAAAGTAAATCCGAAATCATCGGTTCGCACACCGATATTGCTATCTACCCACTTACACTTGAAAACACAAACACTGAATTTTACATAATTAACCTCCCAGATTTCTTTAATGACTCCAAAGTAAGGCATGGACGCTACACACGGTTTGTCATCATGTACAGTAGTAAAGTGTTGAGATTCAACCTTTAGACTTACACCATTATTTTGCATTGTACTCTTGTCATCTTGTGATTTCGTGTAGAATGAATACTTGTTGATATCGTATCATTGCCAAGTTATAGCATTTCTTTTAGGCCCATCTACTAACTTCCTTAACATTTTAGATGCATTATGGTCACCAACGATTATATCTTTAAACTAATTTAAAAAAGTCTTGTTATGCTTTTTCAAGACCCTATTCTCGGTCATTTTTGGGTTACTTTCCTTGACTAAAGCTTTATGACGAACTATGTACGACAAAACTTTATTACTGTTATTCAGTATATACAAATGAGATTTTTGCATTCTTCTAGACTTGGAGTGATAGCATGTTATCCTTTTGAACCCTTACCTCACACTCTCTCGTCATGCTGAGACTCTAAAACTCCAACAGGTTTTTCCTTTTCCATGTACTCGGAACAAAACTCAATAGCTTCTTCTGAAATGTACCTTTCAACAATAGATGCTTCAGGATGATGTAGATTCTTTGTATACCCTTTTAAGATCTTCATGTATCGCTCAATTGGGTACATCCACCACAAATAAATAGGACCACAACATTTAATTTTCCTCACCAGATGAACAATTAAGTGAACCATGATGTCGAAAAATGAAGGAGGAAAATACATCTCCAACTGGCACAAGATAATAATATCCTCGTTTTCCAACTCATCTAACTTGACATGATCAATGACTTTGCTACATAGGCATTGAAGAAAAAACACATGTGAGTTATGACATGCCTGACTTTCTTAGGCAAAATATCTTGTATCGCCACCTCTAACAGTTATTGCATCAAGATGTAACAATCATGACACTTTAAGCCTACTAACTTGAGATCCTTCAACTGCACAAGACTCTTAATATTTGAAGAGTATCACTGCGGTACTTTGACACGACATAAACACAGACAAAAACTTATCTTTTCCTTTCTGGACAAAGTATGACAAGCTGGAGGTAAGTATCTTTTGTTACCAGCAAACCTTGGATGTAACTAGTCTCGTATACTCATCTCAACTAGATCTTGGCGAGTATTCAAACCATCATTTAACTTGCCTTAAATTTTAAGAAGCATGCCGATGACACTATCACAAACATTTTTCTCAACATGCACAACATCAATACAATGTCTGACATCTAGATCAGACCAGTATGGAAGATCAAACAATATCTACCTCTTCTTCCATATGGAAGTTTTACTTTTTTTTTCTTTCTTTTGGGTCTTTCCAAATACAGTATCGATGTCGTCAACCCGCTCAAGAACCTGTTCACTAGTTAACAGTATCCGTGCACTATCATGCTCTTGACTTCCACTAAAAGCTTTTTTCAATCACCGGTAAGGGTGATAAGCTTCTAGAAAACGTTGATGTCAAATGCATACTATTTTTCTTCCATGTTTCAGTTGTACGTAGCTTGTGTCTTCTTAACAAATAGGGCATGCGCGATGGCCCTTAACACAATATCCACCCAAATTTTTGTATGCTGGAAAGTCATTAATGGTACAAAATAACATTACACACAACTTGAATGTCTCATTTCAATACCCATCAAACACAATAACCCCCTTGTCCTACAACTTTGTCAAGTCTTCAATCAAGGGACTGAGATAAACATCAATGTCATTTCTTGGTTGTCCTGGGTTTGATATCATCATAGACAACATCATGCATTTTCGCTCCATGCACAATCAAAGAGGCAAGTTGTAAATTACTAGCAAAACAGACCACGCACTATGTTGAGTGCTTAAATTGCCATAAGGATGCATTCCATCCTTAGAAAGTCCAATCCTAAGATTTCTTGTCTCTTTTCCGAATTCTAGATACAGACTATTAATCTTCTTCCACTGAGAGGAATCAGCCGGATGGCGGAGCATTCCATCGCAATTTCTCTCATCTGCATGCCATGTAAGGTCTTTTGCGTCATTTGCATTAGCAAACATACGCTTGAACCTTGAAATGATTGGAAGATACCATAACACCTTCGCTAGGGGGCCTTTCTTGGTGTTTTCATCACTGCTCACTCATTATCATCCTTCACTTTGTACCGTGATACCCCATACCTGGGGCAGTTGTGCATTTCTTCAAACTCATTTCTGTACAATATGCAATTATTAGGGCATGCATGAATCTTCTGGTACTCCATACCCATCGTACAAAGTATTTTCTTTGCTTGATAGTAACTTTTTGGCAACACATTTTCCTCTAGAATCATATCCTGCACCACCTGAAGAAGTGAAGTGAAGCTTTTGTCACTCCAACTATATTTGACCTTGACATTAACCCGACTTAACACTACTGACAACAACATCAAAGACTTCTTGCACCCCGGATACAAAAGCTTCTTCGAATCACTTTGCAATGTATCATACGAAGGGGCATGTGCTGGCTGAAAAGATTCTTGTCAAAGATCACAAATCATTTCCTCTAATTGATCTCCCATTTGTACATCAACCGGTTCAGATTGGGACTCCCTCTGCATGTCTATCAATTCACCATGTCGTATAATTCTTCTTAATCCCATCACACAGTAGATGTTCTCGTATGTCATCGAGTAGTTGTCGTTTCCTGTTCAAACAATTTATACAAGGACAAAAATATTTTTCATCCTCATCTGGTCGACTTCTTTCTGAGGCAAATTCCAAGAACTGTTCTACACCTTCCTCATACGAATGACTCATGCGACTTGTGTTGATCCAACTTTGATTCATCTAATTATTAACTCTGTGATATTCACAAAGTTTTTCGGTGCATGAAAATTTCACTTTTTCATTAAAGGTGTGACCTTATCCTATTCAGGAAGACATATTTTTATAGTAAACTCATACGTCAAGGTTAAGTCTCTTTTCTTAAATTTGGTGAAATTTCGGTAGCATTTCACATTGGTCTCCAAGTACATGACATGAAAGCGGTGAGATTAATTCCACGGCAATCAAGTATACACTTAGAGAACAAAGAGAAATGCATTGTACCTGTGATGATGATCAGTATAATGTCCAACAATGAATGTCATGATCCCGATGCAAACAACAAAATGAAAAAGTGCCTACAAATTACATTGATGATTAGACATCTTTAACTAACAACTCTTAAGCAACAACTTCGTGACCACTGACCAGCAACCAATAAAATTTTATCCCACTAAATAATGTCAGCTACAAGATTAAAAAAAAATACACCCACTTCTAAAAGAAAAAAAAGGAAAATTTGAAATAATTTTTTTGTATGTTAAAATTAACTTATGCATAAGCTAATATGTAGAAATTCTCTCTTATTAACTCTTCTAAAAATTGATTTTAACTTATGTATAAGCTAATTATGGGAGAAACATTTTTCATTTTTCTCAAGTGGAACCTTAGGTGAGCAACACTTGTCTTCTCCATCTTATCTTTTTTTAATGTTTAATTTTAATTGATTTTTCCATTTCTAATTTTTTTTAACATAAATAAAAAGAAAATGAATAGCTAAACCCCAAATCCATATTATCCATATGGACTGAACTCAACATATCATAAATATAGAAAAGGAAAAAAAAATCATAATCAAAATTAAAATCAAACCTATACTATAGCAAAACTAGGACAAATCAAATCTAGTGGATGTGACACCCTCTACCATGACATACATATAAATAAGAAAAACCTATAAAAATGTAGAATTAACTAAAATGATTTTATTCAATTAACATAAAGGAGCTCATGTGAGTAAAATGGTCACATTCACTTTAATATTACCAAATAAAACTTATTAAAAACATATCTGACTCAGAACAAGATCGTCAAAGTTTACAAAAGAAATTTGTTAAATCAGTGAGGTAAAATAAAATAAAATAACATCATGCAATTAAAATAAAAACTCATTCTCAATGTCATATCCTATCAAAGCATTGTGTCTTAATGTCCTCTAGCACGAGGTTTTTTAAAGTCATCCACCTAGTCATCTGCTCCCACGAACACAAGGTTCGAGATCATCATAGGATCCAAACACAAATAAGTGAGTTATCATATTTTTTTTAAAAAAAATACAAATAAACAAAGACGTAATCAAAATAAATTATGAAAGTATTTATAACATAGCTCAACTTAATACAATCCACGTCATTTCACCACTTTATCAATATTTAAACTTCATTTTTCAATCACCAATCACATTATACATGAATCACACACTCGGGTCAAAACGTAATAATACATCAATTTCATAATAAATAATTAGCAAGCGTTATGCAACAATTATACTAAGACTCAAGCCTATATGCAATGTGGTACCATGTCAGTGAAAAACCACATTGGGGCGCTTAGGAGTACATAATAAGACACACCACACAATAGGTATGTCAGGTCACTCTTACTAAGTAAAATTATAAGGTGACCAGTCAGGATCACTTTATTTTGCGAGAATGCTCCAACCATATGAGATCAACATATTCTTAAAGAACACTCAAACTGAGTGTTTTTACCCCCAAGGCCTAGACGTCGAAGAATCCGTTAGGGTCTCACCTTTTTTATTCAGGTCCAACCCCTAAAACAATTTTTGCACGCAGACACTGCTCATGAATTATATAATACACATGATCTCACACTCGTGTTTCAAACACATTTAACACATTACGCTACAATTTAACACTTTAAGTTCCTAACTAGGAATTCTACACTTTCCCTTTAATAGTGCACATAAACACTTTTCTCAAGGTAAACATCAGTCGGGTTATTGTATAATTCACAGCTCACAACACAAGTATTGTCACATCAAGTGTTAACCACATAGTTATTCACAACCAAATCTCATGTCCACAATTTAACATCTCATAATGTCACAATCCACCATCACATATTTACGTTTATCTCACAAATTAATACATGTTCAACTTTGTACTTATACTCGATTTCAATAACAATATTATGATCTCAATGCAACATGTTATCTCACAATTCATCACATATTCAATTTATTACTTACAGACAATTTCAATCACAATTTCATGATCTCAATATAAAAATCTTGCAATTATAATCATACATGAAGAATTACAATACAATAAATATCCTAAAATAAATCTCAATTTGATCCCCTAAGGATCCCTACACATGTTCATTCAAACCTCAATTGCGATAAACTCATCCCTTATCTCTAAGTGGGCTCACGTGTGTAGTCCTACAATGATAGTAGCGTCTCTATCAGTTCCCTAAGATTCCTCAAGCTTTTTCCCTATTTGCTCTGTTAGGATTTCCAAACGTTAGAGAGAAAGAGACAAGATTGTAGACTCCATTTTACTATCAATGTGAGAGACTAATTTTCTCTGCGAAAACATTATTTCCCAAAACCCAACGGTCAGAATGTTCCAAAATGGGTTTGGAAGGTGTTGTCCAAATTTCGTAAAGATCCAATGCTTAACGAGTCCGGGATCATAGTTTTATTGGGAAAGGTTTTAGGTGTCTGTGGAATATTTTTTCCACCGGAGACATTATCTCAACAATCCCAACGGTGGATGTGTGAGGAAGGGAGTTCCGAACCACACTTTCAAATTTAACAAGGATCCAACAGTTAAATAGTTTAGGATCATTGTTTTATGGAGATTGATTTGAGTGTATGCGGAAAATAGAGAGGGTTTTGGGAAAGGAAGAAAGAAAAACGGATTCGGGAGAAAAAAAGAATATAGAAACGAGTGACCTATTACGTCTCTATTGCTAGGGTACTTTGAACCTTTTATTTATCTATTTTATTAAAATGAATTCTATTTTATGTCTTATCAAATGAATAAATAAAATATCATTTTTATTTTCCTTCAAACCATTATTTTAATTAATAAAGTTATTTTTCCTTATTTATTTAATTATAAAAACCTCACCATTTTTCTAAAACTCTATTTATTTTAAATAAAAATCATTTTTAATTTATTTTATGAAAAATGGGGTATTATAGTGGAAATTAGAAGAAACCAAGTTTGCTGAACTCATTGTGATGATTATATGATTAAAGTTTTCAATTTTCTTTCTTATTTTTTGGCATATGTAATTAAAGAATAAAAAAGGCAAACTTTTGGTGCAACTATGAGCTAATTTACATTGATTCAACCAATCAAAATGATATAGAATTCCATTCACCACCTCTACACCAAACAAGTACACCACATAGAATGAAGACATGCTAATTCACATACAGTTTTTCCTCAGTTCATATTCATCTCATTACAATTACAAGTTATAACATTTTAGCATTAACATATTCTAGCATTACAAGTTCAAATTCATTTTTTCACATTATTGTGACAGATAGGCCTAAAATACATTCCTAAAATCCAATAGCAGCAGCAATTATACGAATTACTTTTTTTCGTTTCCTGTGGTTGGATGAAACTTAAGAGCAGTGGATTATCATCATTATCACATATGATGAAGCAATATTCAAGAGGTGCAAGAACTGTATGAATAGGAATAAGAGTTTATGTACAACGGGAAATGAAAATAGTTGTCATTTGAACACACTATGCTGTGGCGGCAGCTTGTTCTTCAACAGCCTGTGATGCTGGCAGAAGGGTGCAAATCAGGTTGCGGTCACCGTACACATTATCAACACGTCCTGATATGTTACATTTATTAATTAGTCTATGCATTTATTTCTCAAACAAATTTATGCAGCCACTAGCCCACTACATACAACATAGCACATCTTCAATAGACTATAAAAAAATGTTAGTAACACAATCTATTGGCTGAAATTCATATAGGTTCCATTAAATCTGAGTCTCATTCCTCATTTGGTAAGTTCTATTCCCAAATTAGTGGGAATCATGATTTTCAGCCAATAAAAGAGTGTTAGAAAGAGAGTATAAGAGAATATGTTGCTAGCATTCCTCCTAATCTATATCAAACAAGAGATAATGGAGTAGGTTCCTTACTTGAAGGATGTCATAAGAAAAAGAAATTATTGTATTTGTATTGTCTAAAAGATCATATAATCCTGGCAAATCTCCATGTGACATGTAACCACATTTTTTAAATTGTTGTTGTGTCTCGTGAACATTGGTTGGGACTACATAGAAATAATTTCTTGAAATGAGAAACATATAGTAATGTAAACAACTACATGATTACCTGTGGTAGGCCAGAACTTTGAAGCACGGAGCCAAGGAGCTGGGAAGGCTGCATATTCCCTGGAGTATGGTTTTGTCCATGCATCAGCCATGAGCAGTGATGGTGGATGAGGGGCGCTCTGTAGAACATTATAGATAATCAATAAAAAGTTCACGAACTTGGTTGAAATTGTGAATGAAATATGCAGCCAATGTTGTGTACTATTAGACAATCAAACTAAAACAAGTATTTCTCTTCTTAGTAACATCATACAAATGAAGAACAATGTTTTTTTGTTTTTACCTTAAGTACATTGTTGTTAATGTCAGCATTTCCTTTCTCAATCTCAGCAATTTCATGTCTAATGGAAATAAGAGCATCACAGAACCTGTCTAGTTCAGCCTGCAATGATGTTTAGTTGAATTAAAGAATAAATTAGTTCACAAAAAATTTACAAAGAAAAAGGGGCATCATAAGGACAATAATTTTCCAGTAAGGTAATACCTTGCTTTCACTCTCAGTTGGCTCAATCATGAGTGTGCCAGGCACAGGCCATGACATTGTTGGTGCATGAAAACCGTAGTCCATGAGGCGCTTTGCAACATCTTCAGGCTCAATTCCAGCAGTATTCTACAATGGGAATAGCTTACAAGTAATCAGAACATGAACAATTCTAATTAATTGATGAACAACTGCAATCATGGAATGGACTTACCTTAAAGCCTCTCAGGTCAATGATGAATTCATGAGCAACTGTTCCATTGACTCCACGGAAAAGAACGGGGTAATAATTCTGTAGGAGTCAAAGTTAAACCAAGGATCATATACAGAATCACAGTATTATGATACTAACTAGGAAAAAAAAGGTTGAAAGAAATGCATGTAATCTATAAAATGAGACAAAACTCCAATCGTTTTGCCATGTAGTTTGCATTCAAAATGGCTATCTTTGATGCATCGGTGAGTCCTTTAGAACCCATCATGGCTATGTAAGTGTAAGAGATTGGCAATATGAGTGCTGAGCCCCATGGTGCAGCAGCGATGGTAACAAGTGGTTGATGTTTGTCAGGGGCAGGAATTCCACCAGTTGCTATCTTTATTATGATAACAGATAAAAGTAAATAATATAAAGACAATGGTGTTATTAAACAGCAAGAACTAAGTCACACAAATGTTTTGTCTTCACAAGAATTTCAGTTCTTGTGAAAGCAATGCACTATCTATTGAATATAATTGAAAACATGTATGTATGTTATACATAATGACATCCTTAATAGGGAAAAAAAGTACTAGCCACAGGGTGTGAAAGGTAAAAATGGAGCCAAGTGTCTCTTTACACTAATAGGACCCATGCCAGGGCATTTTCCTCCATGAGGGATGCAAAATGTCTTATGGAGATTGAACATTTGAACATTCATCTTTTGAAAATTAGGCACAAATTGATAATTTTGGACCAACATGATACGAAGAATGTGGCAACAAAACAAACAGTTGTCAAGGGTTTTGTAAGACATGACTGAAGTTTTGGATCAATTCACAATTTGGAGAAGATTAAAAAATAGAGAGAAATTAGTTCCATGAACTATATGTCTTCGGTAATACAATATCATCCTGAACAATCTACCCCGAGAACAATTCCTGACAGACACGTGGTCCAACACTAACTGCATGAATGTAAAGATATATATAGAACAGCAAATACCAAGGGATATAGCTCAATTAATTGGGCAGAATGTATGAGTTATTGTGACCTGTTTTCAATTCCTATGGATAAAAATATATATAGAACAACTAACCTGAGAGCATTCAAGTTGGCACCACCCATATATACTTGGCCTCCATTATCATGGATAATCTTGCAAATCTCATCAGTATACCTTCCTCATAAACACTGTGACTTGAAGGATATGCTACCGGCAATGTAAATCAAAACCAAACTAATATAAAAAAAAAAATGCCTAAGTTTGACAACACTCTCAATTAGCTGGTATGAAGTCTATAATATGAGTAAGATTCTACAGGAAGCAAGTTGTAGCATAAGTGCAGATAAGTTGTCCATATGTGTTTTAACAACCTTCCTCAACTCTTCTATATCAATCTTTCCCTTGGCCTCAGTTCCAACAGAGACGATTTTTATTCCACACATAGCAGCATCAGCAGGATTTGTACCCTCACTACCATGTGCTGAGACAGGTACCTATTTTATTCAATTAATCAATATTTACTTATTTCAGGGGAGGTAGTGTAAAAGATGTTGAATGATAATTTTTTTTAGTAAATTATATTTTTAGCCCCTCAATTAATTATTTAAGGTTTTTGTTTTTAGTCCTTTATATGTTGTCTAGTCTTGGTCTCCAAACTATTTTTTATTTGGTTTTTAGATTTTGTCTTTTTAAGTTTTTTCCATAAATGATGAGGTGGTAGTAGATTTGTGGCAAAATTTTTTTAGTGGTAAGATTGCTTCATGGAAACATTTTAAATGTGTTGAACCATTTCTTCAGTTATCTTTAATTTTTTTATTTCTCCACCAATCATCTTAATTATTTAAAAACAATTACACAAGTAACTCTATCATATTGTTTGGTGGGGGGAAAGTTTTTTTTTTATGAAGAAAAATCATCAATCCTGATAATCATGTTTTTTGGAAATGAATAATATTTATTTGATTGGTCATTAATAATCTTTAAATAAATTTCTTAGAAATTAAAAAGTATTTTTATCAATTATATTAATAATTTATCATATTATATAATTTAATAAAAAAATAACATGATTTTTACTGTAACAAAAGAAAAATCAAAGTTTGAAAAATAAGATTCTCACATTTTCATAAGAATGTTTTCACGCGAAATTGATTAAAAATATTTCAAAAAATATAATTTTCCCGAAATGTTATTATTTTTTAAAATACATGTGAAATTAAATTTTCCAATCTATAATTTAAAAAAAAATATTCAATAACTTACATCATATTGAGGTGATGTATTTACTTTTTGCATTTCCTTTTTTTCTTGCTTGATAGGGTTACGAAGAGTTTCAAATTCAAATATTAAATCAAATCAAGAGTTAAGATAAAGTCGTAGGCTTTGGTCAACTTTTATATACCAACTTTTGGAAAATTCATGCATGTTTTCCGTGGACAGTAATGATTCCCACTAAACACGCCATATAATCACTTATAACATGTTCAGTACAGTTAAAATTTAATAAATAATTATTTTTTAATAAAAACAAACGTAAAGAATATAATTCATTTGAGCACCATGTAGAAAAAAAAAGCGTGGAGAATTTGTCTCTTATGATCCCAAATTAATTGAAAGAATTTAATTTTCATGTATTATTTGTGTAACAAATTTTATATTGTTATTTAATTAAAAATTATTATTGTTTTTTATAAAAATAATTATTGTAAAAGTTAATAATAAGAGTATGACAATTATTTATTTGAATGTGTTAACAAGAGTATATTGCCTCAAAGATTTTTTTATAGCAAATGGTAAATAAAATTAAATGAAGAGAATATTTTTTTACATCCCAACGAAGTGCTCAAGAGTCAAGAAATAAAAAGAAACAGACAGAAGAAAAAAATGAAAGTAATAGAGGAGATGAATAATGCGATTAAAATTATTATCATAAAATATTATATTTTAATTAATAATAAATATCACTTTTAAAATTTATATTATAAAAATTATCAACCTTATTATATATTTCAATTTGTTACTAGTGTTAAATTTCTTTAGACCGTGCGTGAGATATTTATAAATGAAATCAATAGTTAGTAGGTAACATTTTTTATCTATAGAATCAAAGATATTATTAAAAAATTTGTAATAACTCACATATGTTCAATCAAGTTAATTAGATAGGGTTGATAGTAGATAGTATATGATGGAATTTAGATAAGAAAATATATATAAAAATTCAAAGTGAAACACTGCCAGCCAACTTCCAACCTCAGTGATAATATAGAACATGAGCTATGTTTGACAACCCCACACTCCTACTTTCTCTCAAAATTTTGATAAGAAAGTCTTGACCTTGAAGAGAGAGAGAGGGAGAAAGAACCTACTATTCTTCTTCTTCTTCTTCCTGCATAGCTAATTAATTTCCATGGAGGACTTCAACAACTACAACAAATCAAGGTCTCATGGAAATAATGGGCAAATGATGCAGCAGATGGAGAGGTACTATGGAGGAGCACCACCACAACCAACAAGGCCTTATGATCTCAGGTCATACAGTGTTTCTTCATATACACAAGCTCCTAATAATTACAACAACAAGGACTTGAAGATGATGAAGAAAGGAAAAAGCATGTCATCAAGGACTTCTTCTATTTCCAAGTCTTGGAGCTTTGTTACTGATCCTGAGATTCAAAGGAAGAAGAGGGTTGCTAGCTATAAAATGTATTCTGTGGAAGGAAAAGTCAAAGGCTCCTTTAGGAAGAGCTTTAGGTGGGTTAAGGATAGGTACTGCCAAGTGGTTTATGGCTGGTGGTGATTAATTACCCCTTTGTATTAATTTCCTGTTTACATATATATGATTTTGAGTTTTTTTCTGTTCATGATTAGTAGAATTATGAGTTATGATCAGTTCAGTTAATTTGACTTGAGTTTACCAAAGATTTGATTTATAAATTAATGTTACTTTATTGAATGATCTTCTCTATATTTTTGTTTTTCATGATACTTGTTTAGATGAGTCTAATGGATTAAAATTTTGTGTGTAGTTCTGTTAAATTTTGAGACTCTATCTGTACTCATACAAGTTACCATTTGCAAGCCCTCTATGTTTATAAATGCATTAGTTATGCTAAATGAAACTAGCTTCATATTCATGATAAGGAGATCGATCTTAGACTTTTTCTTTTTTATAAATAACCTTTTTCAGTTCCTCTGTCTTACCCTCACTCATGACTTAATTCAACAAATTATTTTGATTTATTTTTCGTTACTACTTAGTGTTTGAGTTCTTTCAATTCGTCTTTAATGGCTCCATGTGTTACAATCTATTTTGCCTTTGGTTGTTCATTGTTATTACTGAGCTTTTTCATGTTTATCACTGGCTCCTGTCTGAGGTTTGGTGATGGATCTTAAGCATTTGCTTGACAGTAAATTGGTCTTTTGAAAATTGTTTCATCTGAATTGGGAGACATATACTGTGTTTTGTTGAAGTAGTCAATGACCTGTGTCTGTGTGCGTAACTTTGTGGTCATTCGTGTCTTCAGAGGCTAGTTGCAATATATTTTTATTCAGCAATTAAATTATATATATATATAATAAATTTATTGATTTATGTTTAAGTTACCTGATAAATGATGGAATTTTATTTTAGATTTTTGATAAATTTTTTTGTTATTTTAAAATTATGATATATTAAAATTTTTATTTTAAATTCCTCTTGTAAATTAAATGACAATATGATATTATTATCATCATTGACCATCTAAAGACATTAGATAACAGATATTTAAAATAAAAAATTTAATACATTGAAGACTCAAAATAACAAAAATGTTTATTAGAAGTCCAAAATAAAATTTAATTATTTATCAAATATCTTAACCATATTTAACCTTAAATTTTTATAACACTTTCTATAGTTTTTTTTTCTTTCTATTTCTCTTACTAATAAATAATATATGTTGTGTAAAGATATTTCCTATTATCATATGACACTATTATATATAGTATACATTTATTGTTTAGAGTCTTACACAGTGTGGTTAATAAATATGATAAATATTTATATAACTGAGTAGACGACTCCCTTATGAACCGATTTTTAAGAGAACATTTCGAATGTTTTTACTGTACTTTAACATGGTATCGGAGCTAGGTTTTGTGTGGTGAATAGTGCTGAACCTTCCGGATGTCTTTATTGCACTTTAATATTTATTAATTTTTATACATATTAAAAATTATTTAAATCAAAGATATTTTTTTGTCAGTTAACATTGTAAAAAATTTTACTCTAAGAATACGTTATTATTAAACTCTTCCCTTGTTCAAATCACCCATTTTATCACATACTTCTGTCTTCTTTATTTTTCTCTCCTAAATTATAAGAATTATTACAAAAATTTGTTGTTCAAGTATTGTTACTATTTAAAATTTGGATCTATGCTCGGTACGTAAAACAACCGAAACTTTTTCTATTGTTAATTAGGCAGTGGAGGAGTGGAGGTGGTACTTTTGTATAGCAGTTGAATAGGTGGAATTGATATTAACCTTTGGTTGATACAATAATATTTCTGCAGCATTGTAGTTTGGGTGGGTTTTGGTATTTGGAAATTGCCGCTGTCATATTGCACGAAATATTCATGTATCTGTGGCTCTCAGGTAGGGGTAGGAATATGTTAGGCCGACATATAAGGACCTACAACCTGACCTACATAAAGTTTGGTCTGATCTGACCTATTTAATTAAAAGGTTAGGTTCAGGCTTTTTTAAAAGTCTATTAAATTAAATAGATCAGACTTAAACTTATTAAAAAGTCTTATAAGCCTGATAGGCTGACCTATATATATATATATATATATATATATATATATATATATATATATATATATATATATATATATATTATTTTTTGGGTACAATTAATATTATTTTTTAAAAAATTAGCAGATTCCATTTCTATAATTAAGTAAAATTTTAATTATAAGGTGTGAGTCAGGTGTTCCTTTATATTTCTATTAGGTTTCGTTTTTCTTGCATTCCTATATTTTAGAGCAAATAAAAATCATATCCTCCTATACAAAAATCATATCTTTTTTCTATTAGGTTTCCTTTTTTTTAAAAAAAAAAAAACTTTCCTATTATGTTTCTAACCAAACAAAAATCATATCCTAGTACGTTCCTATACAAAAATCATATCCTATTATATCCTATTAAGTTCCTATACAAAAATCATATCTTTTTTCTGTTAGGTTTCTTTTTTTTTTAACTTTCCTATTACGTTCCTAACCAAACAAAAATCATATCCTTCTCACTTCAAGCTTTTTGATAGAAGTAATTAACATTTAGCCTATTATAGAAGGTGTGTTATTTATTTATTTATTTATTTATTTTTGGTAAAAACAACTAGGAATATTAAAGGATTTAATGTGAAGAAGACTTTTAAATAAGCTACCAGGCCAGGCTAGGCTTTTAAAAAGGTCAGGACGAGCCAAACTAAAAATCTTTGATAGGCTATAGACTCAGGCCTCAAAAATTAATCGTAGACTAAGATCAGACCTTTTAAAGCCTGGTCTGACCTGGCTGGCCTATTCCCACCCTTACTCGGCACATCTTATTCTGATCCAATGGCTTCTATAATAAATTTTCATTTTGCTTCTTAAAAAAAAACATGAAACGGACGAGGTTTTTACTTTTTATAAGCATAAAATTAAAGAAACGAAGTTAATGGCATAAGATATTTGAAGTGTAACGAAATCGGTTTCTGTGTCTCTTTTTTGATAATTTTCTAGATTAACCTTATTGAGGAGTAGCCAAATGATGACAAGAAATGGGTAAACCCTCGTATTCGTCTTAGAAAGATATAGGCTTTGGTAGTTTAGTGTCCTTGAAATTTTTTTATTGACAAAATAATTCCTTACCCACTTTTTCTTGAAAGAGAACCAGTTGCTAATAGTAGCGACTCTCAATTTAAATGTGTCCCACTAGTTATGAGATTTATATTAAAGTTGTACACAATATATATAGTTATCTAATGTAACCAATAAATTCTACCATTAAAGATACTAATCACTACATAGGCAAACAACTTGGAGTGAATTGGGCAAAGGTTCTCCATCACAAGAAGTTGAAAAAAGCTAAGCACATGGCATTTGGCCACCAGAAAGTTGCACGATAAAAACAAATTTCATGCTTCTAACCACAAACTTTTGATTATTGATCATGATGGTTCAAGAAGCGTCTCGTTCACATTGGCCCATTGTTGCCTTATGTCTCACTGTCGATTCACTTTATTATCTTGGCTTGTCTCCTTTCAATGGTGCAATGTATGTCATTTGATAATTCCAATCAGACTAGGATTTCTTATGGCAAGGGATATCAAGTATTTACGCAGGCAGTGAATTGAAATATAAGGAAGAATTAACTCTCACTTATATATTTTAATTTACTTTGATTATATTATTATTTGATGTCTCTAATACACTTCAATTCCCTTACATGAAAGACTTAATATCTTGAACAAGAAATTTATAGATTTAAAGGCTGATAATGGGTGGTTCTTATTATAATTGATTTTGATAGCATCTTACAACTTCAATTTAAGTCTAAATTAATCTTAAAAATTTGCTTTAGATGTGAGACTGTCCCTTACATGTGCGTGTTTGAATCTCCGACGATTTTACTGGAGCAAGAAATGTGAGGCAACTTCAACGTAGAAACAAGGAAAAAAATGCTTCCCAGAAATAGAGGTAGGTCACAAATGGAGGTTGATACCGGCAATCCAAACATGTTCTATATAAATACATAAAAATCCTATTGTAGAAAATCCAGATCGGAGAAATCTATGGAAACATGAAATGGCTCATTGATTGACATTTTAAGTTGCTATTCTATGAATATTGTGAATCCAGTCAGCATTTGGCTCTTGTCATGTACCCCAGCAATAGTTGAAGAAGCGTGACGCAAAACAAGTAAATTATTAAAATCACTTAAATGCCAGGTGACATGGGGACCACTACACTAGACCGTAGGCACAACCAACCAGAAGAGTTATTGCTTTTACATCAAGTTTCGTATAACTAAACTCTATCCCTGTTTGGTTTATGATTTTTTGTAAATTTTAATGTTATATATATATATATATATATATATATATATATTAATGTAACTTCTTTTTAAAGAAAAAGATTATTCATGTGTCGGCCAAATAAATTGTTGTAAGGTTTTGATTATTTTCATTTAAATAATTGTTCTGAATCTGGACCATAGGATTCTGGCCCGTAACAAAGCATAAAATTAAAATCAAATATATGGATTGAACCGATGAAAATAAAAAAATGAGACATTTAAATTAAAATAGAGTATTATAAAAGGTGTGAGACTTACATAAAATTTATTTTATTTTTTTATTTCTCTTATTTTTCGTTCTATCAAATACAATCTAATGTCAAACACATAGTTCATAAGATGATAAGTTGAGGATTGTCTGACTCTATATTGATTCTCATACAACTTTGAAGTATGAGATTTGACATGAAATATTTTGACAATGTTTTGCATAAATGTGATCCATTTCCAAGAAATAAAAAATAAAAATTACTCCCTATCATGTAAAAATTAATATCAACTTATACTAAGTCTAAAATCAAATTCTTTAACTTTTACACTTTTAATCTAATCATGCAAATAATTGTTAAGAAAATAAAAAAAAAATATTTGTTTTGAATAGTTCAGTTATTATCTTAGTTTTAAGGGGTGTGATACTCCACGTAGCATAGTGGTTGTGTTTTTTTCTTAAATGTTAGGATTTCAGTTTCAGATTATACAGTAATGGATTTGATTCTTATCTTCTTATTATTCTGTTATATACTAGCTTACTTAATAGGCGTGAGTTTACTTGTTATGAACAACACAGAGAAACACATTTTTAATATTTTAGTCTTTATTTCTTTATGTGTTAACAATGGTATCAGAACTAAATTGGACCTATATAAAAAAACAAAGGCAACAACTTTTATGATAACAGCAAACGAAAGAGATGTCATCTAAAGGGCACTTTGTGCAGCCTACTATTCCACGCTTTGATGGTCACTATGACCATTGGAGCATGTTGATGGAGAATTTCCTGCAGTCTAAAGAGTATTGGCATGTTGTTGAAAGTGGTGTTGAAACGCCTAATGCTGATGTAGCACTCACTGAAACACAACAAAAGGAGTTGGAGGGACTGAAGTTGAAAGATTTAAAAGCAAAAAATTACTTGTTCCAGGCCATTAATCGCTCTATCTTGGAAACAATTCTTTGCAAAGAAACTTCCAAAGATACTTGGGATTCAATGAAGAAAAAATATCAAGGCTCTAATAGAACAAAGCGTGCACACCTTCAAGCCTTGAGAAAGGAATTTGAAATGTTACACATGAAGAGTGATGAATCGGTAACCAACTATTTTTCAAGAACCATGACAATTGAAAATAAAATGTGATTCCATGGTGAAAAGATGGAAGATGTTGTTATAGTTGAGAAGATTTGGCGTTCCATGGCACCAAAGTACAACTATGTTGTGTGTTCCATTGAAGAATCCAAAGATGTTAATACACTCTCCCTTGATAGGCTCCAGAGTTCTTTGCTAGTTCATGAGTAGAAGATGAATCAAGATACAATTACAGAAGAGCAAGCTTTGAAGGCATCTACCTCTTCAAGAGGCAGAGGTAAGGGCACAGGGAAAAGTGGTAGAGGCAGAGGACGGGGAGATCAAAACAACAACGATGGCAGAGGTAGAGGACGAAATCAATTTGATAAATCTAAGATTGAGTGTTATCGGTGTCACAGGTTTGGCCATTATCGTTCTGAATGTTATACAAAGCTGCCACGCGACAAAGAAAAGGAAGCGATTTCAAAGTTTGTTGAAGAGAATGAAGCTGAAACACTACTGTTCAAAATAGTGAGGAACCAAAATCAGATGTTTGACATGTAGATACAAGGTACAATAATCACATGAGTGGAAGTAAGTCCTCTTTTTTTCATCTAAATGAAGATTTTCATTCAACTGTTAGTTTTGGTGATTCTTCCTCTATAAAAGTAAAGGGTAAAGGTGATATTAAAAAAAAACAAAGAATGGTTTTGTGGAAACAATCTCTAATGTATTGTATGTACTTGACTTAAAAAGTAACTTGTTAAGTGCTAGTCAATTACAAGAGAAGGGATATGTCATTACTATTAAACATGGTGCTTGTGAAATTTATGATTCTACTAGAGGTGTTATTGTTGTTGTACAAATGAGTTCCAATAGGTTGTTTCCATTGAAGATCGAAACTATTCAGTCTTGCTTAGTGGCTGAAATCAAAGATCCTTCATGGTTATGGCATTTTCGTTATGGCCACTTGAGTTTTGGTGGATTAAAGACTCACAATCAGAAGAACATGGTGACAGGACTTCCTCCAATTGCAGCCCCTTCCTAAGTGTGTGAAGATTTTCTCGTTAGCAAACAACATTGTTCTCAATTTCCTAAAAACAAGTCATGGAAAGTAAAAGATGTTCTGGAGTTGGTACATTCAGATATATGCGGGCCAATAAGTCCATCTTCCAATAGAGGCAAAAGTTATTTAATTACCTTCATTGATGATTTTTTAAGGAAAACTTGGATTTATTTTTTGCAGGAAAAATCTGAAGCATTTACTGCATTCAAATTTTTTAAAGCTCGTGTTGAAAATGAGGCTGGAAAAAATATCAAGACCCTTCATATAGATCGTGGTGGTGAATATTGCTCAAATATTTTTGAAAATTTTTGTGTAGAGCATGGCCTACGAAGAGAACTCACAATAGCCTATACATCACAACAAAATGGTGCATCAGAGAGGAAGAATAGGACAATTCTTAACATGGTAAGGAGCTTAAGGACATGAGGAAGGGTTCCAAAGAATTTTTGACCAGAAGCCGTAAATTGGAGTGCTCATATTTTGAATAGAAGCCCAACATTTGTTGTTCAAAACATGACTCCTAAAGAAGCTTGGAGTGGGAGAAAACCATATGTGAATCACTTCAAAAAATTTGGATGCATTGCCTTTGCCCATGTTCCTGATCAGAAAAGAAAGAAACCTGATGACAAAGCTAAAAAATATGTGTTTATTGGTGTAAGTGAAACCTCCAAAGCTTACAAATTGTTTAATCCTAGTACAAAGAAAATTGTGACCAGCAAGGATGTTGTTTTTGATGAAGAAAACACTTGGGATTGGAATAGGCAGCAACCTACCCAAGTATTTCTTGATGAAAATGACGAGAAAGGACAAACTTCAGCCTCTGGTACATCTCAAAGAATTACTCCAACAATAGGTTCAAATTTTAATAAAACATTTAAAAAGTATCAGATACAAGAAACTATTGCCTTAAAAAAGGTTTTTTTATATACAAAAAATAGGTATTTTAAAACCCAAAATAAATATTTTTTTATACAGGTTCAGTATAAACTTCAGTTGTTAATGTATTTCATACATTATTAATATACTAACCAAATGAACAAATGTTGAATAAGAATTAGCAATATATTTGTGTTAATACCTATTCATTTTTTTAATAAGTTGATACTTATTCATTTGAATCAACAATCCTAATGGTTAATATAAGTGATATTAAATTTATATCTCTTAATTAAGTGATTTATTTCTTTATTAATTATTGAGTATCAAATAAATGATATTAAAAATAATATAACTTTGTAATATAATAATAAAAAAGTAGAAGAAAAAAAACACATTCATTTGATTTGATTGTAGACACATAAAATTCATAAATCAAACTCTTCTCTCGAGTATCCGAAGTTCTTCATTTCTAATTATGAAATTTAGTATTTAAGCTCATCAAATCCAACCACTAGTTTATATACTAATTGATATTAGTGTTAATATATTACACTAATAAGAAATAATTGGTAGCTTCTTAGGTAGCATAACAATTGAAACTTGAAAGTAACAGTCTAACAACAGATCGTTAAGGAGACCAAACCAACAGAACAGAGTAACAGAGAGTTAGCATTGCAACAAAGAGAAAGAAAAGTTGAAACATTTTCAGACAGTGGCATGTGGGAATCTATTCTGTTAACGGTGGCTGCCACCGCTGGCAACAACATCGGAAAGATCCTTCAGAAGAAGGGCACTATCATTCTTCCACCTCTCTCTTTCAAACTCAAGGCATGTCTAAAGTTCTATTTTTAAAATTTGATTTTGTTTTCACTAAAGATCTCACCTTTTTTGGTAATATTTTCATTTGAAACATGTGGGTGTCTATGAATTTTGTAGTCATTATTACTTTCTATAGCTGTGTTTATTTGGTATCAATGTGAAATTGGACATTTTCTCCTTTTTTGGTAATATTTTCATTTGAAACATGTGGGTGTGTATGAAATTTGTAGTCGTTATTAGTTTCTATAACTGTGTTTATTTGGTGTCAATGTGAAATTGGACATTTTCTATGCATGTGTATGATTTGAGTGAGAATATGAGGATGGAATAAATACCAAGATCACTTTTTTTTTTTTTTTTGTATTTAAGGTTATGCGGGTATGAAGTGACTATGTGATTATTGATCTCATTGTATTTGCAGGTCATAAGGTCTTATGCTTTAAACAAAACCTGGGTGGTAGGTTTTCTAATAGATATATTTGGGGCATTATTGATGTTAAGGGCATTGTCTCTGGCTCCAGTAAGTGCTATATGTTATGAAGTGAAAAAAAATCGCACTCAATTTGAAGGGATTTCTTAACCCTTAGCATGTTCTTCTAGTGTTTTGCTTAGGTATTTGACGTTGTTATGGTGGCTTTCTTATGTCTAATGTATAATAGGTCTCTGTCATCCAACCAGTTTCTGGCTGTGGACTAGCAATTCTTTCAATCTTTTCTCATTTTTATCTCAAGGAAGTCATGAATGCTGTTGATTGGGTTGGCATTACATTAGCAGGTTTTGGCACAATAGGTAAAGTAAGTTTTTATTTGCCGTAGAGCATTTTGTTTACCTGATTCTGCTTCCTTTAACACCACGGGGAGCAAGGTTGTCGGGGGAGAGGAAGGGGGGAAGTGTAATTATTAGAAGAAGAAAAAAGCATGTTAAATCAGAAAAAAGATGTAATTTTTTTATAATTCATTTTTATGATTATGTTTTAGTGATGAATCTTCTAGCTTTTCGTATAGTTCAGAATTAGATCTACATATAATACAAGTAGCTGTGATCAATTTATTTGTTTGTATACTGTTGTATTACACTCCAGTGTCTGAGGACCTTAGCAATGAACCAATTTTTTTCTGGAGTATTCCTCTTTTTTATTATTTGGCTGCTGACAAAACCAAGTTTGCAATGAAAGGTTATTCTACTAACATATTTTATATTGTATCTGGGTGATGCTAACTGGTTAAATATTATATGTTTTCTATGTTTAGGAGTTGGTGCTGGAGGTGAGGAGCAAGAGGTGGTTGCTCTATCTATTTTTCACATACCAGGGCTGGCATTTATTGTTTTCATCTTGTTTGTAGGTACCTTGTCTTACAAATCAACTTATTTTATAGTCAAGTTGCCTTTATGAATTGATCAGAGATATTTAGCATTCATAAGTTTGGCATCATGGCAAGATGTTTGTATCACTTTATTTTTGAGATATAGTGACAAGTTTGAGAGGAAATACTTGAAATCAATGTGAAAAAAGACATAGTGGTATTCTAGTATTAATTGGAAGCCTATGCATGGTGTGGCTGCCAAACGTATATTTGGCTTTGAGTCTAGTGTGTATAAATGCCAAATGTCATGCTTAATAGTGGCTTATAATTCATGCATGAAGTTGTATAAGTTTCTAAAATCACATTTCTTATTTGTCCAAGAAAAACCTCGTCTGATTCATTGATAATCTGGTTTTACCATTATTTTCATGAAATGTTATTTTCCCATCTATCTAGTGCATTTAAAATGCAAACTGATGTCACCCTTAATGATTACATATAATCAATGTGTAAAGTTATACGTGTCTTTAAAATTAAATTATTCTTTGATTGTGTAGTAATCAATTTTTCCTAGTCATTTTGTTAAAGTTATCCCTTGGTTCTTGAATCTATGCATATCATTCATCACTAACTTCCTTTTCAAGTCAATATGAAGGCATTTTGCTGGTCTCTTATCACTTAAGGCATTTTGCTGGTAGCATTATTAGAAGACTATTGGTTACAATACTTACTGATGGTATTTTCGTATAGGCTTTAAGACTTCTCTGTGAGTGATTGAGTTCACCAATTGCCAGTGCAATATACTATATTCCAAACATTGTTTATATTTTGAGAAAATAGGCTATGCACTAACAGACAGTGTAAAACAGTTTTATACTGTCATCCAATCACAACCAACCATGTATGGTAAGTTTGTTGACTTTTATGATAACTAGCCCTAAAAGTCATATCAATGGTGATTGGTGATTGGTTACACTGTTGGTACATATGATCATTAAACTCTATATTTTAATTGTTTGAAACTCTTGTGCAGATACTTCTTAGTGGATGGCTTCGAATATGCAAGCGCCAACGAAGAGAACAAGAGATGGTATTCATGTTATATCCATGCTGTAACACTTTAGATTTACATGCTTATTTTAATTGAGAACACCCATGCATGGTGATTTAATGAGCTGTGTTGTTTTCTGTACTTCTATCACTTGACTTTTTTAAGTTATACAGATGGAATATGACGTCGTTGAGGAAGTCATCTATGGCTTTGAATCTGGTATTTTGTTTGGGTACTTTTGCTTCCCTCTCCACTTTTTTTATGTATTCTATTCATAATCAGATACATCTAATTTTTCATATACAGCAACTCCTTAATATCAGGATGAAGATTCTGACAGTTAAATTAACAGTTGTCTGCTACAAGATAATTAATCATTGCATGGTTTGGAGTTTAGTAATATTATTTCTCGTGTGTTCTGGTAGTTTCTTTTTTTGGATAAAAAATGGTTCTCGGAGTGAAAAGAGAATAACAACATTAGGAGGATAAGTTATTATCATATGTAGGGGACTGCTAACCTCTACACACTTGTGTTTGACATTTTCACATTTTATTTTGGACTAAAACTTAATTTTTTTATTGTTAAAAAAATTTTAATTATGGGCAATAGTGTCCTTATTTTTTGCTACCCCAACCACATTTTTTCTTTCATGTCTTCCATTTAGTTTCAAATAATTTAAAGGCTGCCACAGTCACCATGCCATATTATATTTCCAAACAGAGATGCAACCAGTTCAGGCAACTTAACGTGGCAACCAATTCAGCCAACTGGACATGGCAAATGAAGCCTTTAAAAAAATATTACCAGCAACTTCTTTGGCATTAATCGTCATCATCATCTTAGTTTTGACTATTTTACTGTAGCTACTAATGCAGTTATGCCAAGTCTGAAGCCATTCATATAGCCTATCATTGCTTTCTATTAGCTTATGATTTTAACATTTTTTCTTGGAGGCTAAACCGTAACTAAATTCTATTGGCAATGAACAAAACTTGCATATTACAAATATTACTTGCATGACAGAGAACAGAACATGATTATACATCACTTTTAGTTTTGTTTACACCTAAATGCAGGATGTCATCTGTAATATCAAAGATGGGATTTCTATTCCTAGAGCAAGGCTTTCCCAAGCTGTTGGTTCCTATGTGCATCATGATCAGCGTGTGTTGTAGTGGCACAGGCATTTACTACCAGGTATTCTGAAGCTCACTTTTATATGTCTACTATTATGAGAACTATTACACCCTTTAAGCATGGAGAGCATTTAACCTGTTTCTGTCAAACTGCCTAGATACTTGTCCATGCTCTACGCTTCCAATTTAAGAGACAATAACCCCTTTAAATAATCATTATCTTCCCTGCTCCTTCAGACACGTGGTCTAAAGCATGGGAGGGCTATTGTAGTTTCCACATGTGCAGCTGTGGCCTCAATTTTGACTGGTGTTCTTGCTGGGATGCTTGCTTTGGGTGAACGACTTCCTTCGGAGCCAAAAGCTCGCTTGGCACTTCTTCTTGGATGGTAATATAAGATGTTATGTTTTGTGTTTTACAGTTTTGTTTTGTTTTTTGTTTTAACAAAGGAAAAAATCCAAATTAAACTTCAACCCTTCTGTTTTTTCTCTTCACACATAATAAACATGCATGCATACAAAAATGAAAGAAGACTCAGGAGTGGCAAGGTATTCATGGCCTTCTGGAACAGAAGACAAGTTGAACTTTTAGATTTATAGAGTCCATCATTCATGGAGAATTGAGAAGTATCCATCTGAGAAAATCTCTATTTGGATCCAATTTCAAGGTATGGGTCTAGAGTCCCACGGAGCTAGTATGGGATTTTGGCATGGGATTTGTAAGGCCTTGGACTCTCCAACAATAATGACTAGTTTGTATGGTGTTATACTCTTAAGTTTCTTATCAATTGGTACCAAAGCTTTTGATCATGTTTTGCACTTGCAAATAAGTGGAATGTTAGGATCCAATTGCAAAGTATGGAACTTGAGTCTCGCATTGGAAGTATGTTCTCTGGTGTGGGATTTGTAAGGCCTTGGGCTCTTCAACTACAACAAGCTTTGGTGGTGTGATTCTCCCAAGGTTCTTATCAATCTGTTCCCCATTTCAGAAATCAAGAATGATAACTGTTGGTTTTCATCTACATTGATCTTACCAATGGATTGGAAGTTAAAAGATTTCACATTCATTGCTTTCCAAGGTTCCTTACAACAAACAATGCAGAAACAACAGCTTTAACTAGAGAATCATAATTGAAAATACTTATTTCCCTCTGGAAGAAGCTACATCATGTTTAGTTGCCTGTTACAAACATTTGGTGGCTTTCATCTAATTTGTTGTGGTAGTCTTTATTTTAACTAGAGAATCATAATTGAAAATATAGATTGAGACTATTTTGGAAAGACCCTGTCTAGTAATTCTTTGTTTCTCAAACAAAATGAAAATCTTCATTTTCTTATACATATGAAACATTATGCTGCAGGCTACTTATTATTGTTGGTGTGATTTTACTTGTTGGTTCTACACGGTTAGTAAGATTCCTTTCTTGTTCTTCACGACAAAAAAGAAGCAATGTGGAGAAGAATTTTGGCCTTAGAGGAGCCACTTCTTCCCGTGTGAGAGAACCAAGTCCAAGTGCTGTCATTCAAGCAGCAACATTAAATCATTTACTATCATCATCTTCCAAAGAAAAAGCTTGAGTTGACATGAGCTGGATAATGTTCCTTCATCCCCAGGATTTCTAAGCATTAAGTTGCTTTCTAATCCGTCTGCCAAGGCCAATTCTGTATATTATAGTGGCGCTTCATCAGAGGGCATGACATTTTGGTGATCATTCATTGCTTCTGGCTCACACATTTTGGATGAAATGTTTGTTAACTTCAGATGCCACCTTGTAAAAACTATTCATGAACTTACACTATTTTTGCTTTCAAGGATTGTATATGACAGTGATGATAGCATACCAACATACAAAATTTGTTTTACTTGCACTTAAACAAATTGGTAAACAGTTTATTCGTATGCAGTTGGGATCTTTGCCTATAGCTGTGGCTTTTGTTAGAAGAGAAATGATAATAACACACACTACTATTGACTAATATTTGTTGAAAATCACAGTTTTTGGTTTTAATAAATTTTGTAGCAACACATAATTTGTATTTTTAATAAATTTTAACCAATTAGAGAGTGTTCTATAAAAAAAAATTGAGTGTTAGAAATTGTGTTGTTAACTCTTCTCTTTGTTAGAATAACGTGCAAAGGAAAAAAGAATTGATTCTAACACGTTGCTTCAAAATCACTGTTTATATAGGTAAATTTAGGGAGTATGTAGCATCTAGATGAGCAGTGATTTTGAAGCATGCAAGAAGTACACTGTTCATAAGAGATGCAAGAAGTTCCTATATGTGATTATCCTTCTAGATGTTGTATCTCACGATTTATTTAGTACTTTTTTTATAAAAAAAAGAACGATTTATTTAGTACTTAAACAACTAAGAAAAGAAGAAAACTCTTTCATAAAATAATAAGTCTTTATTATTATTATTATCATTTATTTTTTAAATTGTAATCTTGTATAACTTTGGAATGAAAACTTTTGCACATGTTTAAATTATGATCAGGAAAGCATAAATGGAAAAGGGTCCTCTTTAGGAAGTAATAACTTTGTGTAGGCATTTGTTTCCTGCACTTCCCTTATTAAATCCGATGCCTCTCATTATATCTCGAAAAATTCATTTTAAAATATAAATTTATATTTCAAAATGCAATGAGTGATGCAGGATACAAATAAGGGGATGAAGGATTCAAATGTCATTTCTCATATGGACTTTGTGCTTTACCAAAGCAATTGGTAGGTCAATTTATTAAGTGGGAGAGATTTTTTTTCGAAATTACTAATAAGTGTGGATTTTGAATTCTTGAAATAACTCGTAACATCGATTACGACTTCTATTTTTATTTTTTTTAACTAAAGTCGTAATTTTTTTTACAAATTGTAGTTATTTTTTTGAAAAGATTTACAACTTCAAAGTTGTATAAGTTTTTATTTTTTATTTTTACAACTTCAAAGTAAATTAAAATTCATTTTTTATTTTTTATTTTTTTTCGTATTATTTTTTAAAATTGTAAATAATTTTTTAATTTAATTATTTAATAAATCATTGTTTTTTTTGTTTTATTTAAATTATATATATTTTTTTTATATGGATTTATTTAATATTTGATATATTTTGAAATATTATTTTATTTAATATATTTTGTAATTTTTTTCAAATTGTAAATAATTTTTTAAATTTAATTATTTAATAAGTAAATTTTTTTATACTTTTTTAGTTTTATTTAATATTATTTAATATTTTATATATTTTTTTAATATTGTTTTATTTAATATATTTTCTATATTTAATATTTTATATATTTTTCTAATGTTAAGGAATTTTATTTTATTTTTAAATTAAAAAATAATGCAAAAGACATAAATTTGAAAAAAATTAAAATTTAAAAAGACTTAAATTTAAATGAAAATTACATCTTCGGAAAAATATTAATAGTGGGTTGATGTCCCACAACAAGTTCTTGTATAGCATCTAGGTCTCTCATGTTGTTGCACTTGTAGATGGATTTTGTTTTCTTGTTCTATCATCTCTTCCTTCTCGTTCTAGTATGATCATCATGTGTAATTGTTTATTGTTGTTGAGGTGATCATGATCATGTGTAAGTCTTTTTTTTAAAATTTAATTATTTTTTATAATTATTATTAAGAAAATTAATAATTTCTTACATTATCAAATAATATTAAACATTTAAATTTAAGTTTTTTTATTATTTTATTAATTTATAAAACAAATAAATTTCCTTAACATTAGTAAAACAATATAGAAAATATATTAAATAAAACAATATAAAAAATCTATAAAATATTAAATAAAATCATATACAAAATATTAAATAAAATTAAAAACATTTATTTATTAAATAATTAAATTAAAAAATTATTTAATTTTTTTTTTAAAAAAAACGACTTTGAAATCCTAAAAAAAACTTATACAACAAGTCGTAAATTAAAAAAAATCATAAAAAAGTTTACAACTTTAGTTAAAAAATTATTAGAAAAATAGAAATTGTAATTGATAAACTCAGAAATCATAACATCTATTAGGACATATTCTAATATCGATAATAATTCAAAATTAATAATTTGGAAAAAAAATATCCCAATTAGTAAATTGGCCCAATTGGTCAACCATAACAAAGACGCCGATAATAGTGATATTGTATAGTGAAAAATCCATGATGAAGATGGAACCAAATAAATGACTAATCAGACGTAAAGAATCACTATAACAAGGGTCATACTAATAATAGTTCCTCGATAATCCTATTTCACATAGTTAACGTGACTGATTATTAACAAATTGTTTCAGCACCGATATTTCAAGGATTAAGTTAGAATACACTCAGTGTCAGAGACGGATGCAGGTGTTGTGTTGTTTTCCCCATTAAATTTATTTTCTTATGTATGATAAAAAAATGTCCTTATAAAAAAATAAGTATTATTCCTATAAGATAATATTTTTAAAATATATAAAAAAATATAAGAAATAAAATGAAAAAATAAATTGATACTAATTTTATTATTTTATCCTTTTAATGTTTAGATTTAATTATTATTTTAGTCTTCTAATTTATTTTTTTTTGTGTTCAATTTGATCCCTTTAGCTTTAAAAGGTTTAATTAGGTTCTTTATTTCTTAAAATGAGTTCAATTTAATCTTATTTTTCTCCTATCATCTTCAAATATTTTCAAAAAAGGAAATAAAATTGAATCCATTTTAAAAAAATAATGACCTAATTAGAAATTTTAAAAATAAAAAGATTAAATTGAATCTAATATATATAAATTAAGGGATCAAATTGAACTTTTTTAAAATAAAAGGATTAAATTGAACCTAAAAAAAATAGAAGGCCAAAATAATAACTTAATTTTTAATACTCGAGCTCCTCTAATAGACATTCAATATACCACAACGATTAATTTATTAACTTACACTACATGTTTTTATTTGAGTTATTTCATCCTAATTTCTAAATAAAACAAGAAATGGAATAACAGAATGTCATTTAAGATGTTTCTCTATTAATTTTATGAAGAATAGAATGCAGAATCATATGTAAGAAGATAAGTGATTGAATGATTGTATGGTTATATATAAAGAGAGTTTTTTTTTATTATATTGACAATGAAATAATTACAAGAGAATTTTTAATAAAAATGCATAAAGAGCAATTGTAACTCATGGAAATTTAAGTATTTTAGACAATTCTTTTGTTATGATATTATGTATTTTATAAAAATTTATGATATTTTTCTATTTAAAAATATTATAAACTATTTGTTGCTTCCACCGGGGAAAAAAATGTTGAATCCATCACTGCATGGGGTATTGATTTTTTATACTGTTTATCTAATCATAGTGTACTGATTTTTTATACTGTTATCATAGTGTATGACTTTTTACGATGTAATCTAATAGTAAATTTCATATAATTGAGAATCATTAGGTTTTTTTAATAAGAGTCTAATTATGATAAACTCTACAAATTTTTTACAATCAACTAATTAAATACAAAAATCAACACTCTATGGGATAGGTTCAGTAATTCAATATACAGAGACAAGATTTATATTTTACCAACTATACTTATAATTTGAACATCTTTGTTCCAAAGATACAAGTTTATTTAAACCAAAATTATACGACAGTTATCCTAGCAGCATCCATTTAGAATGTTTGAGGTAGGGCTGCTTTTTTAATAGAAAAGAAAAAAGACTACAATAGTTGCCAAATTATGGAGATTAATCACTCTACTTTCTTCTATGGTACCATGATTCACCTATATTGTCTAATTTTGGCACTGCATAGTGGAGCCAGCTGCCACCCCATGATGCACAACTGAGATTTAATTTGCCATAAAAATACTAGCCTCTGTCTATTTACAATTTCAATGCACTTTTTTACCCTTTAAACAGTGTTAAATAACAACCAAATATGACTTTCTCACAGTGACTCGATTGACCATGAAATGAAATGATGCAAAACCAGAACTTCAAAAAAATCAATGCACAGTAAGTAACAAACAACATATGGCCCCATACACAGGGACTCTTGTATACATTTCAAGTGATGAAGAGTTACATCACAAAAATAAAAAATTTGGATAATCCTTCAACCAATCAATGTTTCATTCTGCATTTTCCTGTTCTGCATAATTACCCAATTGCCTTGTCTGCCAGCTATCATGAGGAGCTACATGTTCATGGGAAGGAGAATATTGCTGCAAAAAGGTGAATTTAGCATTTAGAGCTATAATTAACACAGTAACAGTACTCTAAAGTCTAGTCTAAACACTTCTTTAATAAGTAACAGGAAAACAGAAAAATCTTCATGAGCCTTGAAAGAGATGAATATAGGACAAAATGTGAGCTCCAATTCTATTCTCATGAGCCAAGTCAGAATATATGGAAAGATACAGGTTCTTATGCCAATGATCTATTTTAGGTATCCAATGCTAACTCTTTAACGGATTAGTAGACAGCAGCCTTAGCAGGACCCTATAATGACATACCAACTAACACATATGTTCAATTACTTTTATTTTTCTTATAAGTTTAGTAAATCAATCTACCATTCATCAGTTTATGTTAGCAATCATCTACAAGATCTCGAGGATACTGGAGCTGATATAGGCACCGAGAGCCTGGAACCAGAAACCAAAGAAGCAAGGCCCAAACGAACAACTTCAAGACCCAACTATTTGAAAGACTACGAACCATGATTTGAGGATAGCGCCATCGTAGTTAGGTACCCAGTTCGTTAGGGTAGTTACAAAGGCTGTTAGTACCGTTAGTACGGTTAGAAAGACGCTGTGTCGTAACCTTGCCAATGTATAAATACGTGAATGCATATAATAAAGGGCATGCAAAAGCTTACGTACAATACAAAACTCTCTCTCTCTCTCTCTCTCTCTCTCTCTCTCACAGGAGGTTGCCTTCCCTCGAAGTAAGGCTTATCTCTCTCTCTCCTTCCCTTTTCGTGACCTCTGCTCTTAACACTGGTCCGACCTGCCGGCGTCACGTCCACCATGGCAGACCACACAACAAGAAAAACTACCACCGACAGACTTGAGGACGCCATCGCCCATCTGTCCAACAGCCAATCAACACTTCTTGACAAACACGCTGATCTCGTCAACAAATATTCAGAGCTTTCCGGGAAGGTGGACTCGATCCTCGATCACCTTCACTTGCGTTCTCCTGCGCGCGAGCAAACCGGTTCCGCCACCTAGTTCCACTAGCGCAATACTGTCAAACTGGACATTCCGAGGTTCGACGGCCGCGACCCCATGGGCTGGATCTTCAAGATTTCCCAGCTATTTGAATACCAAAATACACCGGAAGAAGAACGGATTACAGTGGCCTCCTTCTACCTTGATGGGGCTGCGTTAAGCTGGTATCAGTGGATATTTAGGAACGGCTTCATCACTTCTTGGTCAGGGTTCTTACAGGCTTTGGAATCCAGGTTCGTGCCTTCGTATTACGATGACCCTAAAGGAGCTCTTTTCAAGCTGACGCAACGTGGCATGGTGAACGAATACCTAACCGAGTTCAAACGGTTAGCTAATCGCGTTATCGGCTTGCCACCACCTTTTCTGTTAAGCTGTTTTGTTTCAGGTTTAGCACAAGACATACGCCGTGAAGTGTTAGCACTTCAACCTATCTCGCTTCCACAAGCCATGGCTCTTGCAAAGCTGCGAGATCGCCGGCAAGCGCCACTGCGACCCCACAACACCCATCTCCGTCATATCTTCCCCCTAACCGGAAGTCACAATCCACCTATGTCCAAAGGACACCAGACGAGATGGCCCTCCGGCGGGAGAAGGGCCTCTATTACAACTGCGACGAAAAATGGAGCTCTACCCATCGCTGCAAGGGATGCATGCCCTTGTTTATCGCCGACAACCCTTCTCCTGTACCAGATGAACCTATCCTTGACCTTCCCTCAACACCATCACCAGAACAAGAACCAGCAACTTCTTTAGACTTTGACCCATCCTCAGACCTAAATTCCCCTCACGTTAGCCTTCATGCTCTCTCTGGCCTTCCCTCCTCCGAGACTTTCCGTCTCGTCGGAGTTATCAATCACACCTCTCTCACCATCCTCATAGATAGTGGAAGTACTCATAACTTCCTCCAGCCCCGTATTGCCCAGTTCCTCCACCTAAAAGCCCAAAACACGAGCCCTCTCCATGTCTTAGTGGGTAATGACTCAGTCCTCGACTGTAACCAAGTCTGCCCCGATACCTCGCTGTCCCTCCAGGGCCACCAATTCACGGTCACATTCCATTTGCTTCCTATCAGTGGTGCAGATGCAGTCTTAGGCATAGAATGGTTACGACAATTTGGGCCTATAACCACTGATTACACCACGTTTTCCATGAAGTTCACCTATATGGGTCGGCCCATCGAGTTACACGCAGATGTCACTACTGGACCAAAGCCAATCTCAGCACCACAGGTAAAACGTTTACTTCAAACCGAATCCGCATCAGCCTTATTCCACTTAAAACTGATTCCAAACCCACAACCTCTTCTTCCTCACCCGATACCTGCAATTGAGTCACTTCTCACCCGTTTTCATCACCTGTTCCAACACCCTTCTTCCCTTCCCCCACCTCGCACCATCGTTCACCATATTAACCTCCTCCCTAACACAACACCAATCAATGTAAGGCCATACCGTTACCCACAATTTCAGAAGTCAGAAATAGAGAAGCAGGTATTGGAGCTCCTCTCTTCTGGCTTAATCCAGCCTAGTATGAGCCCTTACTCCTCGCCAGTGCTCTTAGTAAAGAAAAAGGATGGAACCTGGAGGATGTGCGTTGACTACCGTGCCTTGAACGCAGTCACCATCCGCGACCGTTTTCCGGTTCTGACAATCAATGAATTACTGGACGAGCTAGGGAGTGTTGCTTGGTTCTCTAAGTTGGATCTCAGGCAAGGGTTTCACCAGATCCTAATGCATGGCCCTGATGTTGAGAAGACGGCTTTCAGAACACACCAAGGGCACTACAAATATCCCGTGATGCCCTTTGGATTGTGTAACACACCGTCCACCTTTCAGGCGGCCATGAACACCTTACTAACACCATTTCTCATGAAGTTCGCGGCCGTATTCTTTGATGATATCCTGGTATATAGCAAGACGTTATCTTCGCATCTCGAACACCTCGAGGTCATCTTCCAGACTCTACTCCAAGGTCAGTATCATCTCAAACGAACCAAATGCCTCTTTGCTCAGAACCAAGTGGAATATTTAGGGCATATAGTGTCTGGCAGAGGAGTCGAGCCCGAGCCTTCCAAGGTTCAAGCCATGGTGCAGTGGCCCATACCATTATCGCCTAAGGAACTCAGATCCTTCCTCGGACTTACTGGGTTTTATAGGAAGTTCATCAAGAATTACGCGATGATCGCGGCTCCCCTCACATCACTCTTAGCCAAAGACGCGTTCGAATGATCATTAGACGCTCAATCTGCGTTTGAACAACTGAAGGCAGCCATGACGAGTGCCCCTGTGCTTGCCTTACCTGATTTCGACGAACCATTCGTGATAGAGACAGACGCCTCCGGCGCCGGCATAGGAGCGGTTTTAATGCAGAAGGGTCACCCCCTTGCATTCGTTAGCAAGCAGTTTGGGCCACGCATGATCCATGCATCAACCTACGTTAGAGAGCTCCATGCAATCGTTGCAGCAGTTCGTAAATGGCGCCAATACCTTTTGGGCCATTCCTTCACCATATTCACAGACCATAAAAGCCTCCGCGAGCTCATGTCACAAGTTGTCCAGACTCCGGAACAACACTACTACCTCTCTAAGCTTTTGGGCTTCGATTATACGATCCAGTACAAGGTGGGAACGTCCAATGCAGTCGCAGATGCTTTATCCCGGTCGCCACCCTCCGACGAGCTCCTCCTACTATCAGTGCCTAACCTCGACTTCATGAACGACCTACGCCGCACCCTCCATTCCAGCATGGATTTTCAAACACTACTACCCAAGGTGCGTGAGCATCCTCAGGATCACCCTGACTATTGAATTCACCAAGGGCTATTGCTGTTTAAAAATCGCATATGGTTAAATGACGATAACCCATCTATACCCAATCTCATGCTAGAATTCCATGCAACTCCGTTAGGGGGACATCTTGGGGTAACTAAAACCACACACAGACTGGAATCCAATTTCTTTTGGTCTTCACTGCGAAAAGATATCAAGCGCTTCATCAAGGAATGCAGTGTTTGTCAACAGACCAAGGCAAGTACACAACGTCCCGTCGGCCTTCTTCAACCACTCCCGCCACCAACCGGGGTCTGGGAGGACATATCCCTAGATTTCATCACTCAGTTGCCGCCATCTCACGGTTACATTGTTATTTTGGTTGTGGTGGATAGATATTCCAAAGGTATCCACCTTGGAGCTTTACCCACTAACCACTCTGCATTCAAGGTTGCCTCTCTATTCATCGAAATCGTCTGCAAACATCACGGATTTCCGAAGAGCATAGTCTCCGATAGAGACCCACTCTTCCTGAGTTCCTTCTGGCGTGAGCTCTTCCGGCTAAGTGGGACGCGCCTCCGCATGAGCACGGCTTATCACCCACAATCCGATGGACAAACCGAAGTCATGAATCGAGTTCTAGAGCAATACCTCAGATCCTTCGTCCACGAACAACCAGCTACTTGGTATCGTTATCTAACACTAGCGGAATGGTGTTACAACACATCCCTTCATTCCAGTTCAGGGCTGACACCGTTTGAAGTCATTTATGGTAAGCCACCACCGGCGTTGCCACATTATCTTCAGGGTGCATCTGCAAACGAGGTCGTGGACTCTCTGATGTCCTATCGTCAAGAGATCCATCAGAAGCTACAACGTCATCTTCACAAGGCGCAGGAGACCATGAAAAGACTGGCGGATGATAAGTGCCGTGACGTTAACTTCACCGTCGGCCAATGGGTCTACGTTAAGCTGCGACCCTTTCGTCAACGAACAGTAGCAGGCCTGATACACCCCAAATTGTCCAAGAGATATTTTGGGCCGTTTCAGGCAATAGAACGCGTGGGTCAAGTTTCTTATCGACTCAAATTACCCGAGGAAGCAAGGATCCACCCCGTGTTCCATTGTTCACTTTTGCGCGAACACCATGGCCCTTCCCCGACACCACTGGATAGCTTGCCGTTACAATTCATTGCTCAGAAACCAGTAGCACGCCCTTTGTGTATCCTGGATTCTAAAATCGAAACATCATCATCCCCACCAACAAGACTCGTGTTAGTCCAATGGGAGGGTCAACCTCCAGAGGACACCACCTGGGAAAAGTGGTCAGAAATTCGGGACCTTCATCACCTTGAGGACAAGGTGGTGTTCGCGGGCGAGGGTATTGTTAGCAATCATCTACAAGATCTCGAGGATACTGAAGCTGATAAAGGCACCGAGAGCCTGGAACCAGAAACCAAAGAAGCAAGGCCCAAACGAACAACTTCAAGACCCAGCTATTTGAAAGACTACGAACCATGATTTGAGGATAGCGCCATCGTAGTTAGGTACCCAGTTCATTAGGGTAGTTACAAAGGCTGTTAGTACCGTTAGTACGGTTAGAAAGACGCTGTGTAGTAACCTTGCCAATGTATAAATACATGAATGCATATAATAAAGGGCATGCAAAAGCTTACGTACAATACAAAACTCTCTCTCTCTCTCTCTCTCTCAGGAGGTTGCCTTCCCTCGAAGTAAGGCTTATCTCTCTCTCCCCTTCCCTTTTCGTGACCTCTGCTCTTAACAGTTTACAATTTGAATGCAATTTTGTATGTAGACATTTCCTGATGTTTCCTTTCACATGTTAAGGTAAAAATGGCTACTCATAGTTAGACTCAGACCTCCATCTTCATCATAAGTTCTTTGGCTGATGAAGCCGCAACAAGTATATTCCGAGCACCATGCTTAATGAAGCCTTCTTCAACACCATTGTCAAATAATGCGAGCAAAGAGTTATAGTAACCATCAACATTGAGTAGACCAACCTGTGGAGGATGATTCTGAGTTAGCACATGATTATATTAGTATAGCAAGGATTTATACTACTAAGTAACAACATCAGGTTACCGGTTTTTTATGAATTCCAAGTTGAGCCCAAGTTATCATCTCCAACAGCTCTTCCATAGTTCCATATCCTCCTATTATAAGGAAATGAGAGAGGGTATAAGAAAGAAATAGTAACTACTATTATATACACAATACAGCAATCAAGTACATCAAAATAGTAAATTTCAGTATATGAAAGAGCATCTTTAGTAACATTAACATGTCATAAGACACACAGTCATCAATTATTCTTTGAAACTATTTGAAAGCTGTTGTGGTAACTACCAGGGAGGGCGATAAATGCATCAGCTTCTTGAGCCATTGCAGCTTTACGCTCATGCATATCTGAAACAATTCTTACTTCACCAACTGGTTCACCAGATATCTGTCAAAATAGGCAAATTATAACTTACTAACAATTAAAAGATCATATTTTCGACATTGAAAGCACCATAATTTTTTTTCATAACAAAGGGACTACTATCATAAAGGACCCAACAAATTCTCACCCAAATCAGTCATTATACTAAGAAGTGAAATGCTACTAAGCAAAACTTAGCACAAAACAATAACCCACCCCCACCCCTCCCATAAAAGGATTTTTTTTCTAATTTCTCCGACTCCTATTCAGATTAGTTCTTCTGAAAGATTGTATCTTTCACAGTCAAATCATCATATAAATCCCAAAAATAAACTAATATTAAACAAGAACCAGTTCATTGCCAATGATCAATTTAACTGTACACAGAAAGAAAAACAAGTAAACTGACACAGCACATTAAAGGTAACAGTTAAACAGGTAGTAGCACAAATACCTCAAGAGGCATGAGAGCTTTTGGAATAACCCTGTATATGTAGAGAGGAGAAAAATACAAGAAAAGGCAAATAGACAACAAACAAAGGGTGAGACAAAATGATTAAACCAATAACAACAAGCCTACACAGTGAAAGAATAGACTATAGAGTATCCATGATAAATTAAACACTGCAATACAAAGCATGTTGTTTCAGGCATACCCTAGAACATGGCAGCCTCCATCATACATTCTCTGGGATATTAGGCCCATCAGCCCAACACTTCCCCCACCATACACCAAGTCAATGTTCCTCTTAACCTGTAATTCACACCATAGAATAAAACACACAAAAACACAGAAAAAGACAATATTGAAGCTCAATTATTATTCTCTTCACACATTAGAAAACAAAAACCGAATTTTGAACATCACATATGGTCATTAATTATCTGACTAAGCAAAAAAGTCAAGCACACTTTATAACCAAGTTTTTTTTGGATCAGAATTGAAGTTTCACTTTTGTAATATGTATTGACCTATAAATTGAGAATCTGAGATGAAATTTCAATTCTGATAAAAGAAAATCCAAAAAAGTTTTATCTTTTTTACAAAACCAATAATCCAGGGCGATATATGTATGGACCTACAAAAGATTGTTATCCAAAAAATGTAGAAAAAAAAAAAGAAAAGAAAAGGAGCACTCTCTGACAGCTACGTACCCAAATGCCCTTTATGGAAAAAGATGAGTTTTTTACGACAGAGGAAGATAAGAAGAAAAAGACGGTGTTGCAAAAGAAAGCTGACCAGTTCATTGGCCAATTCAATGGTGGCGTCACTGAAAACTTGACGGTTGCCAGAGTTGCTGCCGCAAAAGACACAGAGGCTCTTGAACTTGCCTTTGGGGAAGCCATGTTCCATTTCTTTCTTTCTTTCTTTCTTCCTCCGTTTGATGATGATGATGATGATTTTGTCTTAGAGGAAATCCAAGACCATTGGAACAGCGAAAACAACATTAATTTATACCACATCCGGTCCTAAGTTGATAATTTTATTTAGGATTAAATATTTTTTTTCGTACATGTAATTTCAGCATTTTTTTTTTCTTATTTTAGTCCTGCTAATTTATTTTTTTATTTTAATCTTTTCAAAATGGTGTTTGTTTTATTTCATTTTTTCCCTTAAAACATTACTTTCTTTTAAAAAAAATATTGTAAATAGTAAACAAATGTTATTTAAAACATTTTAAAAACAGAAAATAAAACAAACAAATTTTATAAACACTAAAACAATTCTTTTTAAATAATGAAAATGAAAAAAACATTAAAGAGATGAAAAAAAAATATTTAAACCTTTTATTTATTTAAAATGTCTAATTAAGTCTACTACTTATTTGTAAGAGTTTCAATCTAAGTCTTTTATTTTTAAAATAATTTAACATAGTCTTTTATTTTATTTGTGAACTGTCTTAATGGCTCCTTTCCGTCTCATCTAGGTTGACCACGTTAAGATATAAATTCGGATAAAAATTATCACATTAAGATGTTTTTAAAAAAAATTTACCATATTTTAATCACGTTGAGACATTTCAAGAAAATAAAGAATTTGATTGAAACTTTCAAAAATATAGAAAATGTTTAAATATTTTCTTCATTCTTATAATTTGTCATTTTTTCATTTTTGTCTTTGTATTTTTTTTTTGTTTAGTTAGTGTAAAATGCATTTGTTTTTATTTTTCATCTTTAAAAAGTTTTAAATAACATTTTAAACAGTAAAAAAATATTTTGTATAATAAAAAAAATAAACATACTTTAGAAGAACTAAATCGGAAAAAAATTATAAAAGAAAAACTATATATTACATAGATAAAAAAAAATCTTTAAACCAATAGAAACCTATTTAAACATTTTAAACAAATAAAGAGTCAAAATTGATAATAAACCTTTATATTATACTAACAAACCGAGATATATTAGTTTACAACTTTACATTTGTTTATGGTAAGCAGAGATACGATGGTTTAAATAATGATGAAATAAAAATTGGCAATTGTTATGATAATTTCATATCATTAGGTGTTTATTGGCCAGGTTGATTCAAGTTTAGAGGAAAATAAAATTTGAATCAATTGATTTGATTTAGTTTTGATTTCAGATTTTTTTTTGTCTAATTCAAATCAAATCGAATCAATAATGATTGGATTGGTTTGATTCGGATCATCAAATATCCAACCAACAAAAATAATAAAAAATATGTTTTAAAAAATATATAAAATAATAATTTTATTCTAAAATTAACCAATAATCTTGTGACATATATCAAATTAATCAAATTTATTGTGAGGAAATCTGAAGTTTAAAGGTATATTACCGTTGCTGACAGGATAGAGGTCTAGAAGAGACTCGAGAACATCAATGACTCTCATGAGGAGACAAAACAACAAATGGAGAAGGCGTCTATGTGCCCTTTTAGGATTATGTAAGAAAAGAAAATAAAAGTGTCAAAATGAATTTCTTTAAATGTAGGTGATGAACGTAAAACATAAAGGAAATACATAAAACGACATAAAAAAATAAATAACTTCAGTATTTAAAAATTAATAATATATATTCGATTTGGTTCGAATTGGTTCAAATTTAAAAAATTTCAATCTAATACTCAAACTAAATGTCATGGGTTCTATTTAGTTTGGTTTAGATTGGTTCTAATATAGAAAAAAATTATCAAATTCGTCTTATATTAAACGTTCGAATGACGGTAAGGATAAAATAAAAATTAATTGTAGTTGTGATTAATTAATATATTGAATCCATAATAGTTAAGAGATTAGCAAAGTAATAATGCGATTGTTCAATGATGTGATAGATATATTAATTTAAAATTTTAGAATTGATTGATGGTTGTTGCTAACTAATGCATGTCATTTGTTTCATTACCTGAATAAAATTATAATGTTAATTTGTGACGAAAACTTGAATTAAATTTAAATTTACTTATGTACATTAGAAACATAAAGAATGGAATTAATAATAAATCGATAATATAATATAAAGGTTTGGAACTTATAGAATCATTTTGAAAAAAATACAAGGCAGGAAAATAATAATAAAAAGTTACATGAATGAAAAATTTAATTGATCCTAAAAACATTAGGCCAATATATATCTTAAATGTGTCACCAAATATCTTTAGTATATGAATAAAAATTATACTATATAATTGAATACTAATTTTTCATTTTTTATTTTTACTATTTTTGAGTTTGAGGAATTTTTAAATTTATTTTTCAAAACTTAAAAAAGTGTCCACCTCGATGATTAACCTAATACAATTCAATTAAAGTTAGATTGAATTGACTAAAAAAAGATAAATTTAATCCAACTCAATTAAATTTAATTAGATTGGGGTAAAAATTGAAAAAAAAAACAAAAAAGAAAAACTAACTTGAGCAACTTACACCCCTACTATATATACCTTAAATGTGTAACCAAAGTTGTGCATATATTTATTACTACTAAATAAATATTATTAATAATCTATACATTGATAATATTAAAATTAATATTAATATAATAAGATGTAAATTATGAAATATATTAATATTAATAAATAAAATTAATGACACTAAATATATACTAATATTAAATTTAAATGTTTGTAAAAAATATATTTAAATGAATGAATATATTAACATTAATAACATTAAATATTTACTAGTATTAAATTATATATTGATAGTATTAGGTTAAATAATAATTCATTTTGAACACTTACAAATTTTATTTATAAATTAATTATTTTAATTATATTTTTAAGTTTCAATTATTATATTTTTTATATTATATTTTTAGATATTTTCAATTAAAAATAATTATATATTATAGCACACACCACAATATAATATACTTTCTAATTCTTTTAAAGGTTTACCTAAAAGATTTAAGATATAACTAATAAGAGGTTTGGAATACCACGCAAGTTAAGAGACAAATGATAAATTCTACTTTGCATTGTCCACAAGATTTTGGGTCATTCTTTATATATCTGATTACTCGATATTTTTGACAAGTACAAATCCCACTTTTTAACATATTTTTTAGTTTCATGTTTTTATTTTGTTGATTAGTGTAATTGTTAAATTATCTTAAAGTATAATTTTAAATAATTTAATAAATAGTATAAATAGTGTAATGGTTAAAATAAATAGTGTAAAGAGAAGAGAAATAAAAGATAATAAAATCTTACCTTCTAGTAATAAAAAGGATAATAAGGAAGTTTAATAAATTTTAACTTGTTTTTTTGTAAGCAAATTTTACCTTGTTTAAAAAAGGATAATAAATAAATTTAATAAATATTTTAAGCATTGGTCTCTCAAAGTATCATAATTGTGAAATTATAATCTTTTAGCTTTTAATTATATTAATTGAGTCTCTCATATATCATAATTGTACAATTTTAATCCAAAGATTCCAATTCGGCCAATTGGATATGTCTGGTACAAAATTGTGCAATTTTAATCTTCAAGATGATGGTGTGTGTTGTAATTTTGTTCATTTTAAATTAGTCCCTAGGGACTAAAAGCAATTTATTTACATATTATAGGAACTAAAACAAAAAATAAATATACTTTAAGGACTAAAACAAAATAATAGGAACCAAACCCCCCAAAAAAAAAAACTATAGGGACTAAACGCCAAAAAAATTTATAGGGACAAAAACAAAATACTATATTTTAAGAATTAAAAACATATTTAAGATTAAAATATTTCATATATATTAACAAAAATATTTTTAGCATATTAACAAAAATGAAGCCATTAAAATCACACAATTGTAATATTTTAAAGGAACCAATTGACTCAATATTCTTAATAAGGTTAAGCAAACCTTTTAACTAGTAAAAATAAAAAACTAAAAATTATTAAGAAGTGCTTATCAAATATACACTAAATTAACACTGACTATAGTATATCCCATATAACACAACATATTAAGTGATATAAGGGTGTTATATGTAAGAATTTTTCACACAATTGCAATATCTTGAAGGAACCAATTGACTTAATATTCTTAATATGGTTAAGCAAACCTTTTAACTAGTAGAAAAAAGAAACTAAAAATTATTTAGAAGTGTTTATCAAATATATACTAAATTAACACCGATTATAGTATATTCTATATAACAAAACCTATTAAGTAATATAAAGACGTGATATGTATGATTTTTTTTTAATCATAGGAATTAAATAAGTTATATGTATCATATTCAATCAAATGAATCAAATGAGTTAGACTCATTATATTATATGTATGAATTGATCGTATAGCCAATGGATTTTTATTTTTTTTAGAGGAAGCCAATGAATTATTGTACCATACGTTTACCAACTTTAAATAAAGCAGAATATAGTTTTAGTCCTCTTAAAGAAAGAAAGGTTATGGATTTCCGAGATGATAAAAAAGACAAGGTGATATTTTTTTGGTGTTGAAAGACAAGGGGATATGATCACACCAATGTGATTTTTTTTTAAAAAAAAATTTCCATCAAATGATGTTTACTCAATAATTTAATTTGAAGCCATAAAAACAACTTTGATATTAATGTCAATTTATAATGTCGATTTCCTTCAAAAATTATTATAGTGTTGATTTCCTTCGAAAAAAACAACTCTGTTATATAATTTATTGGTGTAATTTTTTTATCTAAATAATTATCATTATATATCTTTATTTTTAAATTTAAGAGGTGAAGGACGAGAGATAGGAAAATAAATAAATAAAAGATGTGATGAAAAATTTTATATAAAGAAATAAATTATTTTGAATGCGTAAATATGAACATCCTTATTTTATTTTATTAAAAATTGGAACATAGCCATGTTGTCTGAAATTTGTTTTGTCAACCATGGAGGATCCATTTTTGTCATATTTGCAACTTTTCCAAAGTAACGGAGTGTTGACTTCTTTTTAAAAATGCAGGAGCGGAAAGCATCTATGGTTCAATGTAGCTTTTTTTACAGGAAAAAACATAACTAACATATTTTTAATTTTAATTTTTGTATCATTAATCTTATTTATTATTAAAAAATAGACTTAAGTTATTTAGTAAAATCTACTTAAGACTTAATCAATATAAAAAATGTGCTGTTAAAAAAGAAAAGCTACAAGTTTAGACCTTCTCTTTTCATCTCCATTTCTTTCCCCTTCAACTCCTAAACTCAAGCAATCATATTCGGTCTTCTTCAACCAGACCAATGGAAAACAAAATTAGCTTTACATTTGATTTCATAATAAAGTTATTAAACTTTTTCTATAGGAAATTTTTTTCTATAGGAAAATTTCCAGTATCACAATAGTCCCTTGAACATTTGCCAAGAAACAAGTTATTATTATCATCATTGTACAAGGGGAAAGCATAAAACATAGTGATAGTGGTAGAAGAAATCATCACATAGATCCAATTCCAAAGTTATGGGAAGAAGAGTCCCTAATGAGAATAACAACATCATATTGCATTGATAGACCCATTTCTTTATTTTCCATTTTGCATGGTAGGATTTGTCACAACCATTGTTATAATCGCAGCTTTGTGCACTGAGGTTTCGAAAAAAATCATCATCAGCAGCAGCAGCACCTGCCCCAGTTTCTAACCATGATTAAGTGACAAATATTTTGAATATTGAATCTACTACCCCACCAACAACATCAGCATTGTTAGAACATGAACAACATCCTAGTACCTCGGAGGCAGCAATGTTGGAAAACACAACACGAACAACACAAACACAAAACAATGACACGTTAGTGAAGGAGTTACCTCTTCCACTAGCATTGCAGCAACACCCCAATGTAGACCCCAAGATTGTGAAAAGAACAACTTCTGAACGTAGGTTGTCTTTTCATTTGCGTAAGAAGATGCCAAAGAGTTTTTCAGTGGCAAGAAATTGGGATCAAAAGGGTAATTACAATGATGCAGGGAAGAAGGGGAAGTTGTTGAAAACAGATAATGACTCTATGTGGATGAAGACAAAAGGAAAGTTGAAAAATGATGATTCTGTGTGGATGAAGACAATTATACTTGGGGGAAAGAGTGTTCCTGATGAGGGCAAAGCGAAGAAAATCTCAGCATATCATCCTAGGAAGGCGTCTGTGTCACTTTCTAGACAATGTTCTTTCATTAATCCTGGTGCCTTCTCTGTACCCCAATCCCATGAAGAAATAATCAATAAGATGTGTGAGGACAAACAAATGAAAATATACAATTCTATCTAGTTATGTCCTAAATCATGTCATTTTTGTATAGTTAGTGGATACTTTTGTTTTATCTTGAGTCCCTTCTTATGTGTAGGTCACATTCAGTCTTGATTAATTCGAATTGACTTAAATACGTGCATGTTTGGAATGAATTTTCCAACTATATCACCACCCTTTTACAGTGTTTATAAGAAGCAACAAGAAATTGCTTCTACGTTATTTGAGCATATTGACGTGATTTTTATAGTAGTTGTGGTGTGAAGATGTTGTTTCAAACATGCTATAAATCCAATTATTCTTGAAACTTCAAAAGAAAACCAAATTCCTTACTACTTAAACCAAGAAGCAATGGTATGATAGTTTGTGCATGTGACTGTATATGTGATCATGCATACTCAACCAAGAAAATTATTCTTTCATTCATGTGACATTGAGGGAAATGGGGAAAAACAATTGTGTCTTCCTGCTCTCATTTAGATAAATAAATGGAAAGAATACTTAAAACCATGTGAAAACATTTAGATCTAGAAAACCTAGTATAGATGATTACACACAAGTTTCACAAATTGAAACATGTTTGCTTAATTAGAAAAAGTAATTTTAATTGGATTGGCATTAACAATTTTTTTACCAGGGTATTAACTCAATTAGAAAATGTAAGATCACACTATAATATATGCTTATGTAAAAAAAGTATACATTATAGTTAGGGGTGGGAATAGGTTAGGCCAGGCTTTGAAAGACCTGAGTCTAGCCTAAGATGAATTTTTTATGCCTGAGTCTGGCCTATAGCCTATCAAAGACTTTTATTTTGTCTCGACCTAACCTTTTTAAAAGCTTAGTTTAGCCTGATAGTCTTTTTAAAAGCCTTCTTATGTAATAGGAAAGTTAAAGAAAAAAGAAAAGTTAAAGAAAAAGGAAACGTAAACAGCAATAGGAAAGTTAATAAAAATAATCAGAAATATAAAGGGACACATGACTCACACCTAAATTGTAATTAAAGTCTTACTTGATTATAGGAATAAAAGTCATGGAGCAGAAATGTGTAATCAAAATCTACTAGTTTCAAAAATAAAATTAATTGTACTCAAAAAATAATATAAGTATATATTGGTACCCAAAAAATAATATATATATATATATATATATATATATATATATATATATATATATATATATATATATAGGTCGGCCTATCATGCTTATAAGACTTTTTAATAAGCCTAAATCTGGTCTATTTAATTTAATAGACTTTTAAAAAAGTCTGAGCCTAACCTTTTAATTAAATATGTCAGTTCAGGCTAGACTTTATGTAGTCAGGTCGTAAATCTCTCTAAACCGACCTGGCCTATTCCCACCCCTAATTATAGTACTCAATTAAGTTTTTTTCGTAATATGTTTTTTAAATATTATTGTTGTATTGTAAATTTTAACTACAAAATACATATAATCCATACTATATAACAAGAGATTTATCAAATTAAATCATAATATTTATTGAATTTTAATAAAACTCTTTTTAATCTTATTTTTTTAATAAAAAAATACATATAAAAGAATAAATCTAAAAAATGGGGGGCAGAATAGCTCTTTTTAAGATGATAAATGAACCAAGCCCTATCCTAGTAACAAGATTCATTAGCTATACTACTTCAGTTCAAGATTCAAAGAGTGTTTTCCGGTAACAAATCAAACCAAAATAGCATATGAATGATTAAACCATGCATGATGCATTAAAAAAAAGCAAAGAAGTACAATATCGAATATTGAAGCATAAACATTGGCGGATCCACATTTAAATTCCCCCTACAAGATTTTTTTTTTATTTGTATCTATAATAAAAAAAATCCTCGTTTCTTCAAAAAAAATCCTCATAAAAATGAATACAAAAAGTATAAGAAATAAAAAAATTATACTAATTTAATGTTTTTTTTATTTTTTTTTATAATATTGAGTATTGACAATGAAAAAATAATAGAATATTTTTAAAGTACGAAAATGTGTAAAAAATCTGTAATTATTAGAAGCTTAATATTTTGATTTTTTATCATGATATTATGTATTTTACAAAAACTTGTGATATTTTTTAAAAAATATATTATAAATTATTTTTTTATAAAAAATTCTCTGGACTTGTCAGTGATTATAAACTTAGATTAAAATATCATAAAGAGAGTACATGGAATGTGGTTTCATTCCATCCAACAATGGGAATTTATTCAACTGAGAATTGAAAAAGAAAGAAAAAAAATCACGAAGCTCATATAGAAGTGAGAAGTGTTAAATAAGTAACCTTAATAACTTAAGAGGGGTGAATTAAGTTTAAAAAATTTTCCTAACAAATTTTAATTCTCTCTTTAAAAGAAATAAACAGACTTAATATGCAGAAAAAGAAGGAATGAACAATTTATTTGATATTTCTTTAAATGTGCAAAATAAAATTAAACTGCAATAAAGTAAAAAAGTGTAGGGAAGGGAGAATTGCAAACTCAGTTTTATACTGGTTTGGCCACTCTCTGTGCTTACGTCTAGTCCTTAAGCAGTCCACTTGAGATTTTCACTATCCTTATAAATTCCTTTACAACTTCTGAATCATCCAGGGATACATTTCTCTCGTGTTCTGAAAAACTTACAAATCAAGAGACCCACGGCCTCTTGACTAACAATAGTTTGCTTTTGAAGTACAGAAGATGTTTTTCTCTCTTTGAGAAGAATGATACAACTTGAAGAACTTATAAGAATCCTTAATTGTTTTGCAAGTGTTTGGCCAAAGGTTTTCTTGTGAGAGAATAAGACAATGAAGTTATGAAAAACTCTCTGAAGAATTTCGAACACAAGTCACATATTTATAGGTCTTTGGTGGTTTTCAAAAACTTATGAAGAGATGTGACTTTTCAAAGTTATTTTTGAAATTTTTTCACTAGTAATCGATTATAGATCTGTGGTAGTCAATTACACAATTAATTTTGAGGAGTCATGTCTTTTCAGTTTGAATTTCAAAACATTCCATTACTGGTAATCAATTACACAAAGGTAGTAATCGATTACAGCCTTTAAAATTCAAACTTCAAACTTTCTGAAAGCTTTTCAAAAACATGTTTGCTTTTGGTAATCGATTACAACCTCTAGTAATCGATTACCAGAGAGAAATATATATTTTCCAACGATGTAAAACCATTGAAGAAACTTTATAAGAGATTTGAAAATTTAAGTCTTTTAAGGCAAAACCTTTGCAATCTTTTAAGAGATTCTTTTAACTAATAATGTACTATTGTGAATCTTTTCTCTTCATCTCTTCATCTTGACTTGAATCAACTTTGAATAGCTTCAATCTTTTGATATCATCAAAATCTTCATACAACATATGCATTTACATTCTTTCCCTTTTTTATGATGAAAACTATCTAAAAATAAGATAAACGATATTTGATTTGCAAGACGAGCACTCACCCTTACTCCCCCTTAATTTTGCAATTTATTGCCTAATTTTAGAAAAGATCTACCCTGAGTTTCTCTCCCCCTTTGGCAACATCAAAAAGCCAAAAAGACTTGACAAAATATCAAAGCCACAAAAATCCAAAGCAAGCATCACAATCATAACCAAAAGCATGGCACAAAATAACCAAGTGTTGAATATCCAAAGCCAAATACTGGACAAAATAGTAAAATGTCTAGAAAATTAACGACTTATAATACTAGAAAAAAATAGGATGAAAAAGAAACGTCTAAGAATCCACAGGAGGATCAAAGCAACGTCGAATGAAGCTCATGTTGTCTTCAAGACGCATGATACATGAGTCCATTGCAACGAAGCGATCACCGATGAAAGCTCAAAGATCTCATAGCTCAGTGAGAACGTCATTCAATAAGGAAGAAGAGGTATCTTGCTACGGTGGTGGAGAGGGTGTGCGTTCATCGGGAATGGGAGGTGGCAGGTCTTGTTTATGCACCCATTGGCCATCCCTATCCTTCTGGTATCCAAAGGAGGTAATAGCACCAGCACCAATAGAAAATGATCTTTTAACCTTAACAAAATGTTCATCCTCTAAAAGAACATTGAAATGTTGAAGAAACAAAGTGATAAGATGAGGATACGGAAGAGGTGCATTGACCCGTAATGCCTTATGCATACAGTACCGGACAAGATGGGCCCAGTCAATTTGCCAACCGTTTTGAAGAGCCAATAGCAAGATTAAATCCTCCTCAGAGGCCTGAGCAAGATTTATGGACCGTGGAAGCAAAACTCGACAAAGGATATAATGCATAATGCGACATTCAAAGGTAAATGAGCCAGCAAGCAATTTGTCGGTCATATCAACATGGTCATTACATACCATTTTAAGGGCATCATGACTAGAATAGACATGCTTCCTATCATCAACTAGAGTGCCCTCAAAAGGAACACCCTGACTGCTCAGTTTTGTTAGAGAATAAAATAGAGATTGATCAACAACAATGGGTATTTGATGCACCTCAGAAAAAATGATACCATCCTGAATTTTCAGATTATTGTAAAAGACTCAAACTAATTTAGGATAGAATGGAAATTTTAGAGACATAAAATCAACTAATTCAGAATTTTGGAAAAACTAACAGCAATCAAAGGTTTCCCCTTCAAAGAATTCTAAGTCTAGATACTTAGGATCGAGAATGACATGATTTGAGAATAGGGAATAGTACCTTTGACGCTGGTCATCCGAAGAAAATAGAGTCAATGACCTTGGAGAAGAAAAAGAAGGAAGAGGTGGTGCTGGTGGGTCATTGGATGTGCCGTGGTGGCGTTGGCCTACAACGGTGATGGTGGAGGATGATCCCTTTCTCTTATTTGAGGGTTCTACCATTTGAGCTTGTTTCAGCAAATTCTGATCAGTGGGGTTTGTAGAGACTTGAAAAAGAAGAAATTTGAGCTTTGTTTGAAGTGATTTGGACAAGAAACGAGAAAGTTATGAAGATTTGAAGTTTTGAGAGGGAAGGGCGTCGTCAAGGAAAGTAAGGAAGAAGAGGATCTGCGCAAGGAGAGAGAAAATGCAGTATTTATAGACAGGGACGAGCTGTAATCGATTATAGCTCATGGTAATCGATTAAAGGCATAACTTGCAGCTGACCAAACCCCCTGGTAATCGATTATAGGGAGTGACAATCGATTACTAGACCTTAAAAACATGATTTTTTTTCTTCATTAAAACTAACTATTTTTCACCCACAAAACATACACATTCAGTGTAAATAATCAAAATATACAATAATTAAAAAACACAATCATCAAAAGCAATCATCATAACTCTCAAACACAATTATCAAAGACAATCAAAAATCAATCATCAAAAGCAATCAACAATCATCATAATCTATCAAATACAATCATCAAAAGCAATCAATAATCATCATAATCTATCAAACACAATCATCAAAGACAATTATCAATCATAAAAAATAAACAAAATAAATAGCTTATTTATCTAAGTTATTGATATCTAGGAGTCCTAATTTTCTTTTAATAGCAAAGAAAGTTTCTTTGGGGAGAGGTTTTGTAAAGATATCAGCTAATTGATTCTTTGTGTCAACAAATTCTAGTATACTATCCCCTTTTTGAACATGATTTCTCAAGAAATGATGTCTAATTTCAATATGCTTGGTTCTCGAGTGCAGAATAGGATTTTTAGATAGATTTATTGCACTCGTGTTATCACATCGAATGTGAATATGATCAAGAATTAATCCATAGTCAGAAAGTTGTTGTTTCATCCAAAGTATCTGTGCACAACAACTACCAGTAGAAATATATTCTGTCTCAGCAATGGATAAAACAATACTATTCTATTTTTTACTATGCCATGAAACTAGAGCAGGGCCAATGAAATGACAGGTTCCACTAGTGCTCTTTCTATCAGTTTTGCATTCGGCAAAATCAGAATTAGAGTATCCTATTAGATTATAAGTGGAATTTTTAGGATACCATAATCCTAGATTGATAGTGCCTAATAGGTATCTCATGATTCTCTTAACTTCACTTAGGTGAGATTCTTTGGGATTTGTTTGAAATCTTGCATACATACAAACACTAAACATTATATTAGGTCTACTTGCAGATAAATAAAGAAGAGATCTGATCATACTTCTATACTTCTTTATGTCTATTGACTGACCGGTTTCATCTTTATCCAGATAGCAAGCAGTACTCATAGGAGAGTAGCCATGTGTTTAGCATTTTCCATCCCAAACATGTAAATTAGGTCTTTGCAATATTTTGATTAACTGATAAATATTCAATTCTTTGTTTGCTTGATTTGCAGTCCAAGAAAAAAGTTTAACTCACCCATCATTGACATTTCAAATTCATTTTGCATATTTTGAGAGAATTCTTTGCAAAGAGAATCATTAGTTGACCCAAAAATGATATCATCAACATATATATGTACTAAGAGTATATCATTCAATTTTCTTTTAATAAAAAGGGTGGTATCAACCTTGCCTTTTGAAAAACCCTTTTCTAAAAGAAATTTACTCACACGTTCATACCAAGCCCTAGTGGCTTGTTTTAAAACATATAAAGCCTTTTTTCAGTTTAAAGACATGATTAGGCTTTTATGAGTTTTCAAGGCTAGGAGGTTGATCCACATATACTTCCTCTTGGATAAAACCATTTAAAAAGGCACTTCTCACATCCATTTGATAGAGTTTAAAGTCCATTATGGATGCAAAACCTAATAAGATTCTAATGGCTTCTAATCTGGCTATTAGAGCATATGTTTCCTCATAATTTATTCCTTCTTCTAGATTATATCCTCTGGCTACTAGCCTAGCCTTATTTCTAATTACTATTTCATGTTCATCTAATTTGTTTTTGAATACCCATTTAGTTCCTATAATCCAATGTTCATCAATTATGACTTCTTTTAAATTTTTAGGTTCATTTAAAGAAACAAAAGCCATATTACAACCTTTAAAATTCAAATTTCAAACTTTCTAAAAGTTTTTCAAAAATATGTTTGTTTCTGATAATCGATTACTAAAGAGAAATATATGTTTTCGAAAGATGTAAAACCACTTAAAAAAACTTTATAAGAGATTTGAAAATTTAAGTTTTTTAAGGTCAAACTTTTACAATCTTTTAAGAGATTCTTTTAATAAATAATGTACTATTGTGAATCGTTTCTCTTAATCTCTTCATCTTGACTTGAATCAACTTTGAATAGTTTCAATCTATTGACATTATCGAAATCTTTGTACAGAAGTGAGAAGTATTCTGATTATCAAGTTTTGAATCAAATTATTTAAAGAAAGTATTTCACTTTTCCTTTTCAATTTGTCTTATTTCCTTTAATGAAAGTAATATAAAAATCATTTATTTTCTTCCTGTAGTACTTCTTTTCTTTTTATCTCATTCTTTTGTACTTCTCACGTTTAAGTAATAATATAAAATAAAAAAAGTTATGCGGGAATAAGAGGATCCGATGCTGAAAGTGGTCCAAAGTCTGAAAATTTTCATAAATTTTATCCTCTGGTTCCAGGTTCGGGTCAGTTAAATTTCTTTTGTTCTTTTATATTCTTGTAATAATTCATTATTCAAACTTTTTGTTTTTTCAACTTTCTCTGTCTTCCCTCCCTTCGAATCAAATGGTCCAACTGTTTAAACATAAAGGCATTTCTCCTTTGTAATAAAATGGTCCATCTATGTGTTTTCTTTTTCCCTTTCAAATTTGGAAAGTCAAAATCTTACATAGTTTTTAGAGGAAAGAGAGAGAGAAGTATCAGACTAATTACATAAACTTGTTTAATATAAAGAAATTAATTAAGATGTTTAATTATACATACGGTAATATATTAATAGTGTAAATTTTGTTGGAGTATCATTCAATTATAAATTGTTATGTATACATAATTTTTTAAATCATAATTATTTTAACAGTTATATTTTGGTTAATAAGTTATATTTAAAATAATTTTAATTAATTAATATTATAAAATATTTACACTAACAATATAAATATTTTTTAACATGGTGTCATCCCCTTGTAATTTACTAGTAGTTAGAATAATTTCTTGTCTATAAATAGGGACTAGTCAAAAGGTAAATATTCTCTTTTTTTTAAAAGAAGGTAAAGAGTTGGAAAAATTTGCAATAAAAACATACAACAAGAAGTTTCAGGACATTTGTTGTAAGAAATATATGAAGTTGTATCATTTTAAAATTTGATTTGCACTTTTTCTTATCCATTATTTTCTGTTTAATATGAGTTTAAATTTAATTCAATCTCAAAAATTATGAAATTTTCTTATTTATAGATTTTATTTTGATTTTATCTTTAGTTAATATGAGACTTGAATTTTTTCTCAATCATTCAAAGTTTTTAAACATTTATTTTGAAAACACCATAAATCTATTAATTACATATTACATAAAGAGAGACACAATATTTGGGAAGAGAAGAGGAGCTATATGACCCTTTTAAAATTTTAAATAGATACTGGATATATAATTTTTTTATATGTGTAACACTCGATAATTTAAAGTATATTATTTAATTATTTTAAATCTTCGAAATATTTTTGTAAATATTTGACATCTTACTTTAATATTGAATTCAAGTTCTAAATTGTCACCTAATTCTAATTTTTTATTATAAAATTATTAATTTTATAGTATTTATCTTAAAAATTACATCTAAAATGGTTTATAATTTGTTGTTAATATAAAAATCTTTAAACTGATACGAAATTAATTACATAGTTTAATTGAATTAGAGTGAAAGCGAAGTAATGGTATAACCACGAACATGAACTTTGAGTTTTGAGGAGCATGGCGCGCAGTAAAAAAGCTAACAACATCATTTGTTTATTTATTCATTTTCTTTTACTTTGTTCTTTCTTGTGCACTCCAAAACCTTTTCCGCCACTACTCAGTCACAGTTACAGACACTGAGAGAGAAGGCTTTTTTTTTTCACTTTCTCTTTCATTCCCAATAGGAAGTGGGGCCCACATTGGTAACGGAACGACGTCGTGTGCGGTGGAGCGGGAGATAGGAAGAAGCGATGCGTGTTATCCGTTGCACGTTTTGAAATTCAAATCTCAGAAGAAAAAAAACGGCACACACGACACAAACCCACGACCACGACCACGACCACGACCACCCACTCAAATCAAAACAACTCACCACTCACTCATTACATTAAACTCTATCTTTGTCTCTGTCTCTCTCCAACATCATTCACTTCATTATTGCACCTTTCAGTTTCCACTCACAGCTCTTAACTCAACCCAACACAACACAAACACTCTCTCTTCATTTAATTTTAATTCTATATCTCCCTTCCTCCATTGAAAGCCACCCAAAGTTCGCATCTTCAACACCAGAGCCAAAATGGGTGCATCTGGAAAATGGGTAAAAGCATTAATCGGACTCAACAACAAGAGCGACCTTGTAAGTCACTTGCTTTTTCTAGCTACTAACAATTAACAAGTAGCATTTGTCGATTAAAAAAAACAAGCAAGCAACCATTTTTTTTTATTACTATTATTATTTCTGTTTTGGTGTTGGCAATTGGGTGACTAAGAAATTTCCATGTAGGGTGGGAAGAAGAAGAAATGGAGGCTGTGGAAGAGTTCTTCTGCGGGAGAAAACAGATCTCAAGGCAACGACTATGCTAGTAGTGTGGCTTCGGATTCTTTCAATTTTGCTGTGGCCACTGTGGTCAGAGCTCCACCCAAGGATTTCAAACTCCTCAAGCAAGAATGGGCCGCCACCCAAATCCAAACCGCTTTCCGTGCCTTCTTGGTATGTTTGGTTTACAGTTTGGATTTAGGCCTATCTTAATCCCGAAATCTAACACCTCAAGCGAAGATTGTCTCTTACTTATATACATTATTTGTTTTAGTTCATGTTTGGATTGAAGTTTACGAACTTAAGTTTGTAAATTGAGTCTGCAGAAGCAATTCAAGTCTTGCTTCTACAAAATTGAGTTTCCATGCAACGAACTTTAGTTTGATTTAAAATTAAGTTTGCAAACTGAGTCTGCAGAAGCAATCTAAGGTCTTGCTTCTACAAAACTGAGTTTTCTGGCAAAATTGTAATTTGCAAAACCAGTTAACCAAACATGTCAGGAAATTGAATTCACTTTCAAAAAGTACTTTTTGAACAGCTAACCAAACATGGCCTTAGTCATGTCACTGGTCGACGTGGGATGTTGGACAGTATACTAATACTTCATTTGACTGCAATTTTTTTTGTTCACTCAATGTGTAAATTTGAAACATGCCTGTTATGTTGGATTTTTATGATTGTAGGCAAGAAGGGCATTGAGGGCGTTGAAGGGAGTGGTGAGGCTTCAAGCTCTTGTAAGGGGTAGACTAGTGAGGAAGCAGGCTGCGGTCACATTGAGGTGCATGCAGGCCTTGGTTCGTGTCCAGGCACGTGTAAGAGCTCGGCGCGTGCGAATGTCCATTGAGGGGCAAGCAGTGCAGATCATGCTCAATGAACGCCGCACCAAAGCTGAGCTCATCAAACAAGCTGAGGTACCATATCATAATTTGTATGCACAAAACATAGATACAGTTTTGTCAGGTGTTTTTTCCCTGACAACACAGAACAGAATTGAAGTTTTAACTTGCTAAGCCTATGCTGATCTTTAATAGAAACTTTTATTGTACAATTTTTTGAAGTAAAACACACTAATTCTGATTGCAGAACAGTACCAAAAATATGCAGGGAATTGTGTAGACAGAACTTAAATGCTGTTCTTTAGGTGTTTTTGGTACTGATTCAATCAGAACTGTAGTTTTGTAATATATGCTTCCTTTTAATAGAAATCTTAATTACACAAATTGTTGAGATAAAAATAATCTGGAAAAAATCATTCTGATTAGAGAACACCACCAAAAGCACTTAGACTATGTTTGGTTTTTAGTTGGGTACTTGGGTCTGATTGTAAATCCAAGTTTTGCCTCAATTTGGTTTTAAAACTCAGTTTGAAATAGAAGTAAAGGGAGGGTTGCTTTTGCAAACTCAACTTATAAAATGAAGTTCATTCAAATTTAAGTTTGGCAACTTTAATCCAAACAAATACTTAGAAACTATGTCTAAGTTTTATCGACTTCCTAAACCATCCACCATACCATACAAAAAAATTTCACACACCTCACCTCTACATAATGTTTTGTGAGAAACATATTTTGGGCACATGCATGCAGGAAGGATGGTGTGATAGCAAAGGATCATTGAAAGATGTCAAGACAAAATTACAGATGAGGCAAGAAGGAGCTTTCAAGAGGGAGAGAGCAATTGCATACTCTCTTGCCCACAAGGTAAGCATAGACTGAGAAAATGTGCAATCTTTTATTATTCCTGCTTATATTAAGAAACATGTGTAATCCTTGGCTTTTGCAGCAATGGAGATCAACCCCCATCTCTAATTCAAGAGCAAACGCCGCTCTCAACAATCACGAGATGGACAAGGCGAACTGGGGATGGAGTTGGTTGGAACGTTGGATGGCAGCTAAACCATGGGAGAGTAGATTAATGGAACAAACCCATCATGCTGATGCCACAGAGAAGACCCCTCCTCCTCCTCCACCAAAGAAATGTGTTGACTCCTCCAATTCAAAAACATCAGAACTATGCAATATTAAAATCAGAAAGAACAATGTCAGCACAAGGATTTCTGCTAGACCTCCCCATATTGGACAAGCTACTCGCTTGTCATCGAGTCCAAGTTCTGAGTTTCACTATGATGAGAGCTGCTCTAATTCATCCTCAATCTGCACATCTACAACTCCAATACCTTGTGACAGGACAGAGGATAGTAACAACTCTAGGCCTAGTTACATGAACCTCACCGAGTCAACCAAGGCAAAGCAGAAAACCAGCAATCATCAGTACAATAGATCTCAGAGGCAGCAGTCCATGGATGAGTTCCAGTTTCTCAAAAGAACAGCAGTTTTCTCTAATGCTTCTGACCCTTCAACCAACTTTTCTAGGCCACTTTACCTACCAACCTACATGGATAAGAGTTCACGGTGAAAAAGCGACTTGATTCTATTGATTGATCCTCTCTGTTGTATTTATTTTCAAGAAGTTCAAACACTTCAACATCTTGTTGTTCAATGGTCTGTTAATTGAATTACAACTGTAGCAGTAGCTTTTGTGCTTTCCCTAAGCAATACTACTTTAGGGGTCTCTCCATTTGTATAATCAGTTGTTAATTTTTTATGTTATCAAGAGACTGCAAGGCCTAAACAAAGTATAAAATTGAAGAGTGAGACCCAGCAATTAGTGGGGGAATCTGCTTTTGTAGGCACATTCAAAGTCAAGATACTCTTTCTTTCATAAAATTTGCATAAAAGTTTAATATCCTGTTTGAATTAGCATATTTTGCCTTGTTGACAATCACAACATATTAAAGAGAGATTTTAATTCATCCATTGCATCACAAAGTACAATCTTAGTTGGTATACATGGTCACTCTATTATTACGTTCTTCTTATGACTCTAAGCTTGATACCATGCTTGAAGTTGAGAACCATACCATATTCCATTTCTACAGGTTTTTCCATGTCAACTGAATGACGAAAAACATATTTCTGGTACAAATGAATCAGAGTAAGCTTGATCTCTTGTAGGGAAAATTTCTGACCAATACATGCCCGGGGACCAATTCCAAATGGTATGAATGCATAAGGATGTCTTCGTTTCATTTCTTCACATTTGGGGTCAAACCTCTCTGGTTTGAACTTCTCAGGCTCTGGAAAATTCCTTGGATCTTTTGCTAGAACTCCTAGAGCTAACCATACCCATGTCCCCTGCTCATGTACAAAACATCAGTGGTGGCATAACTAAAATACCCTGCATCAAGACAATGGAAAATTTTGCACATGTACTAAAACAAAGAAAATGAGACAAATTTCTATGTAATGTTAGTATAAAAGTTTCACACTATCGACCAATTAAAAATTGTTTGACTTTTATAATATGTTTGGTTTAAGAAAAAATAAGCAGAAAGTAAGATGATTTTATAAGTTGTTTGGTTGCATTAGAAGTAGAAAGAAATAAAGAAGGTATGGTATGTATACACAATGAAAAGACAGAATAAATAGGTGGGGTTCATATATTTTTTTTTTTCCATTCCTTCCTTGGCTTACTCCTTCTAATCAAGGAAAAGAAGTATTTTTTTAATATTTCCCCTTCCTTTCTCTTTTTTTCACGTAAACCAAATAATATATAATTATTATAAAAGTCTACAAATTTATTATATCTAGATTTTTGTTTGATGAACATATAAAAACTCTTTACGGGGTCCATGCACGTATTATTTTCTCATTACATGTTATCCCTCCCAATGCCATCAAAAAATTATATTTGACACTGGACAAAGATGTATTACTACCTTTGGAAGAAGGTAACCTCCTATCTCCACCTCATTTGATGTTTCTCTTGCAACCAATGGGGAGACTGTGTAAAACCTCATGGCCTCTTTAATCACCTGCGTTAATTAAATTGAGAATTTTACATCATTATTGCTGGTCCTTGCAAATTCAACGTACAAAATCTTGAATCTCACAAAGTATCACTATCAGCTGACCTGATCAAGATAAGGAAAACTGTCATGAAGATCTTGAGCTGTGGGAATCCTATCAGGTGGACCAAATCCATCAATCTCTTGAAGCAACTTTTTCTCAACCTCTCGGTGTCCAGCAACCAAGTAGACAATGGATGACAAGGTAAAGGCTGTGGTAGCTGACCCAGCAAGTAAGTGCTCATAAGTAACAGCGCTAATGTAATCAGGTGAAAAGACATTTTCAGATACTTTCTTTGATTCTCTTGCATTCAAAATGAGTGACAAGAAATTCTTTGAAGTTCTATTCTTGTCTTCCATTCTCCTCTTGACAATCTCATCAAGAGGACCACTCAACTTCTCATTAGTACTCTCTATTTTGCTGTCCATTGTGCCTGGTATTCTCTTCAGAATCTGCCTAAATGGCTCCTGAAGTATTGGTGCAAGTAGACCAAGTATGATGGAGAATGAACCAGACAAGTCCATCTTAAGTTGTGTTGTGGAGTAAATGTGTTGATTGATGAAATCAGATACCTCATCATCATCATTTCTCACATTGTTAACACTAACACTCTTGATTGATTCACAAACTGAATGTGGCTTAGAGAGGCCAAAATTGACACCAAATGCTGCCTCTCCAATCACATCGGTTGCTAGCCTTAAGGAAAGATTGGAAAAGATTATGTCCTCATTTGGGGTGTCAAGATTTTGTGTTGCGGATTCTATGAATGATTGCATCGTTGGCACTAAGCTAGCCAAGTGTGATGGCTGGTACACTGACAAGATCGTGTTTCGCATGGTTGACCAACGTGAGTCCCTGCAAATCATCATTGCATGATCAATTTCTTTTGTGTGTTCTTAGATTTGGTGTATCAAACCATTGTTCTTTCTCACTAGAGGACAAAGATTTTGGAGAACCATTAGAATTGGATTACAACGAATCTTTGATTCTCAAATTAATGACATGACACGATGATCACAAAATGGAAATGAAATTTAACATATAGTGCCTATGCTAATGCTACCCCACACAGAAATCCACAAGAAAAAAGTTGCACAAAAGTGCTCAACAAATGAGACCTCTCTATATTTTAACTTCTATCAATTGTAAAGAAATATAACTAGAGTGTAAAATACATTAACACTCTCATTTAATCACAAATTATTATTGATATAACTTATAAAATAATCATTATAAAAATTAATAAATTTATTATACATGTGTGATTGAATAACAATATAAAAAAATATAAAAAAATGCAGAATTTTTTTTACTCAATAATTATATGAAATACCTTTCCTGTCTCTCTAAGTGTGACTCAAACAGTTTTATGCTAGGATAATACATTTGAAAACCTTCAATACTCATTATTTTCATTTATCTATTCTCTAACTTATTGAATAATAGTTTGTCTCGTAAATTAACAATTATTGTTTATGCTATTATTACAAAAAGAAAAGAAAAAAATTAAATTGTATACCTGGTAAAGAAGAGACCTTTTTGGTGAAGGGGGGAAGCTGAAATAGGAGAGGGAATGCTTCTGTTTGGAATGTCTTTGAATTTTTTTATTCCCACTTCTTTACAAAGCTCTGGATCTGCTACCAAGATTAGTGGTTGTCTTCCCATATGAAATCTGCTCCATTAAACAAATAGTAACAACATCATCAACAGTTAAAGTGAGAAGATGGCTTGATAAGCATAAAATGAAGTTGCCATGATTTATCAAGCATTTATGATACTGATTTCACAATGAAAATTTAAAATACTATTAAATATAGAATTTAATTTTCATAAACTGATTTGAACACACTTGATCAATTAAAATAATATTTTAAAGATGACATTTAAAATAATTCTTATTATAAAAGTCGTGAATCTTATTAGTGTATATTTATTAATTTTATTGATGAGAGAACCTTATTTATCACTTTTAATAAATATTTTTTAATTAAATTTTTTATGTACAAGAACCTGAAATTTTGTTTAAAATTTTTTAGCACTATTTCACTCAAAATGACATATTGGTCATAAACTGATAATGATCTATAATTAAGTAACACTACGTGCTAATTAAATTCGATCTTAAATATAACTAGCCGTTAATGGAAAAATTCACGAGAATAATATATGAAATCACACATTAATTCGTATTCATCTTTTCCTTTCTCTTCTTTTTCCATGTTAAATTATGTTTAATGTATACTTTTTTTAATAACTTAATAATCCTCTGCAAACAGTGCTAGAAGTTTTCCGTACTCAATGATTAAAATCGCAGCAAAATGTCCCTTTTGACTTTTGAGTTTTGAAAATCAGACGCGCGTAAGGCGTTTACCAGAATAACCAAACGTTTGTTCTCTAAAAAAAATAAAATTGTTCTGTTGGATAGAAAATTAATCACCCAATGATAAATCAGGGTTGTAAAATTGAACTGCATAAAATTTAGAGTAGACTATATATGCACTTATAGAATTTGTACTGTTAATTAGTATCAAATTATTATATATTATAATTTGTTAATTTTTATAATAATTATCTTAATAATATTTTTTTATCAATGAGAAATAATTTAAAATTAAGCTCTAAAACTTATATTTTTGCTATCCAGATTCGATTTATTAAATGTCCAATAAAATTTATTTATTTTATTAAGAAAATAAACTCAAATTTAATTCTATTTATAATTATAAAAATCACTCCAGTTCAAAGTTTATAAACTTGATACTAAAAAGTTGTGAGTGTGAGTGTTATGTGTGCCTGAAGATAAAAAAAAATTAAATGTGAGAAAGATATATTTAATATATTATATTTTTTGTTATAAATAATTAATATGTAATTTTTACATCTAATTATTTTTCTCTTATTTTTACTTTATTTTTAGTACGAAAATTCATTTACTAAATAATAAATTAATAAATTTAAAAATGTTTCAAAAAAATATTTGATAAAGGAACAAAAATTAAATTATCAACTAAGTAGATTCTAATTCAGGCTGTCTATCTTCAAACAAGTCTAAAGTTTAACTTTGATTCATTTAAATAAATAATATTTTTTATATGTCAAGCTTAAACTTAAATTACTCTACTTATCTTGATTCATTTATGACCATGGATCTAGCGAAGTACTTGTGCAAAATGAGAAAAGTAAATATGCATTATTTACATAAACAAAAGTAAGCGTGCATCCATCACTAACTCAAAATTAAACAAATTTATAAAGTACTTTATTCAAATCAACTATGCATTTACCTTTATTTTTGTGTTAGATGCTTTGTTCACTTTTAAAGGACTCAAATTCTTCTGCCATCAAGGACAACGACAAGATCTTTGTTTAGAAGGTTATGTGCATACAATTGAGGACACTCTTAATATTTATCAAGAGCAATTTAATCATGTTACTATAGGACGGGCATGCTGATGCTAATGTTGTTTCTTATCATATTTAATCAAGTTGACAAACAAGCACAAATAGATCACAACAGAACGTTAACTTTTTTTCCAAATTATGTGATTATATCTACTTCTTCCCAGGCAATATGCACTAAAACACTGTCCCACCACCACCATAATCATATATATACCCTTCACAAGTCAACCATATATAACCCCCATCATTACATGACCAAATATCATCCACACCCAACAGGACTTTTATGCATTTTGAATTTCATATATTCAAGTTGGGTATCATATCAGCAGTAACAGTTTTTCTTTTTAGCTTCTCATGAAGAGAAGAAGATGAAGAAAATGAGAATGATCTCAACAAATCAAATTGATTAAGCTGTAATTGTCTGCTATCTAACTAGTAAGTCATTTTGGTTCGAATAATATTGAACTCGGTTCGAGATTTGTGAAAGAAAAAAACATAATTAAAAAGAAAGATCTCACTATAAAAGTGAGTGATTAAGTTCTCCAACCCATGATTAGTATCGGTATACCAATAATATGGTAAAAAAAAAGTGCCTTCTATCCAGATTCAATTATGTAAAGTACAAACCTGTAAATTGGGCCATATTGCTTGGCAAGGAGTGAGAAGACATCAGGGCCGTATTTAGCCAGTAAGGGAAGGTGTCCTACCAGCGGCAGCGTTGGTGGGCCTGGAACTTTCCTAAGCCCCCAATAGGGCCCATAAAGATAACCCAATAATCCTCCTATTAACATCAGAAGGGTGGTGAACATGGCTACACATGGAAAAGGAAATAACCATTCCAATACTATGGACACCATTTTTATTTTGGCATGTGCAGTGTGTATATACCAAAGGAAAGAGACAGAGACTAAGGTTTTTTGGTTCCTGAAATTAGAGGAGTGGTGAGGCTGTAGTCTCACTTCATGGGTTGGGGTTTATATATATTGAGGTGGGAATGGGGAGAGGGGAATATCATATGAACACTACATCCAGAGTGGGGAGGGTATTTTGTCCCCTAGTGAATGATGATATAGGCAATTAGATACATTGTACTCAATACATTTCCTTTTCTTTATTATAATATATATTGTTTTAGAAATAAGAGTTTCCACATTTGCATCACTTAGTAAATTTTTTATAATAGTTCGCCTGTTGAATACCCTCTATAATATTTTTGCCGTTGAATGTCCTTGATGATCATATTATTAAATTTTAAATCGTTTAAAAAGGACACAATTAATCTTGCTTGTAGTATTATTCTGAATGATAAAACTCTCTTCTTTGAATATTTAAACGTATTTGATACTTGAGCTCAAAACCAATAATTAAGTTGGAAAGTTAACCAATTACAAAATGTTACATTTTTAAAATAATTGAATCTTATCTTAATTATCTTAAAAGTTACACATATCATGAATTGTTATTTGTTGATCATGTAAATTTTTTTACAATGATGTATAATAATTAAACTCAAAATAAAATTATGTGATAAAATATGAACTAATATTTTTCAGAGAAAAAGACTCATATAATTTTATTTAAGATAAAAAATTTAATACAGGTTGAAACAAAATCATGAATAGCATAAAATTTTGATGTTCTTGGAAGAGAATAGACAATACGGTTAGCTTGTGTTTTAGTAAACCGAACCACAACGTTTTAAAGATAATGCATAATTCCTTTTCAGCTTGACAAAATTGAACCAAATCCAGTGAATTAATTTTTGAATCACATGAAACATAATTTAGGTGACGAAAATCCCAATCTAATGATTAAATAAAAATATTCAACGTCCATGAAATGTCACTTGATGATATACGTTGGACACGAGCGTTAATGGATTCACAAAATGATTCAGAAAATCTAGATTGTCTAAAATGGACAAAATAGATGGTGGCATTTGAGTGAAAGGATGGGTACTCACCCGTGCATGCGAGGAAAATGGGTCTATATACACCAGAATGAATTTTTTCCCCCAACATACATAAAAAACAAATTAAATACCAAAACATACATATCTCTCCATTATTTATCAAAACATACATATTTATTATTCACAATTCACAATGTAAATTCGGATTAAAAGAATCTAAATTTACACTATGTTTTCCCAAAAAAATTTCAAAAATCCATTGAGAATTCAAATTTCTCAACCCGAATTCTCAAAATGAAATTTTTAGGAAAAATTAATTTTTTAATATATTTAAAAATAATATAAATAAAGGAAATTAATGTAAAACAATAAAATTAGAAAATATATTAAAGAAAATAATTAAGTTAAAGAAAACTAGTTAAAAATACTATCGTTGAAGTTTTTTTTTCTAATTTATATATATTGTGAAATTAAATATATTGATAGTAAACAAAAAAAGAAAATTAATTTGCTTGACTAGAAATTTCAGGACGGTGATGACACCTATTTTTTGAATGACTTACTAGCATGCAGATTGAACAACGTTTTGATTGACTTCTTTCTCTCTCATCTATATTAGTTCGTATTCTTGTTGATTTTGGTCGACCTTGTTTATTTTTCCTCATGGTTGAATTTGCACATGATTGTGGTCCTTCATATGGTGACCAATAATCATGATGACGTGTGCCTACTAACGAGACTTTGTAGACACTCGACACATAGTCCAATGTGTACATTGGATGAACATATTGCAAGCAATATATATTGATGTGCTTACATGCAGCAATGACATGTGCACATGACATGTATAGCTTTTGAGGCTTTTCACAATTACATGTTCTTTAATCTAGCCTCACAGTGAATTTTTCCACTCGACGCCTCTCTCTCAAATTCACTTTTTCCTCAACTTGAAACTGAAATCTTTGGCGGTCAAATTGTTGAATGAAGTAAGTGTTAGAATTAGTTTCTTCTTCAATGATGAACTTGGCTGTATCGAGTGTGTAAACTTGTTCGAGGGGAATCGTTGCCTCCGCTTGAGTCCCACAGTCAATGAAATATTTGTTCAACTTCTCATGTGTGGCTTTGACCAAGGCAGTGATTGGAAAGTTTCTCATTTTTTTAGCATTGAGTTGAGTGACTCTTTCAAATTAGTGGTCATGTGTCCCCACCACTTTCCATCATCTCATGCCAAGGTCCATTGCTACCTTGGTATTTGATCAAGTCAGACAATGTCGTGTGGGTTGTCTTTTTGTAACAATTGGTAGTGACGAAAATACTCTGGTTGGGTCATGGCATATCTTGTTGTTTGAAAAAAAAATGTAAATCTGATTGTCAGTTTAATTTTAAATAATAAAATAATGTGAATTAAAATTTTTAAAAATATCTTACCCATACTCAAGACGTTTTTCCTTTCGTCCTTACTTTTGAATTGTTTTTTGTAATTTTTCCTAATGTGAAGAATACAGAAAACATGTGATGAGTTGCCTGTTGTCCACCCACTGTCAGGTCGTTTGTATGCACTTTTGATTAACTTGTGCCTATCAAAGATTAAGCATATACCATGTTGTGGTGTAACGTGGGTTCTCAAGTTTTGCAAAAAAAAGTGTCAACCATCTGCTGTCTCTCCCTTGACAATGAAAAATGCTAATGGAAATATATTGTTAGCCTCATCTTGTGCAGTTGCAATTAATAACGTCCCTTTGTATCACCCATAAAGTCATGTTTCATCGATTTGCACCACGGGTTTACAGAATTCAAACACATCAATACATGCCTTGAATGACCAAAAAAAGTCAATGGAATATGACTTGTTTGGAATTGGTTGGCCCGACTCGTCTAATGCAGGTATAGTTTGAATTCTGACAATTGTGCCAAGGATGAATAGTTGCAAAGCTTGTAGATATCTGGGAAGTATGTTGTATGACTCTTCCCAATTACCATATACTTTCTCGAGGGTCATTGTTTTGCTAGCCATGCTTTTTCATATGTGATAGTGTAACCGAACTCTTGTCTAATGAATGTGATGAATGTTGGAACGATTAGTTGCTCATTTTCTTCAACCATCACAAGGATATTTTTGCCTATGAGTTTGGAATCCATCTTATTGTGATCTTGTGAAATGGTGGGCATGACGCATGTGTGAGACCCTTCAATCATACTAATTTCCCAAACTTTTTAATTTTTCATTCAGACGCTCTAAGTTTCCATTGACACCCCTGAGCTCAGCAACATAAGACCCATGTATCATTCTCACACCTCTTGTGTTTGAAAGTGACATGGTTCTTAATGTGACATATTTTTACTGTACGTTTTGAGGTCCTCCAACTGACGAAATCATTAACTAACATATAGCCCGCCATCCTGCGATTCAGATTATTGTGGTAGGTCCCAAAAATGTCTATAGTTAGGGTTTTCAGTCACTTGGTTTTCACCAACATTAGCATAATTTGAATATGGACAATAGACATTTTTAGTTGTTATTGATTGGAAAATAAATTGGATGTCATTATCGTCGTTGTCATTGATGTTGTTATTGTTATTGACCGCCAAAATTTCGTCTTCGTTGTCATTGAATTCACCAACTACTTCATTCGGCAACCCATTTTCAGCATGATGGTCGTGTGACATTTCGTTGCTTTGAGATTGAGAAACATGGATTTGAGTAGTTGGTTGGGCATTTAGGTTAGAGGTCTTATTTAGGTTCAAAAGTTGGGGAGCCGTCACACAGTAGTCTGATGATCCACTAAGCAGTTGTGTGTATAAGCTAATGTGTGCATCAAATGTAGTGGGTTCAAAATGGGGGATGTAATAATCATTTGTGGGCATGCATGTGATTGGGGTTTAAGAAGATGGGCCTTCATGATAGCTTTCAATATGGTAGTCAGTATACTGTGTTCGGTGAATTTGTCGTGATGCAATGGTTGTTTCAACATTAGTGATAGAAGAAGGTTGTTGTTCATATTGTACGGGTAACTCAAAGCAACTTATGCATTCATGTCGGTTATAGACATCGAACATGCCATCAATATCCTCATCATCATTAATGGTAATTGCCTGGTAATTGAACATGCCTGACCTGACAGTTACGGGGTATCGACAAATGATTGAGGTTATGCTTTGACCTCGGTTTAGGCATATCTTTTGTTGGAATTTTCTTTTCAAGGCATTGAAGGTCATGCCTTTCTTCATTGAAACAAGTACGTTTTTTTCACTCTTAAACTCTATGCCAACGTTACAATAAGCTACATAGGCATCATAATGGACTATGGCAGAGACTATTTGGTTTATGCTTGACATGGTGATACTAAGGTGTGATGTATGTAAATAAGTTATATTTTTTAGAGTGAATTGACAATTATCTGGTGAAGGTTTGATGTGTTATGAATAATACATTATGAGTCTAATTTATAATGTCGTGGTATAAGAATGTTGTATTGATAGATCCAACGGTCGTCATCATACCAACACTTTTAGTGTAACACCCCGTATTTTGTAAAATAAATTAAAAGGAGTTTGATTTAAAAATTAATAGAGTTTTAGAAAAAATAATGAGGTTGTTGTAATTAAATAAATAAGGAGAAATAGTTTTATTAATTAAAATAATGGTTTTAAGGTAAATAAAATAAATGTGTTTTTAGAAAATAAAAATGATATTTTATTTATTATTTGATAGGGAGTAAAATAGAGTTCATTTTTATAAAATAATAAAATAAAGAAAAATAGAGTAAATAATAGACTCAAAGTACTCTAACTATAAATAGAGACATATTAGGTCAGTTTTAACATTTACATACTACACTTTCTCTTCCTCCCAAATTCGTTCTCCCTTCTACCTCTCCCAAAACCCTCCATTTTTTTTGTATACCTCCAAACCTATCTCAGTAAAACTATAATCTCAGATTCGTTAACTGTTGGATCATCTTGAAATTTTGATACCACCTTCATAACTCATTTACGCACATCTCCAACATTGGGATTTGTGAAATAATTTCTGCTGAGAGAAAATTCCCCTTCGCACGGAGACAGTAAAATTGAGGCTTCAATCCCTTCTCCTTCTCTCTAATGCTTGATAACCCTAGTAGAGCAACCAGAGGAAAAACTTGAGGAATCTTAGGGAACCTCTAGAGATGTCACTATCGTTGTCGGACTACACACATGAGCCTGCTTAGAGGTAAGGAATGAGCTTATCGCAATTGGAGTTAGAATGAACATGTGTAGGGATCCTTAGAGGATTAAATTGGGGTTTATTTTGATATGTTTACTGTATTGTAATTCTTACTTTACAATTATAATTATGGGATTGTTGTGTTTGACGGGTCAATTGATGCCCTAATGCGAATTGGTTGATAAAATTGAATGCTCTTGGTATTTTTGTCTTTTTAACCTATGATGATTTTCATATAATTATTAGAAATTATTTGAGGGGTTTAATCATATGAACATAACATATTGATATTATTACTATGTGACATATATATGATGCATGAGGCATGATAACATGTTGTCTTGGGATTATGGAAGTGTGATGAACTATGTGTAAGTGACAAGTTGAGTATGTGTTAAATTGTGAGATCACACATGTATTGAGATGTGTGCATTGAGTTGTGAGCTATGAACTATACAATCACACAATTGTAACACCCTTTAAGGGTGACAAGTTTTTGCGCGACGAGTATTGTGATAACATCCACTGTGGGAACCCGACCAGTTGAATCACTTTGAGGCACGACGAGTTAAAATGATTTTGAAAATAATTGAGTACTTGTGTGTATTGCATAGTTCATAGGTAAAGTCTGTATTTGTGCCATGTATATATTAATATTGTGTGATGTATATATGATTCATGAGGTGTGATAACATGTTGCTTGGAATTATAAAATTGTGATTGAGATTGAGTGTATGTGATAAATTGAGTATGTGTTGAATTGTAAGATACATGTGTATTGAGATATTATACGCATTGAGTTGTGAGCTATAAATTGTACAATCACACAACTGTAACATCCTTTAAGGGCGACAAGTTAACGTGCAATGAGTATTGTGATGGCATCCACTGTGGGAACTCGACGAGTTTAACCACTTTGAGGTGTGGCGAGTTAAATTTTTTTTGAGAACAATTGAGGAGTTGTGTGTTATGTATAGTTCATAGATAGAGTCTACATGTTAAAATAATTTATGGGTTGGACCTGAATCAGGACGAGAGGCCCTGACAGACTCTTTGGAGTGTAGGCCTTGGGGTAAATACACTCGGTTTAAGTATATTTTGGGACTAAATTATATAGGAATTGGTAAATTTTCTCTCTTATTTGTTCCTTTTTGTGCAAATAATTTTTATTTTAACAACATTTAAGTTTTTGTGTAGAAAATATTAAAAGTTGATGAACTTATGATGTTTAGTGAGTAAAGTAAAGCCCAAAAGAGCAAATTGGAAATCTGAAGTGCGCATCCCAGCCACTCAACACGAAGTGGGCACAACACGCTTAGTGCCAAGAAGATAAGTCAGGAAAGTGAAGGCTAATTCAGGAAAACATGCTAATTCAGGAAAAAGTCGCGCTTAGCACGAGGATTACCGCCATACTCACTAAGCACAGAAAGCGCGCTCAGTGCGAAGGTTGCGTAAAAACTAAGATGATATGCACCTATAAAAGAAGGAGAGAGAAGAAGGAAAAAACACACAAAAAATTCAAGAGAATACAATTCCTTATAGAAGGCAAAGGCTAAAAGAAGGAGAAGCAAACATTAGAAGTCATTCCTTCCCTCCATTCCCTTTCTCAATTACCTCATTTACTAAATATTTCCCTTTTGCAATTGTAAAGCTTCTTATGACAATGAGAGACTAAACTTCTTTGTTGGGAACTTAGCAGCCAACTACTCTTGATTTAATTTCCCTTTCTATCTATTATGAATATTACCTTTGCATTATCCTTTCTCGTGCTTAATTTTATTGTTTATAGCTTGATCACCCATTTGCATGGTAAGTTTTAGGGGTAGCATTGAGAAGCATTATTTTCTAATAGACCTGGGAAAATGTATCTAAATAACTTCATCACTAGGGATAGGTTGATTGTATTTAACCTGTTATACATCTTTATTCTTAATACAATTTAACTATTTTATCTCGCAAAGGGATTTGAGAGAGAAGATAGATAAGTTAGGCTCTTTCACTTGAGGGATCTAGGTTAGAGTATATAAGTCGATGCAGGTGTAAAATTGGAATAAACATAATTAGAGAAAAATCATTAATATTACATCAAGAGTAGCTCTAGTAGGCTAAGTTCTCAACATTCTTATCTTCTGAATTTAACTTCTATAATATTGGTTTTTCTTATTGTTTCTGTTTTTTATTAATTAATTTAAATTTATGTTTAAGTTCTTTCCTTGTTTATTTTAATTTAATTTTCTGCCAATTTATTTTACTATTTTCTTGCAATCCTTTCAAATCAATTTCTTTAAATCAATTTATTTATTGCCTAAAAATTATATATTCACATACCTAAGTACAAACAAAGTATTTGTGGATTCAACACTCGAACTTCCGTTTTAACTTTACTACTTGTAACAATTTAGTGCACTTGCCAATAGTCTAATCATAGAGTATGCATGTTAAAATATTTTATGTGGACCTGAATCAGGAGGGAGAGGCCTTGACGGACTCTTTGGAGTGTTGGCCTTGGGGGTAAATACACTCTGTTTAAATGTTCCTTCAAGCCTATGATGATCCTATATGGTTGGAGCGTTCTCGCAAAAAGAGTGACCCTGACTAGTCTCCCTATGATTTCACCCAGTGAGAGTGACCTGACTTCTAGTGTGTGGTCCATCTTGTCATGTACTCCTAGGCGTCCGACAAGGTTTTTCACTAACATGGTACCATAGTACATTTGTTGAATAAAACCTGTGTAATGATCAATGTGACTTATTACGTGATGATGGGTAATGAATTGTGTGAGTGTGAGATGTTGTGTTGTACTTAAGATGTGTTACTTTGAACACATGATTAATTTGAAGGTGTGGAGTGTGATTTTTTTATTAAATCCTTGGGACAAGTAATGTTACTCAATGAGTGGTAAAATGATGTGAATTGTGCTAAGTTAAGCTTGTTATAGTTGTATTATATATATGAGTTTTTGTTTATCTCTACCTATTTAGGAATGTGATAACTCACTCCTTGTGTGTTGTTTGTGTTTGGATCCTGTGATGATCTCAGATCTTGTGTTCATGGGAGCAGATGATTAGGTGGATGGCTTTAAAGAACTTCATGTTAAAGGATGCTGAGACACAACGCTATGATAAGGTGTGTCATTGAGGCATGGGTTTCTATATTATTTGTTTAATGTTTTGAACATGTTACTTTATGTTGTTCCATTACTTAACTTGTTTTCCTTTTGACAAAAACTTGGGCGGCCTTGTTTTGGGCTGAAGATATTTTCATACCCTTGTTTGATAATTTTTTAATTTGATGATTAACATGGATGTGAACCTTTTACCCACATAAGCCATTTTATACTTAGAAAATAAAATCTCTTTTATGTAATTCGCATTTCCATGTATTTTATTATATAAATATGTATATCAGGATAAAGGGTGTCACATTTAGCAGTCGAAATTGCATCGACAATTGCAGATACAGTACCATTAACAGTGTTTGTACCATGTCTACACCGGAATCTATGACACACAATACCATGAACAGTGTTTGCACAATGTCGTTGTAGGATTCCTGCGTGCACAATGTCTCTACAGGATTCCTGTCGCGCACAGTGACGTACACAGAGTCTCTGTAGGATTCCTGACATGCACATTGTCTCTACAGGATTCTTGATGCATACAATGATGCACATAGTGTCTCTACAAGAAACCTAACGGGCACAATGTCGATGCACATTGTCTCTACATGATTCTTATTGCGCACAGTGTCACTGCATAGTGATCCGACAAGATTCCTAACGTGTATAGTGATGTGCACAATGTCTCTGCATGATTCCTAACACACACAGTGATGTACACAGTGACACACACAGTGATGTACACAGTAACACACACAGTGATGTACACAGTGAAACAATGTTTAAGCAGTCATGTTATGCAATTTTTTTTTTAATTTATCTCCAATACATTAAAAAATGTGTGGCAAATTTATTTCATATTTTTCATGTCAAAAAATTCAAATAAAAAATATATGGTGTAATAGTTTCATCAACAACAACCTCAAATTAAGAGGAAAAAAATTGTTTCCACCCTTGAAACAATGTTTAAGTGGTCATGTTATGTAATATTTTTAATTTATCTCCAATACATTAAAAAAATTCATGACAAATTTATTTCATATTTTTCACGTCAAAAAATCCAAAAAAAATATATCGTGTAACAGTTTCATCAACAACGACCTCAAATTAAGAATAAAAAAATCAAAAAAACTATGTTTCCACCCTTGAAATAATGTTTAAGTGGCCATGTTATACAATTTTTAAAATTTATCTCCAATACATTAAAAAAATCCATGACAATTTTATTTCATACTTTTCACGTTAAATAATCCAAAATAAAATATATCGTGTAACAGTTTCATCAACAACGACATCAAATTAAGAGTAAAAAATAAAAATAAAAATTATGTTTCCATCCTTGAAACAATGTTTAAGCGGTCATGTTATCAAATTTTTTTAATTTATCTACAATACATTAAAAAAATTTGTGGCAAATTTATTTAATAGTTTCATATCAAAGAATCCAAACAAAAAATATATGATGTAATAGTTTCATCAACAACAGCCTCAAATTAAGAATAAAAAAATTATTTTCACCCTTGAAACAATGTTTAAGTGATCATGTTATGCAATTTTTTAAATTTATCTCCAATACATTAAAAAAATCCATGACAAATATATTTTATACTATTCACATAAAAGAATTCAAAATAAAATATATCGTGTAACAGTTTCATCAACAATGACCTCAAATTAATAGTAAAAAATAAAAAAAAACTATGTTTTCACCCTTGAAATAATGTTTAAGTGGTCATGTTATGTAATTTTTTAAATTTATCTCCAATACATTAAAAAAAACCATAACAAATTTATTTCATATTTTTCACGTCAATGAATCCAAAATATAAGATATCGTGTAACAATTTCATCTCAAAAAAATTATGTTTCCACCCTTGAAACAATGTTTAAGTGGCCATGTTATGCAATTTTTTAAATTTATCTCCAATACATTAAAAAAATCCTTGACAAATTTATTTCATAGTTTTCACGTCAAAGAATCTAAAAAAATATATCGTGTAACAACTTTATCAACAACGATATCAAATTACGAGTAAAAAATCAAAAAAACTATGTTTCCACCCATGAAATAATGTTTAAGTGGTCATGTTATGTAATTTTTTTAATTTATCTCCAATACATCAAAAAAAATTGTGACAAATTTATTTCATAGTTTTCACGTCAAAGAATCCAAAAAAAATATATCATGTAACAGTTTCATCAACAACGACCTCAAATTAAGAGTAAAAAATAAAAAATTTATGTTTCCACCCTTGAAACAATGTTTAAGTGGACATGTTATGTATTTTTTTTTAATTTATCTTCAATACATTAAAAAAATTCTTGACAAATTTTTTTCATATTTTTCACGTCAAAGAATCCAAAAAATATATCGTATAACAATTTCATTAATGACGACCTCAAATTAAGAGTAATTTTTTTTAAAAAAAAAAACTGTTTCAACCCTTCAAACAATGTTTTTTCTATTATTACTGTTCAACACACTCACCCTTGTCGCATCTTGAGACCATGTGCTAAACAGACTCATATGCCATTTACCAGTGCATGTGATTGCACAGGGAACACCTGTAAAAACTGACAAATTCTGTAAATACTACTACCAACTGAAGACATTCGTAGAACTTTCAAATATTCATCTCAACCCCTTCCATAATGTGTTACCCAACTGCATATGTTTGTGTTTACTATAATGTTCAAATCTGCAACACTAATGAGGGAAGCACTTTCGTTAGTAATAATACAAAAACTTTCATGGTCAACAAGGTCATAACTCTTACACAATTGCTTGAACTTGTTCATCAAAAAATAAACATTGAATCACACCAACATATCCAACATCTCCACTTTCAATGCCCCATATTTGAGTTAGGACAACCATATATGTACACATGTTTTATTCTAGGAGGTGATCTTGATGTTTGACAAATGTTCAACATTTTTTACAACAACCCAATACTATATGTGAAGTTATTTGCCACAATTTGTGACAACAATAACCCACCAAACAATCAACATGACTCAACCTCCAATCTTGAGGACCTATTAGATAAATACGAGAGTTGTTGAGTCAAAAACCATGATAGTGATAGTGGCTCCTCTTCTAGGCCAGAAGGAAGTAACATGTCTCCTTCCCAGGAACCAATATTCAAACGAAGTTGCTAATCTGGGGATGATCCATGTGTTAGTTGTTTTTGCTTTGATGTTTTCCCGTGGTGTGCTATGTCGATGTTCAATGATTACTTTACATAATGAAATAAATCATTTGTTTCAGTTTATGTTAACAATTTTTAGTTTACCCAGTAGGTAGCAGGTAACAGGGTAAAATCACAGTTGAAATTGACAACACTTTGTAGTTTACCCACGTTTTTAAAAAAATAATAGATGTTTCACCAATAAAACTGACATTGAATTGAAAACTCACAATTTAAATTCAAGTCTGAAAGTAATAATGGACGTCTGGTGTAGCAAGAAACAGGGTAAAATCACAGTCAAAATTGACAACACTTTGTAATTTACCCACGTCTCTGAAAAAAACAATAGATGTTTCACCAACAAAACTGACATTGAATTGACAACTTACAATTTAAATTCAAGTTTGAAACTAATAATGGATGTCTGGTACAACAAGTAGCAGGGTAAAATCATAGTCAAAATTGATAATATTTTACAATTTACCCATGTTTCAGAAAAAAACAATAGATGTTTCACCAACAAAATTGACATTGAATTAACAACTTATAATTTAAATTCAAGTCTGAAAGTAATAATGAACGTTTAGTGCAGCAGGTAGTAGGGTAAAATCACAGTCGAAATTGACAATATTATACACTATGCACTATATAGAATAATGACATGTCTCAATCAACATTGGATTGCAAACAAGCCTCTATCAGAAACACATCAACGGGGCCAATATTCAAACAACTATAAATAACACGAAACACCATCAATACAACCACACACTTCCACATAACATACCTTCACAAACCAAATTCAATCTCAATACTATGATATTCTTAGGAGAAACAAGCAGTCAGACCATTGTTAACTCAAGATTAGCATTCATTTTACCAAATTGATCAATCATTCACAATCAAACTAGTGTTTATTTTCAAATTTCTACTCCAATACCAATGTGAGTTCCTAATGAATGTTCTTTAAAGACACTCAAGAGTAAAATGCACAACACCCTTTAGCTAACCAATGATCAATTTGTGGATGAAATATACTACCGACGATCATCTATAGATGTAGGTCAACAACATTTTTTTCAATCTCTACAATTGAAAAATGATGATGATGTTTGCATAATGTTAATGTGCAATGAGCAATACTCGTTTGTGTTAGAACTATAGAATTATTATATACCATCAATAGAACACCGGATGGTATACTCAACCTACTTCAATCTGTCATCACTCCTACTCATGATGCAATGTTGTATTACAACGACAAGTGAAACATACCACGGTAAGGCGGGTTTTTGGGTTACTCCTTCACTAGAACAAATCCAATAAGATTTGACATTCCTTCGAGATGCAACATCAAGACACTCACGGATGTCGTCAAGCAAGTTGCACCTCTAGGGGTTCCCCCTTATGGAATTCATGAATTACAGGTGGTCAGATAATTGTTCTTTCAACAACAGGCCATGCAAAATATTCAAAAAAAATTAATCAAATATGAAATAATAGAGTTGAAAAACAATAAATATGTGTTAAAGGTGTTAACAGAATCCAACTACTGGAAATGTTTATGCCCAATAGAAATTTTAGTTATTTTTAGCAAACCAATAACTCAAATGGAAAAAGACATGTCCGCTGCACAATATATTTCAAACTATGATTAGTTTCATCATTTTTGTGTTTCCATTGTATTTGTTAGTGTGTTCTATTATTCTCATTTTATTATATTTTGTTTATTATGTATGTCTCTCTGTCTCTCATCTCAATTACCGTAGTGTTTTAATTACTTTGTATTATATGATTGAAATATAGTAATTATTTATTCATTGTTCTTTTAATCAATTTATTTTTTTAAAATCATTTTCCCTTTTTAAATTTATTTTAAGACTACTAATTAATTTTCTCATTTTTTAATTACTGTACATAAGGAAACAAAACCGTCAACGAAATAAAAATTAAACTTCAAACAAATTCATAACATGTTCAAGTGTCGTAAGTTTGTAATTTATTTAAGTACCTACATGATAACTAACCAATTATATCATAATATTCTCTAATTTTATTAATTTCTTTTATTTATATTATTTTGAATCTATTAAAAAATATTTTTTCTTTAAAAAAATCACCTTGAGAATTGAGGGACCCGAATTCTCGAAAGGTTTTTGAAATATTTTTGAAAAAACACAGAATAAATCCGGGTTGTATGTTTTGGTAAATAATGGAGGATATATATGTTTTAATATTTAATTAATTTTTTGGGAAAAAAATTCCACCAGAATCGGGACGCACAACCATAGAGCATTATGAAGCATGTACTATTCTTCCTATGTGATCAAGGAGTAGGACAAGCACAAAAATGAGGTGTGGGAGAGTGCTTAGTGATAGAAAACGAAAGAACAGTGAACATGATAATTATAATATCATACTAGTTAGTCTAAGTCTAGGCCTAACCTTGAAACAACGTGGATAATTCATAGTGAGAATCTCCAGGAATATCTTCTTTGATAGATATGTTGATGTTGATTACTATTTATGGATAAGAATAACTTACATACTTTCATATCTAGTTATCCATTGGAATTTTAGTATCTTCCACCTTTAATACAAACAAACTACCACGCCAAATGTCTTTTTCTTTCTTACATATTTTTTTTTTCAGGAGATAATTATATTCGAGGCACAATCATAATTAAAGTTTTCGTTTCTTCTTAAAACGGTATTTTGTACGGATTAAATTTAAATTTTTTTCACAAACTTACTGTCTTTGTTAACTGGACTATACTCATTGAATAAATAATTAAATATTTAAGTTTACAGGTCAAGTTAGAAAAAATAATAAATATTTTCTTAATATTATAAAATAAAATTCTATTTTTTATATAAGATATTCCTTTGAAGTATAAAAATCATTAAAATAATCCTTATCTCTTCTAAATACAATGAAATATAAGTATCTAGAAGTTTAGTGTATTCATTGTCATTAGTGTATTTAAACAAATTAATCAAATGTGATTATATAGAAGTTTAGTCATTAGTGAAATATTCTTTCTTAATCACATTTATTTTTATACATAACTATCGAATTTGAGACTTAATAAATTTGAATCTAATATCATTTCAAATTATTAAAGGAGTCTAATTCAGTTGATTGAATAAAATGTCCGAGTGTTGTATGTTAGACCTTGTGGCCTCAATAATCTTAAGAGGGATAAACTTAGAATGCAGAAGAAGCAACAACAATCAATTTAATAATGTTCTATAAACATGCAAGGCAAAATTGATTGCAATAACATAAATGAGATAAGGGAAGAGAGAATGCAAACACAGTTTTATACTGGTTCGGCCACAACCCGTGCCTACGTCCAGTACTCAAGCAACCCACTTGAGATTTCCACTATCTTTGTAAAATCCATTACAAAGTCTGAACCACACAGGGACAACCCATCCCTTGTGTTCAGGAATCCTTTACAACAAGAGACTCACAGTCTCTTAACCAATCTCATTGAATAAGAAGAATGGAAGAAGAATTCTCTCTTCAAGAGAAGAATATTACAATGAAGATCATGTAAGAATCCTTATAGATTTTGCAAGTGTTTGATCAAGGATTTCTTGAGAGAGCATTTGACAATGAAGTTCTTTTGGAATCTCTCTCATTGTCTTTTGAGAGGATAAGACATTTTTGCCAAGCAAAACTCTCTGCATAAAATTCGTGCCCAAGTCACCTATTTATAGGCCTTTGATGACCATTCACAAATCTAATGAAAAGATGTGACTGTTGGCAGATTTTTTGAAAACTTTCCACTGGTAATCGATTACAATGTTTGTGTAATCGATTACACAGTTATAATTTGAAGGGTTATGACTTTTGAATTTGAATTTCCAAAGTTTCGTTGCTGGTAATCGATTACAGACATATGGTAATCGATTACATGTTGAAAATTCAAATTCAAAACATTTTTCAACAGCTATTTCTCAACCCTGTCTTCTGGTAATCGATTACACTTCCTGGTAATCGATTACCAGAGCCTTGCATGTCTTGAAAGCACTTTGTTTTAAGGCAAGGCTTGGTCTTTAGTGAATCTTAAAATAAGGCTTTGTTTGTTGAAGCAATCTTGAATTATTCTTGAAGCAAATGCTTATCATTTGAAGCAGCCTTGTTAGATTCTTCTTTGACATCATCAAAATCATGTATACATACATTCACATTGTAAACCTTTTGATATCACGTTCAATTCCTACAAATAAAAATAATATCATTCGAACTAACCACATGTTAATATATCTATCTAGTGCACGTTAATTTAACCAAAATGAAATGAAAAGTTATATTAAGTAAAAGTATCATGTTAAAACAAAACTTGAAATATTCTTTCTTAATCACATTTATTTTTATACATAACTATCGAATTTGATACTTAACAAATTTAAATCAAATATCATTATTAAGGGGGTCTAATTCAGTTGATTGAATAAAGTATCTTAGTGTTGTAAACTTAACAAATTTAAATCAAATATCATTCCAAATTATTAAGAGGGTCTAATTTACTTGATTGAATAAAGTGTCTGAGTGTTGTAAACTTTCTGATATCACATTCAATTCCTATGAATAAAAAAAATATCATTCGAACTAACGACATGTTAATATATCTATCTAGTGCATGTTAATTCAACCAAAATGAAATGAAAAGTTATATTAAGTAAAAGTATCATGTTAAAACAAAACTTGAATGCATGGAGTATATGCTTTTCTTTTCTTTTCTTTTCTTTTCATTTTTAAGCAAGCTTACCTGACTCGAGGTCACAAGTAGATGGTGTGTTTTTGTGTCTTTTGTCTTAAAATAAAACAAGAAATATTAATACGTGTTTTTACGAGATATTTTAATTGTAATCTCTTACCTACTTGCTGGGTCTCATTGAACTGTAGCATTCCCTAACATTTTTCCATCTAAAATTAAACCACCTAGCTTTCCTTTGATTCTCTTTTTTTTTTTTCACAACCCGGTGTCAAAATTTTCTATAGCTATAGGCATTGGATTGGAGCTTTCTCGCCTACGCACGACATGTACAACACAATCTGCTGCATTTTGTAATGTTTTTACAATTCTTGTCTTTCTTTTTGTTCTATTCGTCCTTCCAATTCATACGAATCAATGACTTTGGAAAATGACATGAACGGGGCCATGTTCTTCCCCATCCAAATTGCACAGACAATGATTTGCACGACTTTTTGTGCTTTACTTTGGTGGAAGACATTATCATTTCTTTCTAGTAGAACCAAAGCTTAATTTGCTTCCGTCCATTATTTTCTCTATAAGATACAAGCCTAGTATATATCTCAATTTAATAATTCATTATGATGTTCGATCCGTGGATTCATATAGTTGGAAAGACAACTAAAAATTGAACCAATTGTAGAAGAAAAGAAAAGAAACGCACTTGAAATATATAATAATTAAAAGGCATTATTTCAATTGAAAACCAAGAGTCTCACCAATCCCTTGTTATCAAAAGCCAAATTTCAGCATTTCAATGATATTCCACATGTGTGTAAATTGTTTTAGTTTAAACTAATTGTCCATGTAAGCACCATAAGTAATGTTCAAATTTTCAATTTAATAGTCGTGGAATATATAAAAGTTCAAACAATCAATTTGAATTTAGTGGTACATAATAGATTGAGTGTGTGACTTGATGGCAAGTGTAAAAAAAATTATATTACAATTTCACATAACTAATTTTTGTAATATATATTATTATTCATAACACAGTATAGCATCTTTTCTCATTTTTCTGTAAATAAAAAATGAATAGTATAACTTCACAAAGATTTAGCCTCAATATCTAATATTCTTAAATTATTTAGATGGATTAATTAATAGATCTCTCAAGTTTATGAATAATTTATTCACTTATAAGATATTCAATTTTTTTTTATTTCTACACGATAATTTGTGATTTTACCTTGTACTTGTAATATTATAATTTACTTTTGTATATTTATGGGGGGAAAACAGAAAATGTTAACCACACAATAGCTGACAGATTAGGAGAAAAAACAAAGTTGATTCTTCAGCACTAAGCTGAAAAATAACAGAATCACGACCTCTGTTTTAATTCAAGATCTTACTACTCACGTCACACCAAGATCCACTCTCTTTCTAAGCATGAATTTACCAGTTGTATATAAAGCTCACTGGTTCCCCAATTAAAATCTTTCAATGTGGACTTTGAGATTGGATTAGATCTCTAATTTCGATTCCCAATTACATGTTTCAAATGGGGGCCGGGGAAATTTTAATCATAGGTAGGAGCAAGAAAAAGTTTCTCCCATTCTTCTAATTAAGTTAAAGCATCTAGCTTAAATTAAGTATGATGCGTAAATTATTATAATTTTTTTAATATTTATTTTTGTTTTTTACTAATAAAAAATGATAAATTATCTTTGCCAAACTATTGCAGACCCTGTTATGAATGTTGTTTTTTTTTTTAATCTAAGCATGACTTCTGACATTGTTGCATATTTACGAAAAACATAAAATGATTATCACAAAATAGTTGACAGACTAGAAGAAGAAAAATAAACAGAATTGATTCTTCGACACGAAGCAAAAAAATAGTAGAATGATAACCACTGTTTCGATTCAAGATCTTATTACTCACATCACACCAAGATCCTCTTCTTTCATTCTTCACGTGAAACTAATGGATTTGCTAATTGAAAATATATATATAGACCCCAATGGTTCCCCAATTGAAACCTTTCAATGTGGAGTTTTAGATCGGGTTAGATCTCTCTTTTGATTCTCAATTACACGTTTCGAATGGGAGAAGTTTTAGTCATAGGTCCGAGCAAGAAAAAGTTTCTTCCTTTCCCCTAATTAGTTACAAGCATGGATGTAATATGTTTGATAAAATTAGTTTGAATGTTAAAAATTTTATTGATAATTGAAACTTGAAAAATTATCTTATTAAATTATAAATATTTAATAAAATTATCTGTTAAAGGAACTAAAAAATATAAAACTACATAAAAATAAAAAAATAATAAAACTTTAACTTAAATAGAAAAGATTTAAAAGAAAATCTAACAAAAAGTTTAAGAAAAATAAATAAATATAAAAGACTAAAAGTTAGAAGTTAATATTTTAAAAAATATTACTTCAAGTAATGTTTTAAAAAACATTAGAAATTACTAAAAATTTATTTACCAAATAATCAAACAAATTTACTAAAAGATAACTAAACATTATCTTTCTTATTTTACTCTTTTCTAATTCTTTCCTTTTCTCAATTCAACTAAACAAAGTGTAAGATAAATATAACAAAAAAATATGAATGAAGTGTTAAATTCTCTCTTCACTTATTTAGTTATATAGAAAATTGATGAGAAAAAAATGATATTTTTTAGGGACATTTTTATCTAGTATAATTCATGTCTTATTTTACTAGAGGACATGTACAGTGTACTAAAAATTGTCTTTGTTTTTCTCTCTAAAATTATGAGAGATTATTTTGTAAAGTACACTTCTCTACGTCAACAAATAATATTGAAAGTATGAAATAAAACACACAAAATATAAAATAATTCATGTATTTTGTTTAATCAATTGAGATAAAGTCTAAAATATATGAAAGAGAAAACAATTGTAAGATAAAAAATTGAAATAAATGGGAGCATTTGTTTCATGGGTAGATTTTTCAGTCCCAATCATACAAAAGAGAAAAAAAATGTGTTTGTTACAAAATAATAAATTAATTAATTTTGAGTATATTTATTTATTTGAATAAACAATAATCTCATCTTACCTTCCATCAATATTTAATCCTGATAGAGGAGTATGGAATATTTACTCCAATGGGTTAAAAGTTCTCTGAGTAAAAAAACACATATTATCTCTCTGCATGCTATCATATTCTCGTATTAATGATTCATTTATTTATGTTCTCTCATTTGTTTCATTCTCAAAAATTTTGTTCATGTGCCTAATTTTATTTGCGGTTAATCTCATGAATTTTAAAGGAATGGTGAGAGGGATTATGTCATGGGAACGTGAAATATATAGCATGTATAGTTTGTTTGTTATTTCTTATTTGTTGGTCTTATAATAAAGTTATTTGTTTTACCAAAGAAAAAAAAAAGAGCATCTTTAACATAATAATAAGAATATTTTAGTAATTATAACATATATTTCCAGAAAAATATAATTTAACCAAACATATGTCTTAATTATTTTCGAGAATATAAAAAACATTCTCAACTAATGTTATAATTAATCAAACACATTTTTTTATTAAATTCCCAAGAATAACGTGTATATATTTTATTCTCAAAAATAATATTTTCAAAACTAAAAAAGTTATAAGTGAAACAAACACCTCAAATTTGTACGAATATGCATGTTTATAATTTGTTGACTGCCTCCAATGGAGGTTTATTGAGGAGTTTCTTAAGTGAAGAAAATATTTCTTACAACTCCTTGTCTATTAGAGCAAATCTATGTGGCAGAAAGAGTTTCTTACAAATAAAATTTGTATTTTCTGTGATAAATTATTTCTTAATAATAAAAAAATATTTATCTGACGCATAACAATACCATACATAAATCATAATTAAATAAAAATAAAAAAATATAAAAGTAAATTTCTTGAAGTTTCTTATCATTAGAGTAAAATTAGGTATAAATTTTTTATAATAACATAACACTATGAACACCACAAAAAATACTATAGAGACTAAAAAAATAATTTAAGAAACTCAACTCACTTAAAAAAATTTCATTCGAAATATTCTATAGATTATAGATATTTATAGTAATTTATAACTTCATTTATTAAAGTATTCAATACAACACTACAACTAGCATACAACATTAGTCATCCAACCTACGAAAATTGTTCTTTTTGCGTGTTCAACTCTCAACAAAATTACTCATCGTTACACTTTGCCGTAGCTATACATGACCTACTAGATTGTCTTCTTTTTTTTTAATGCACCTATTAGGTTGTCTTAAAAACCATATATAACTTCCCCCACCTCATTTTGAAAAACAAACTACAAAGCTTTTTTTCTAACATGTAAGATAAGTATTTCGTACACGACAATGCATCTAATTTCTAATCTTGAAAGAATAAATATTAAGATGCTAAACAAAGACAAATTTTATTCAATTATTCACTTATTAATAGAAAAAGAACCATGCATAGCACCAACAATATCCAATTTTTTGAAGGAAAAAGAATGGGAACAAATGTGGTTCCTCTGAAAGGCTATTCGTACTAGAAGAACTAGATGATAGTTTTTATATCCTCTCCTGAACAATGAAATCCAGCCAATGATATCCTATGAAGCAGAATGATACCATTACAATTTCTCAGCAATTATTTGGATCACAACCATGAAGTGCCCCCACTTGTCTCTCCTGCATAACATAAAATGCAAACAAATAGGTCATCCAAATAATTAATAAAATGATCTGTAGCATTAGCACAAGTAATATTCATAAAACTTCATAAAGGATCCAAACAAGAGCAGTATTTGTTTGCTTCTTCTGTATCTACCACCTTCCCTGCTGCATAAAAACAATTCACACTTATCATTAAGATCACATAAAATTGAAACCAAAACCAAAAGTAGTAACAAAAGTACCAAATTGTACCATCATGATGCAATGTGAATGAAATTAAAGAGACCAAGCTGAGGACACAATAATAGTATAATTCTCATCCCTCTATGGTTTGGATCCTAGGTAGTCCATATGATCCACAAGGTCCTGCAATTGCTCACTCCAATCATCAGGGTTTGCTACCAAATCCTCCATCGGCACATCGACTTGGGTGCAATCACCAATTATAACTTCATCCTCCGGATTCCCAGTAATCAAGTCTTTGTTGAGAAAGTCCTCCAAGATTGAATCCTCAACCAAAATCGATGCAGGCTCATCGATTTCATTACCGAATTCATTATCATAAGCCGGTGCGAAAAAAGTGTCCATATCAGTCTCCATAGTTGCCAAATCTTGATTATCTTGTTGCAAGTTCTCCACACTTGGACAAGCAGGTAGTCTCCTTTTCCTATTGATTTCAACACCCAACAACACTTCTCTGCTTTGGGGGGTTTTGTGGACTAATTGCTGCATGAAAGATGGATTGCTTAGTGCTTTTGCTAAGAAACTCATCATTTGTTGCTGTTTCTTCTCTGTGGCTTGCATTCTTGCCTCCATGGCACTTAATTGGTCCCTTGAGTTCAGTTGTTGGTGCCTCAATCTCACAATTTCTGCCATCAAAATGTTTCTATCCCTTTTCAACCTCTCCAACTCACCTTCTAGTCCAAACTTCCCCACTTCAACACAAGCTCCACTTCCTCCTTTTTGTTGATTGCTGTGTGACACATTTCTTCTTCTCTTTATGGTCTTCAATAAGTGCCTTTGTCCTGCCAGAAAACCTTCGTTTGCAAATTCCCATTTATCAGGATCAACTTTCCTAAACCCCTGTGTACATTTTCCACACAACAAAATGGGAAGACAAAGATTAGTCAAATTAGTTCGAGGAAGCTGGTCAATGATTTAAGTAAGCACTAATTAATCAGTGTAAAGCATTCGGTAAGTGATCACCTCTACAAAGTCACGTCCAACTAACTAGTAAAAAAACAGATACTTTTGTACTAATTAATCATCCATATTAATTCTTATGTTTCTAGAATACAGAAGAAAAAAATAATAATCTTAAAACATGAAACTCAATTTTGATTATCAAATACATGAAAATAAACTTCCAATATTAATTTTTTTACATCAAACTAGTGCTTCAATGTCAATTTTGGATCTACTCATACATTGAAGACCCATTTAAAGAATATTTATGATTTGAAAACAAAATTGAAGAAACTCATAGATATTTGATAATCTTTGTCTTCTTCGAAATTTCATACAGCAGGCCAGATTATGAAAAATCATTCAAATGTAAGTGTATTTCATTCATCTTATCTACTTATTTTAGAAAAGTAACGACTTATTTTTACAATCTAAGAGAGCTTTCCTCGAAGTAGTTACTTCTCCCAAACACCCTCATATAAGAATTGAAATGGGGGCTGAAAAATTAAGATTAATCAAAGAAAAAATCAAACAAAATGATGGCATAAGCAAATCCTTAAGAACATGGAATGATTTTGAATTTTGATGGAGCCTATATAATTAACTAGTAGTATTTTATTAAGATTATATGGTCATCTCATTTTATTACAAGAAATTAGGAGTCGGAATATATTTTTTGAGCAAATCATTGGTAAAAAGTCTTTACGTGATATTGTTCACAAACAAATTAACTACTTGAGGATACCCTATTGACAATTTAAAATTAAATGATATGTCATCCGCATGCACAAGGGACAGAGATTGCACAATTATCAAAATTTGTCTCACCAACCCTAGATGCTACCCAAACAAAGGATCTGATAGCATAAACCTAGATGCTATCAGAACAAAGGATGATATGTCATCCTTGAATTACCCTAGATGTTATCAAAACAAAAGATTACCAAGGCGCTCTTTAATTTTTATCAAGACTTATATCATTCAATAATGTCATGTGAATTGCTAGCCACGTGTGAAGTATATATAAGGCTAACCAACAAAAGTTTGGTAAGAGAAGAGAAGTGACTACCATGAATCAAAAGGTCCCTCATCAAAAAGAAAATAAAAATGAATCAAAAGATCCAAGGTCAATTATACTAAGTAAATACACATTCTCCTCTAAGACCTATAACCCCTTCCTTAGATCTCCAAAAAAAAAAATTGTCATCCCCCTAAACAGATAAAAAAATTCAACAACCTAAGATTACACAGGAAGCTGAACATTAAAAGCGTGTTTAAAAACTCATTAAAAATAGAGAAATTAATCATGTTTGGGATGTGAAAACTATAACGGTTAGCTTCTAAAATTACATCCAAAAGGTGAACAGTAACATATGAAAGATAGAACCAAACACCCTATAAATCAATTAAAATGAATGTGCGTTTAATTTTATGTTAGATTCTCTACTAATACTTTCATGTGCTATCAATTTTAAGTTTACCCCGAATTTTACTTGTAACTTGTCTTTAATAATGAAATGATTCAAACATAAATCATGTTACTTCATAATCAATTATCAGTTAACTTGTCAAGTTGCCTTTAATAATGTAAAGATTCAAACAATAATCATATTATTTTAAAAATAACTCTAACCAAATTGAATTTTACAATCGCCTGCTTATCCAAACACATTCACATGAAATCCCATAAATAAAGTGACAACAGCAACCAATCCTTAAAACACATTAAACACCAACTCAGACACAAAACCATGCATCATGAACAGTTACATACAAAAAATTTCAAAGAGCACACAGTGAGTACTTACATAGGTGTTGAGCTGGCGAATGAAGCTGGAGAAATTGGCGTGCTTGAAGTAACGAGGCAGAATGTGAGCAGAAAACTTGTGAGAGTCCCACACGACAAAGCTGTTGCGAGCCATGCTCCATGAAACAATGGAATCCGTGGAAGGATCTTCCACCATGTCAAAGATCTTGCTCAGAAACGGAGGGGGACCCACCTCGTGCAACCCTTCCATGGGCTGTGCCTGTGGAGAAATAAAGCTTGAAGATGATGAACCACCACCTCCACATGTCATTGCTTCTTCCTCCTTCACTCTGATTCTCTCCATGCACATCAACACAAGAAGATTAAGGAAATTGGAAATTGAGTTTAGTTTAGTTTGAGTGACACAACAACACAAGTACTAGTAATTAATAATCTAGTAGTATGGTTAAATGTTAATGGTTTCTTTTTATGTGCGAATGTGTTTAAGTGAAACAATGTTTTTGACTCTGTGACTACGTTAGGAAGTTGTGTTTGTTTTGAGCTTAGATTAGTGTTGGTAGTTGGTTGGTGCCTGAAAGAAGATTCTAGAGAGAGAACGTGTTATGATGGTGCTGGAAATTTCTAGAGAGAGATTAACTGCAAAGAACAGTCTAAAATTCCAAATGTCCAATGTTTTTTTTAAAAAAAATTATTTTTTTATGCATGTTAGTAGAAAAGTTTTATGTTATTAATTGTCAATAGATTAAAAATTATGACAAATATAATACTTAAGTTTTGGGAAAGAAAAATAATTTTTTAATTCTCATCTCTTCCCCTGTAATTATTTTGTTCCTTTATATTTTTTTCCTTCAACCATACTATAAAAAAATAGTAATAATTGGAGAAAAAATGTTATGCAAAGATAATTCTACATAGTTATCCAATTATAACCTATTATCATGTATGATAAATTTATGTTGACTTGACTTTTAAAATAAGAGAAAAAAAAAGTTATTTCACACATTGATTTGTAATTGAATGATAGTGTTAAATTGTTCTACATTAGTACATAGACATTAAAATTTAATAATTATTAGATAATAATAATTTTTTTATGAGACATAAAAGCTAAAAGGGAAAGCAGGAAAAACTATAAATATTATATAACACATGCTAAAAATGCAGTGACGCAAAATACAGTTTACAAATACAAGAAAGTCAAATACACATACCTGGAATTAGGGATGTAAAAAAAAAAAATAGAGCCAAACCAACCGATCCAAAAATGATTGAAACCAATAAAACCTGTAAAAAAACTGTTTTAAAAAAATCAATTCACCTTATAAAGATATTCGATTAACCAGCTGTCTAAAGTGAATCCAATATGCATCAATATTGATTTTTTTAAAAAAAATCAATTTTTACACGGCCCTACCTGAAAAATAACCTTCATTTACATACATAAAAAACAAAATTATTTATCATCATACCACACAATATTAGAAAAATATAAAATATAAAATATTCACAACTCCTAAAGTTACCCTTGGACGAATACTTATTTATGATGTCGTACGACCATGCATGTGATCAATGGGTTTCCTTTTCTAGCCAACAAAAAAACAGTGGGCTTCTCCTCGTGGACTTTGGAGTTTGGATAGTGTGTTTAGCCCCACTATTGAATAGCAGATATTTCAGGCTTTTGCTTCTTGCACCCTCTGTTGCTACCTGCACCTCCAGAATTTTCAAAATGGCCATAGTAACCTTGTCTTCCTCACTTGTCCATACCTTCTCTTCCTCACTTGTCCATACCTGGAACATTGTCTTCTTCACTTTTTCATTCCTTGTAAGCATTTTCATTGCTCAAGTTCACTTGCACATGTGAGTTATTAATTATTTTATTTATACTTGTTGTGTTATTTTACTATAACCAAATTGACTTACGTGGAAATGTTTTTTAGAAAACCATGTTTTAGGATAGGTTTGGATCAACAAATCCAGAATAAAATGATTCAAAAAAGTAACACTTTTGGATCAGACAATTTGGATTTGTTGTTATACAAATTTGGATTTGTTGATCTAAAATTTATTTTTCCAATTAAGCTCAAATCAATCAATCCAAAATTTTGTAATAATAATTTTGGATTAAGTTATCTGAAAGAATAACATAATTAGATTTGTTCTTATATGAATTTAGAATTGTTGATCCAAAATTTATTTGTATTTCCTAATAAGTCTGAATCAATCAATTCAGAATTCCATAATAATAGTTATGGATTGTTTGATCTGAATTCAGTTTCCGTTTTGTTTCTACCGGATCAAGTAATTTGGAACTTCAAAACAATAATTATGGATTCCCTGGTCTGGAAATAATTTTTTTTCACTTCCTTATTGCCTTATCTGGAAGGTTGGTTTAAGGTATTTTAATTAATTTTTTATTAATTATAAATTGAGGCTATTATAATATTTTGAATATGTTGGATAATTTTTGTTCAATAACTTACTTTTGTTACTTTTGAAAGGTTTATATGGAGGACAATTATGTGAGGAAGATGTCAGATGAAGTGGATATGGATGCTGACATGGACAATGATGTCAAAATAGATGAAGATATTCATATCCATTATGGATAAGAGACCGAAAAAATTGTTGATTGTAGCAAAGCATTCATAAATACAAAGGTAACTATTTTGTGTTTTTTTTTTGTTTGTAATACATTGAAAATATTATACGTTGGCGTATTGATGTTGCATGTTTTGTATACAAGTTTTTGCTACTTGAGATGAATTATTGAAATGGGCTCAGGATGTTGCATTTGAAATGGGTTTTGTTGTTGTCATTTTGAGGTTAGATACATCAAATGAACAACCTAGATGGAAGACATTTGTTGTGTTGGGTTGTAAAAGAGGTGGGAAGTATAGGCAATACAAACAAGACTTACAAACCATTGTGAGTGGAACTAGAAAGTGTGATTGTGTCTTTAGGCTGAGAGAAAGACCACTGAAGGTTGATGAAGGATAGATGTTGGAGTTAATATGTGGGGCGCATAATCATGATTTATCTGAGTCATTGGTTGATCATCTGTATGTTAGTCGACTAAATAATAAAAAGAAGACGATGTTTGTTGATATGACAAAGAGTATGGTAGAGCCAAGAAATATCTTGTTGTCATTCAAATAGCACAATGAAATAAATGTGACTACAATAAAACAAGTATATAATGCAAGGACTGTGTATCGTTCATCTCAAAGATGTTCTAGAATGGAAATGCAACATTTGATGAACTTACTTGAACAAGATATGTATATTCATTGACATAGAATGAATGATACATCAGAAGTTGTGCACAATATTTTTTGGACACATCCTAATGCTGTGAAAATGATTAATGCATTTAATATAGTGTTCTTGATGGACAATACCTACAAAACTAACAGATATAGACTATTATTACTGGATATTGTTGGTGCGACTCCTACTGAAATGACATTTTTTGTAGCTTTTGTATATTGGAGGCTAAATGAGAGGATAACTTTGTTTGGGCACTTTAGAAACTCATAGGACTTTTTTTTTAGACTTGATAGATTGCCTAAAATGATTATCACTAACAGAGATTTCGCCTTGATGAATGCAGTAAAATATGTATTTCTTGAAGCTAGTAGTTTATTGTGCCCATTTCACATTGAAAAAAATGTGAAAGCGAAATGCAAGATTTATGTTGCTTCCAAAAATAAAGTTATGCACTTAGGGATACAACAAGCAGGTATTTTACTTCATATACTTATTTTGATAAAGTGTAACATATTAAAATTAAAGTGGACTTTGTTGATTAACAAGCTGAATATACACATTGGAGTTTAAAGAGGTTAATTCATAATAGCATGGGGGACTTGTGTAAATGTTGGAATGTCATGAAAAACTTGATCACATTGCAGCATACTGAAATTAAAGCCTCATTTGAGAAGAATATTCATTTTGTAGGTCATAGTCATAATGTAACATAGTTGGAAAAGTTACTATAAAAAGTAAACTTCGTGAAATAGCATGCCCTGACATGACTTCAATGTGTTTACCATTTGATAAGGTAAAAACTAAGGGATAACAAAAGGACGTGCAAGTAAATTTGAAAGGTCTACTAAACGTGATCCTTCATACATTGAACATGTTGATGCATTATATTTTGTGCATGACAGCTCATTCAATTGGAAGTCATTCAAGGCATCGGGTCAAAAACTGAAGTTGGCAAAGATTCACAAAACAAATATTCACATGCTAGATCAATTTCATGTTAACCTTCACCCATATATTTTGGGCATTGTTGATGTAAAGGCCAATGGCCATTGTGGTTACCGTGCAGTTGATGCCTTACTAGATATGGGTGAAGAATGCTTGGCCTATAATGCATAACAATTTGCTTAAAGAACTTGGTCAGTGGCGGGATGAGTATGTCATTATATTTGGTAGTCTTGAGGGTTATGATGTCATAAAGAGATCTTTACTAGTTGATGGTCTTTTATGGTAAAGTCCATAATTTCAACTTTTTATTTGTATATGTTAAATTTTATGTAACTATTCCTCCTAACTTCATTCTTTATCAGGAATCTATGGATAAATGGATGACAAAACCAAACATGGGATATATTATTGTGTCTAGGTATAATGTCATATTTGTATGCTTATTAGCAGAACAATGATTGACCATCTTCCCATTTAGATCTCAACCTCCTACTAATACGTCAGTTCACCGTTTGATTTGTGTGGATCTTGTCAATGCCAACCATTATGTTTAGGTATGACACATCGTTCTTAATCATGATTACATTTTTTTATTATAATCTTTAATTGAGTATTAAAATTTCTATGCAAGTATTTTTAAAGGATTGTTGTCCAATACCAAACCCTAATGTGATATGGTCTACACATTGTCATCTTGTAACAAAAGAGTGGTTCACCCCCTACATTGGTCGAATACAATAATTTTCATAATTAATTGGTGTCACACATAATTTTGCCAACCTAGCAGAAGATTGATTAGACTAATCGTGATATTTTTGTATTTTTAACATATACTTTTGTAATTGTGTTTGTAAGACCCTAAGTGTGATATTTGTTGTTTTAATATAGTTACAATTTTTTGTCAAAATTTCAGTATAACCTTCCCTAAAATATGATCAGTCCATAAAAAAATATCAACTTGTATTACCAATATCATGTCTCAAATGTAAAATAAAGATCATCATAGTACCAAACATGGCATAAAAGTTAATAAGTACCTACGTAAACCAAATATCATGTCAATTATTTTTTACAATAATCTCTAAGCTCATCCACGGCCTCCCTAGCTACCCCGAACATTTCTGCCACCTCGTCCTCTATTATTATTTCCACCATGAGTACCTTCAGACAACAACAAAAGTGTTGCTCGAACGTTATCCCATGCAGTGGTGCCCTCAATCACCATCCTTAAGTCAATCATTTCCTGCAAGGGTTCAACAACCTTACGACAGATGTCCTATAAATAAAAAGCATAAACAATTAATGTATCAATATAACAATTTCATCAAAATATTGAATACACATTTATAACATGGTCACTTACATAAACTGAATTATGTTGGGTACTTGTCTCTGGCACATCTCCTATGTTTGGTATCACTGGGGGGGGGGGCAATACGAATGCAATCTTTATTAACTGAAAGTACAAACGGATGTGAAATCCTAAAATACCACTCCATGTAACCTGTAGCACAACCTAAGAGCCCACTAATCGTCTCGTCTGGCCTGATCAAGTGGTATACAAAATTCAAGCACCTCTCGTCAACATCTTGTATGGATAATTGTACCGTTGTAAACACGAATAAGTGTCGAAGAATAGTTTGAGTATAGCCAAATTGGCACAACACTCTCTTAGACAAATGTAGATGCATGTCTGACCCCAGCCTAATATATCTAGAAAATAGTGATAACATCTCAAAGGGATGAACAACACAGTGCTCTTTATATGGCATCCGATGTTAACGGTAATCGACTAACGATAATAATCTTATACCAATTGTCCAATGATTGGCTCATAGTAATCCCTCTGTATATTTTCCATTTAGCTCCCTCTACCTAATAGTAGGAAAATGCTCGTATATCCATTCCTGTTTCAACAATAACAAAAGTAATGGAACAAATTACCAAGTATTAAATTTTCTATATTGAAGGTTACCATAGTAGTAATAATTACCTGCAATAGAGTTGCATAACCATCAAGTTGCTTTGTATTTGCAAAACCTACATCACCTAACTACTCATACTAATATGTAAGTGCAGCTACACCCCACACATATTCCCCACACTGATCAAGGTGACGAAAACAGTGTAAGAATGACACACTTGCCTGTGTCCAACTCTTGTCAGCAAAAATTGAACATGCTACTAAGTGCAACAAGTAAGGTCTAATAGCCTGGTCCCACTTCTCATCCCTACACCTATCTACATAAACACCTCGCAACCAAGATAGGCAAACATGACTCCCTCCACACTATTTAGTCTCTAAAGATGCATCCTCCATGTCCACTCCCAAAAGCTCCATCAACAATGCAATAGTCACCTCTTTAGACGTGTATGGGTAACTATAAAAACCACCAACAATAGAAATATGCGACAATGATGACACATCATCAAGTGCGAGTGTCATCTCTCCTACGAACAAATGAAAGGTGTTGGTCTCACGATGTCACCTCTCAACAAAAGCAGATAAAAGTCTCTTGTCAACAGTTCATAACTACATTCTGTCAATGGAAGTAATCCTCAGTTCTGCACCAATCTCATAATCTCCTTATGGAAGGAGGGGAACCCAAATCCCTCAACTTCCTTTCATGTGCTACTAGTTTTAACTCTTCATGATCCTACAACGATTTATATTTCAGTATGTCATTGTGAAATACAAATCAATTAAAAAAAATAAATATTAAATTATTGTTATTGGTACACCAAGTCATCCCATAGTTTACAAGCCACATGATTAGTATATTCAGTGAAGACTGATTTGTCCATAGGTCCACCACCAAACACAACATCTTTAAGTGCAACATCATCAGCTGCAACATCTTTGGAACCTGCGTAAATCTCTTGCTTCTCATCTACAACTACATGTCTTTCATGCTTACCTACAGATGCAGTAGGTCTGGTGTGGTCACCACTTCTTGTACATGACATATCTATATAAATGATAAGATGAATGTACAGTAATGAGAGTTGCAGTCAACATATTTTAAAGGTAGTCTAAATATTGTGAAGATAGTCTGAGACATTCTAACATTTGTAATCAAAGTAAAAGTCAACATAATTAACCTATCCTAACAATTATAATATCCTACATATCAATTAACCAATCATAACAAATATAATTTTCTAAATATCAATTAAAATTACAAATATAGGTTGCTACATAATTTTTTTTAACAATTTCCTGAATATCAATTTACATTTCAATTTCCAAAGTAAAATTATGGAACAAATGATCCGGCGTAATGTAAGTCAATCCAAAAATTTGTTCTAGATTGACTAATCTATTAATATTACAATTGACTTACATTACTCTGGATCAAGTTATCCGTAATTGGACAAGGCAATCCAGAAATGTATTCCAGATTGCATGATTCGAAACATTTGGTGTATTACAAATCATGCAATCCGTAATACATTTTTGGATTGCCTTGTCCAATTACGGATAGCTTGATCCGAATACAACCAAACACAATCCAAATCAAGCTATCTGGAAATGTTATAGAAGCAATCTGGAAATGTATTCTAGATTGCATAATATGTATTATTTGGTGTATTACGAATCATACAATCTAGAATAGATTTATGGATTGCCTTGTCCAATTACGAATAGCTTGATCTGGATACAACCAAACACAATCCAAATCAATCTATCCAGAAATGTTATAGAAAATAGAACAACAAAAGGGAAAAATGATGGTTGCTTGTCCAATTACGGATAGCTTGATTTGGATACAATAAGACACAATTTGGATCAAGCTATCCAGAAATATTACAAGAAAATAGAAAAAAGGGAAAACGATGAGGTCATACAACTTACCTCTTGGAAAAAATGGTCAAAGTAGGTGATCTCGGACTCCTTCTACTCACAAACAAGTAGAACAAGAGGTGCATGAAGCCAATGGAGGTGCAGGGGTGCGGAGAGGTGAGGAGGGGGGGAGAGGAGGTGTTGTGCGGCATAGAAGAAGCCTAGGTTAAGTTAAAATGGTGAGGGGCATATTTGTCTGTTTGTCAATTTTTTCAAATAATGAGAGGTGCAGTAAGCAATAGCCGATTTTTTTAAGTAGGCTGTATCAACATGCACATGAAAGTTGATTTTCAGAAAAGAAATGAACAATAAAGTTAAGTGGGCTTAAACCGAACCCCATGCTTTCAAATTAAAAACCCAATTATGCATCCTAAATGATCCAACCATTGGGTTTATCCATGCTTGAGGTTGTGTAAGTGCAAAGCAGTATATAAAAAAATTCAACTTTTGGGTTCAGAGGGGGTTATTTTATTATTTCCCACAGAAATTTTCTAATGATATGTGAACACATCGACACAAAAAACTAAGCTGTTGAACAATAAATAATGCTGGAGTAGATCGAGGAAACGATTTTAGTACTCGGTAACGACTTTGAAGTTACTACATTTAATTTGTGCTGCCTTATTTTTCTTACATGCGCTTAATTCAATTTTATATTTAACGAAAAAGATAATGCTTTTTAAAGTGAGCCAGCCTATGAAGTAAGTAAAAATGTGTTCAGTTGACAATTCTATTTAATTAATAAACTAACTCTCTGATAAGAACTTTCATGGCATTATTTTGAGTTACCAATAATTTTATATGAGAAAACCAATATGCATTTGATAGTATAATTTTTTATATATATTATCATATAATCATAAATTATTATGTAAATTATTAAGTATGATAAATTTATTAATTTTAATAATAAGTATCTTAAAAATTATATCATATTTGAATTTTAATTAGTTGATGATATAAAATATTTTACACTAATAATGTGCATTCATTTTTTTATCACAAAAAAATATTTTATATTCATCAAACTTTATTTTTATTACACCTCTAACTTTGCTCGACAGCTATGCCCATTAATTTGTAGTAGGGATAGACAGTCAATGAGACCTAAGAGGAAGGACTTGTTACTTTGATGAAATGATATATGGCCATTAAGGACACATGAATAATTAAATACAAGTGAGAAATTATTGTATAGTTTGTAATCATTATTTATTTATGGTCTTAATTAACTTTTGTTTGACATATAGTAACATAGTCGAGTTCCATAAACTATTTCTTGTAAAATATTATTTTTTTACTATATGTTACATAGAAATTAATCAAGAATATAAATAGGTAGCTTCAAGATAAAATAGTAACTTCTCCCTGCCATCAGGGCACACTCAAAAGTCCAAAGAAAATCGTAGAAGGTTTCTCGCATCATATAATATTTGGTACCTTGCATGCATGTATGAACCTTTCACAACAAGAGACACTTTTTCATTCTTCCAACTTGTTGATCTCTAATATAATAATGCAAGCCATGTGAATTGTGGAGGGTAGTAATGTAGTTGAATTAATTGATAAAATACGTGGAAAATACATTAGTTGATTTTTTAAAAAATATATATATATATATTATTGTAGAAGACTAAGTTTATGGGATACGTTAAAGTTTTGGTCAAAGAATCCGATGCCACTGTGATATACCCCTTTGAAGAACATAGAGACGAGTGGTAAATAATGCTCAAACGAAAATCCTCCACTTCCACCGATTGTGTGACTGTGATAGACAGACAATAAGCTCAACTAATTAAGGCATGGCCCTTTTTCATGGTAACCAATCCCATGGTGGTGGTGACATTACTTTTGCCGTCCACTCAAAACAAGAAGGGAGAAAAATAAATAATTAAATTTGATTTATGGGTCCAATCATCCAACAAATTAAAATTAAATTATTATTTCGAAAAGAATTAATGTGATGGATCTTGAATTCAATATTAATATGATTGAAATGGACGCAATTTGATGACGAGTGTCTAGTTTCGGAGATATTCCAGAAACTAGTTTCTCCTCTGTTAAAGGGAAACATTCCACATGTTCATTGTTGGTTTAACCAGATTGTATACAAGTATCAATTATCATAAAACGACTAAAGCACAATTATTATTGTTTCATATTATTGGTAGTATGTCCTAAAAAATAGGACAAACTATCATTTAGATCCTCTAAAATTACTAGTGTTTTAATCTGTGTTTAAAAAAAATGCATTATTTTAGTTCCTCTAACTTAAATGTATTTTTTTACTGCAATAATTTAAATGTATTTTTAATACATATATGTTTTGTATGATAAAATAAAATTGTTATTCCTTAGAGTGGAATAATCTTATTATATTGTATTTCTTATTTTCCTATTTAAGTGGGTAATCTAAACACTTCTTAATGTTTTTCAGACTACTCAAAACTAAAAAAAAATATTTTTTAAAAATATTTTTATTAATTTTATATTTTCTCTAAATCTCAACTACTTATAATTACAAATTAATATATTAAAATTTTATAACGTATAACTTAAATTTTGAAATATCCATAAAATATACAAAACATCTGCAAACATCAATTTAAAAGAAAAAAAAAAACTATAAAGTAGTAATACAATATATGGCCGTGTCTAGCGACAAAAATAGACACTTAAGTGTATGTTATATATACAGAGAGGGTGTCATATCATGTAAGAAAAAGTTTTATTACGAGAGAGAGAGGAGAAGAATTAAAAATATCTGTTAGATTTAATTTCACGGTCAAGATACAATTCTTCATTAAAAAGGTCATGTGACTGCATTTGAACATTATCCACGCACGTTCCTTCTCTCTTGCAATCATGGCTTTCTAATGCTTATCTATATTGTGACTAAGTGTCAACAGCTGAACAGTTCTATATTTTTTTATTCTTTTTAATAATTGTTTCCTTTTTTTTTTATTTTTTCACTCTTTTTTTTCATTTTTTTTTGTTACTTAAAAATCAGTGTATTGCACGGGATTCACTCCTAATTTTCTCTCTGAACATTAGCCACGCACGTCCCTTCTCTCTTGCGATTCTGGCTTTCTAAAGCTTTATTTTTTTTTATATAAAAAAAAAAGACTAATGTTTCTATAGAGTATAAACTGTCCACCATAGAGCAACTGCAGAATATGATTTGACTAATTTACCATCCCAATCCTGATCATATCCTGTGTACCAGCAACTACCACCAAGCAATTGAAAATTCTTCATGTATTAAATCACCACACACGTAAGAAAACCACATCATTAATGTTGGTTTTGTTGATCCTGTAACACCAAATCTCAGCAAATGGGAGAAGTTTCAGCGAGGAAGGGTGTGTATATATTAAAATTAACTCTACAGTTTGATTAATTTGATGGTGGATAATAAGGATCTATGTTGAAACCATTTACAAAGTAGTTCATCCTAGTCTTGTTGATAAGTGATGCTAATGCTAAAATTGTGAGACCCATTTCTTGAAATTCATTTCCTGTTGTCATGCACAATTGTTCTCCTCTCTTCTACATGGATCTTATAAAAATTTTAAAACTTTCATCTTACTTTCACTAGTAACAAACAACCTCAATTCTTTCTTTCCTTCCTCTCCAATGCAATTCTGTTTCATTCCTCTTTCGTCCGCTTGAACCAAAGACTACCTACCTAAAGGAACTAACAAAAGTCATTTTTATTTTCATTTCTTTTTCCTATAAATGTTTAATTAGCCTTCCAAGTACATAATTATTATTAGTTAGCAATTAGGACATTAATTTGCGTCTGTATACTACATTGAATATTTTGAAGTAATTTTTATTTGAAATAATAATTACTATAGCGCTATTAAAAGTCTAGCTCTTTTCATCTAAGAATAAGAAATTTCATGTAAAAAATATAGTTTTAAGTTTCCTTTTTAGATTTTTATCCTTCTGATCAAACAGAAGAAAGGACTACTACTATCATATAACTAATACAGTGATATAGGATCGATCAGATAGTACTAGTATTTACCCTTTAACAAGAACAGTTCCCCTTAAATTTTTACACACAGTTATGTTATATATTGCTATAATGCTATGACCTACGAGAATCCATCGCATTAGGCGACAAAGATTCAGAAGATGAAGTCACAGTGTCCCCACCAATGACATGACACGATCATATTTCAGATTGCGTCACCCATGTGTCACTCGCTATACATCAACCTTAGTCAACCACCTTAATTTTTGTACACAAAACAAAATCTAGATGCGTCTGCTAGAGTGAATTTTTTTTTAAAAAAAAAGTTAATTGGATAAATTTTTTTGAAATTAGAGTGTATAAAAATATAAATTTCATATTAATTTATTATTCATTTCTTACTATTTTCATCTCATTTCTCTTCAAGCCAACGAATCTAATGAAATTATGAATCCCCTCCGCAGTCCAAACCATTCCGCGGCGCCGACAGGTTTGCATTATAACTGAGCACACATAAATAATACCCTCCCATTCTACGCGCAATTAATCCATCATGTGTCACATCATTTTCAATCTTAATGCAAGGTGATACTTTAACCAAGGGACTTCAGTAGTTTACAGCTATCATTATTTTCAGATGGCATATATTGATCACTTGTTTTTGTCCTAGCACGAGACATTGATTTAAGATGCATAAATAAATTACCATTACCATCAAAGTGTAGTCCAAACCTATTATGAGACCAACATGCAGTTGGTGTGAGTGAAATTGAGTCTAAATTTTTAATTAAAACTTTGAATTTTGTGAATGAAAGGTCAATCAAATCATTTGATAAATATTAATTATCAGTAAATCTAATAAATTCTTCTAATTAATACCATACAAAAAATCATATTATAGTATGTATAAAATCTTATATTTAATCTTTATGGTTGTTATTATATACCAAAAAATAGAAGTTGATCCAATAGATAAAAATTGTACTTAAACTCACAAGAACGTGAGTTTAAGTCTTTCGTACGATGTAAATTTTTTTATTAATAAACAATTAGTGAGCACTTCAGTCATCACCTAAACTTTCTTGCATTGAAAAAATTTTCCTAACCCAAGTTTTAATAAAGCGTCTAGATTGTATGGACTGAATATGGAATCTTAAATTAAGGTTCACGTGGGCCTAAATATATTTTAAAAAAGTAAAAGGATAAAAATTAAGTGGCTGTCAAGTGTGAACTATATAATAAAGATGTAAATAAAATAATACGTAATAATAGTGCGTGCATGGTGACTATGACCGTGACTCCGTGAGTGCCGCTTCCACACACAAAGGCTATGGGGAAATTATAAGATGGAAGAAGCCTTTTGGTTCACTCTTATTCTAATATTAATATCCATGGTGCATTATTGAATCCCCTATGATACCATTACCACGTCACTAGCTTATTCCCACTGATTTCAGAATCCTCTCATCCAATCACAACGTAAAGCTAGCTATTGCTAAAAGTTATATATGTAAGTCAATCGACTAGTAACTCGAATTTGTTACAAATTTTTATAATTTAGATTCAATGATGGCATTAAAGACTTATTTTTCTATTTAAGTACTATTCATTTCGTCCCCAATATATACCTTCGACTACTAATAAAAATTAATAATTAATCGCAACAAAAGACCAATTTTAGGGTTAAAACAAAGCACGTCGTCATGTTGCTTGTGGTCTAAGGTATATCTTCCTAGTATACTCTTTGTTCATTAAGCACATCTCCACTACTATCATTATCATTCCCCACCACCACCTTTTTAACCCATGCGATATAAATTTCCAACTAACACCACAGTTTTCACACGTTCAATTATTCAACCATGTCTCTCGGGTAAAATTAAGATATGCATATAGCACTCCATGTGAAGAGTATATTACGTGATTCCATTCAAGTGAACATGTAAAGCCACGTCAAACGTCAATCATGTTCTCGTTCACCCACTCACGTACATCTGAAGTTAATTCTATATATATATATATATATATATCTTCATCTTCACACGCCCAACACCAACAACGATGAAATCTATCCGAGCGACGCACGTTGGGGAAAAAGCAGTTGTTCAGCTTTCTTTTCGGAAAAAAATTAAAACAAAAAATCATATTTGTTGGATTATTGCCATGTAACCATACCAAAATTTGAACGTTTTCTGCCATGGATAGATCCGATTGTTTGAGTATTGTAAACGGGTAAAATATGGTACAAATTTGATCAAATTTAATTTTAGTCTTAATAGGTTCAAAACTATTAATTTATTTCTTATGTTTTAAAAAATAATACCAAAAATATATCTTATTCTTCAAATAAAATACATCATGAATAAATAATTATTTTAGTATCTAAATATATAAATAAGAGACAATTTAGTCTCTAAATAAAAAACAAGATTCTGACATTTGTCATTAATTCATATTTTACGAGATTATTTTATCATTAAAATTATAATTTTTAATGATTAATTTGATATTTATTACATTTTTATATCTAAGTGCTAAATTAGAATTTTTATACTTTTATGAATAAATTATCATATTATATATATATATATAAAGATTAAAATAATTATTTATTCAGTACTATTCAATAAAAAATAAAAGGTGAAGATGACGTTGAAAGTGGAAAGGCTTTTGTAATTTTTAAAATTTAGCCCAAAAGGGTAGGAGGGACCCATGCAAAAATGACGCAACCCGTAGTGATCACAGAGCATATGGCAGACACCACATTTACTTATTTTAGCACCATCAACGGTGTACCTTTGCGATGAGGTGTGAGGAGGGTTATTAAGATTCATGTTGGTGGGGACCACACCCCCACAAGCTCACTCACCACCCCGTCTAATAAACCAAAATAGGAACGCCACGTGGCACCATCTCATTGGCACCACACCCCTTCGTCCAAAAGCCCGCAAAAACTCCCTGCCCCAAGGAAAGTAAAAGGCATGCCACGTGTAATGCCGGGAACGTCACGATGACGAGAAAACTATAACTCTCTCCGATGATTATGTCACGACAATGGGGCCCGCAACCCTCCCTCTGTCCATCCACGTCACCAGAGTGCCTTTTAGGTTTTTAAAAAACATCTTTATACACTCATTTAATATACATCATTTAAGTTCTTTTGATATCTTTACTCATTTCATTTATGTGTTAATTGTTATAAATTTTTTGACATTAATATTCTATTTCATTTTTACACAATCTTTTTAGTCATCTGATGTAACGAGGAAAAAAACGTAAAGTGAGGTAAATGAAAATATATAAAAGCAGCTAAAAAGATATTAATAATGTAAAAAATTTACCGTGTCAATCAACTAAAATAATGATAAATATAATTTCTAAAAATTACTATAAAGATAAATAATTTTAACTTAACATAATTTTTTTTACTAAATAATAGTGTAAAAATTATTTACATTATCAATGTAGGTTATTTTCTCAAAATATTTTATTTTGTAATTTAATTATGACTTATTATATTTAGTAAAATTATTTATTTTTGTAATAAGATTTTAATTTCTACAATATTAACCCTATTAGTTAATTAGAAATTATAAAAATTTAGATTTAGTTTATGTATGTGTAAAAATTGAACTAATTAACAATTTGATAAATGGATAAATAGATAGATAATTAAGGTATAAGAGTTTAAATTTTAAGTTATATTTTACTGTTTTTTAATTTTTTTTTTATAATTTATCTCCTATACAATTCATGATTAACGTCTGGATATATTTGTTGTATTTCTTATACGTTGGAGGACTAAATTTTGCATTTTTCATTTTTCAAGACATATTTGTCAGCAGAGTGAAAAGACGAAAAGTCAAAAAAATATTATGACAATTATACCCCTATGCTGACCATCTACATTGACAATCATTTCAGTGATAAATTTATCTCTTTGTGTATATAATATTAACGATGACAGACAAAAAATAAACAATAAAATATATTTATTACACTTTTTATACTTTTAAAAATTAAATTTTATATTTTTATTTTTTAACGATGCATTTTATCAGTAAATTAAATATAATGAGACAAAGCTGACTATTTCTCAATTTTTTTTACTTCACTACACAGTATGTATGTATGACTTTAAGTTTTTGTTACGTCACGGTTGAATCTTACCGTTCCACGTCCAAGTCAATGTGACGTCACCGTGGTTCGCAACCCATGTGACCGCTCCACGCTGTATCACCAGCAAATTTCCCCTATTCCTGAACCACCTTATTGCATGTCCCACGCGCCTAACCAACGCGTGCTTCTCTCTTTTTCTCCCAATCATTCAGGATCATTCACGAAAAAATAAAAAGTAAAAAATAATAAAGTATGCAGCAGCACTGGGAATGCGAATATGTATCGTTCCAAGTTGATGTTCTGTCATATGCAGTTAAGATATGTCTGTCTATAACATGGATGTATGCACTTGTAGTCAAATTAGAATTCACTACTAGTTGGTGGTAATTGAATACATAAAATAAGCTAAAGGTTAATTATTCGAATGTTTTTTCTGTACTTGTAGATGTAGTATTCCTCGTATTTGCATGCATTTACTCCTTCTTTCCAACATGTCACTTGTGAAATTAGTTGGTATTTCAGAGTTTACTTTTAAACAGTTTCATTAATTTAAAAGGGAGGTAAAAATTGTGCTTGTGCTTTTCACTAGACTATATTGAGACAAGTTGTAATTTATTGAGTTTAAAACTTTAAATATTGTTTAAGTAATTCATAATTTTTCAATGTAACTAAAGGGCTGATTTAAAATTAAAAAATAACTTAATATAATGGTTGTTAGATTTAATGATAATTAAAATTCATGGTAGTCGTTTTGAATTTGATAAAAACGAAATCCCTCTCCTCCACTTTTATTATGGGCACAGACTGTGAAAAGTGGGTTACAAAGAAAACAAAACACGTTTGTCATTTTCTATGAGGTACAATTACAGGAAATTGGTATTGCACCATAAAAAATACAAGAAAAAGAAGTCAGAGAGGAGAAAATGATTTGAAGAAAGATGAAAAAGACATTAAAGCACTTGAATTATGGATTTGGGTAAATTCTCGAACCCTCTTAATATAAATTGATATACAAAAGAAAAATATCAGTAAGATACAACTTCTAATATATATTTTTATTATTTGTTAAAATTTATATAAAATCATAAATTTTGTAAATACTTGTAAACTCCAAATATAATTTTTTAATTTATAATAAATTTTAAGTAATAATAAAATGTACACTAAACCATCGAACATTTGAATATTTTGATGCATAATTATTTTAATTTAGTAAGAGTTCTCAAATTTAGATAAAGAGTATGTCTAATTAGCAGTTGCGTTAAATAGATAAAAAAAAATTGTCACCTATAGAAATTGTATTGAACTGAAATATAATTATTTGCCGTGGAAAATATTTTTTGTCCGACTAAAAAAAGAAAAGGAAAAGGATGCATTAATATGGGTTCAAGTGAAATTGGATTTCAACATGTGAAATAAGATTTTAAGTTTAAATATTGTTAAAAAAAACATATATTTAAAATGAAAGATTTTATTAAAAATGATTAAATAATTTTTTTTTCTTTCTAGATCATAAATATTTTTCACTACAAATAATTTTGTCGGAGTAAGACAGAATACAAAGTTTTTTTTTTTTAACATTTAACACAATTACATACACAAAATTTCAATCAAAGACTTTTTATTAAATTAAAATAAAGTGAGGCTAATTTATCTTGATATCTGGCGGTGATAAATAGGTATTTGAAGAAAAAGCATTATGGACCCATCACAATAAAAAGAAGAAGAAAAAAAGAATGCATGAGTGAGAGGAAAATATCTATAAAAAAAAAAAAAATAGTCCAAGTGGGGACAAGAAAATTTGATTGAAGCAGTGAGAAGAAGAAAGAGAAGTTGTTTAGAGCGAGTGAGGAAAGGAAGCAAGGAGAAGTTGGAGTTGAGGCAAAGAAAGTATACTAGTACACAACACAAGCATAGTGATGTAAGCAACCACAAAGCAAGTCCTCCTCCCATACCCCACTTTCTCTCTCTCTCTCTCTTCTAATTATTATTTTATTATTATAAATAAAAACTCCATCACCTCCACCTCTCATTTCATTCTCACTACACTACTTGTCCTTTTTTTCCTCACTCAATTCAACGATGCAAGGCCTGCGCCGCTGCTCAAACGACGTCGTCCAGCTAGACCTCTCCACCCCAACAACAACCACCACCACCACCACCACCACCACAAACAACACAAACTCTTCTTCTTTCTCCTCTTCTTGTTCTCTCTCCATCGACGTGGACGAATCAACGGAAGCCCGCATCCAGCGCCTGATCTCCGAGCACCCCGTCATAATCTTCACGCGCTCCTCCTGCTGCATGTGCCACGTCATGAAGAAGCTCCTCGCCACCATCGGCGTCAACCCCACCGTCATCGAATTGGACGACCACGAGATCGCCGCCCTCCCCCTCCCCGACCACCGCACCCCCGCCGTCTTCATCGGAGGCTCCTCCGTCGGCGGCCTCGAGTCCCTCGTCGCCCTCCACGTCTCCGGCCACCTCGTCCCCAAACTCGTCCAAGTCGGCGCCCTCTGGGTATGATTATCATAACAACAACATCATCATCACCATCATCATAATAATCTTAATAACAATAATTAGTTAATTACCAGTTACCACCACCCCAATCAAGTCAAATACCTCCCACATATATTATATTATTATTTACTTCCAGAAAAACAAAAAACAAAAAAAAAAAAATTAACTAATTGTATAATTTTGGGTCCTCTCTTATGCGAAATGGAATCTCAATTGATGGAATTTTATTCTTTTTCTCTTTATTTATTTAGTTTTGCTGTAAGGGTCTTGCATCATATCTGATACGTGAGGGGTTCAAATTCTAGTCTTCTTTGGAGTGAGATAAACTTAAATATCTATATAAGCGTTTTTTTTAGTCCGAAAGCCTTGTACTGGGCGTCATACCCCTCCCCTTAAATCTAAAAGTAACCAAGAAACAAAAGCGTTGCTCCGAGTGAGTGAGAGAGTGGTCAAATTGGGGCATGGAATCGATCCGCCATTGATTGAGTTTGAAGAATACTCATGGGATTTTGAGTGACACGCGTTGGGAGAGAGCATCTTATGTTCAGTGACCGTGATAGCGATAAGGGTGTGATTGTGAGAGCGATAACCGTGATAGCATAAGGATGTGATTGTGAGAGTGATAAGGGTGTGATTTGTGGTTTGGCTCCGTTCAGTTTATCATCACGGGATGAATCACTCACTGGATTGGTTGTCATTTCTCAATTATTATGCAATAGGAGGCCATGACTTTGTCACTTTTGCTTGAACCATCGTATTCATAATAACTCACACACAAGCTTATGTAATCTAATCTATATAATTATGTCATAAAATTGTTATTGGTCGATACTAGTAATATTTTCATTGATGCATTAGTAATTACGAAGATTTTAATTTTTTTTTTGTCCCGATAGAATTTAGATTATCAATGAGAACTCAAAATTGTAACTTTTGAAGTTCCGGACAGATTTCACTTTACTTAATTGACCACCCTTCTAAGGGGAATTTATGGCTAGTTTTGATTGGGTGTGACAATTGTTTCACGATCCATGAGCAATGATAGGGACAATCATGGCCGTCCAAAAGAGGATTATATTTATTTATTTTATTTTAGGGTTCTTGACTTGTTGTCCCCTGTGGGGGTTAAGCCGTTAAGGAAGAAAGGGAGTTCACAAAGTACTTTGGAAAAGAAAAGATGAAGAGTGAAGAACGCCATGAAAGCGATGATTTATTATTACTACTTTTTTTTTTTATGAAGAGACGCACGCAGCTCCAATTATTGCACAGCAAATCATAGTTTGAATCCGGCACGGCTCTTTTTTATTTTTTGTTTTACTTTATTGAAGTTTTTTTTCTTAACCCTCTTCCCTTAACACTTTGATGAACATCATAGAATCAAATCCCCGTGACCGTAATAAATACTGTCCTCTAAAAAGGAATTATATGACCACTTTATGCACAGTTCATAAGTTAATTATGCTGTGCTTCTACTGTCAAGTTTGAAGAATCATTTGCGTAAAAGGAGATGGAATTGCAACCCTAGCTCCCGCTTCTTATTCTTCCTTCTTTCTTTGACCATATTGGTATAAATAGCTTTCGCCCTTTTTTCACAAAATTGATATATAGACCGACGGTGACCTTAATTAATTTTTTTTACTTTTACCAAAACCCCACTTTTAATTATGTGCCTAGGTGGTATAACCATAAACCGATATAAAAAATTATCTTCCTTGGGTTGGTTAATGTTGCAAGCTGTGAAAATAATAAAAAAAAAAAGTAGAATGTGATAAATAATATATTCGCGTGGGGGCACTATTAGAGATATTTTAATAGTTGTTATTGAATCTAGAATTCACAAAAGGTAAAAAGCCCAGATAGATTCAAAGCTAAAACAGGGTGCAAGGACAAACTTAAATTACTGTCATCATGCCAAGGGACAGCTTTGATGGGTGGTGGATGGTGGGTGATGGCATGCATGACTACATCCCCATAAAACCTCGGCTAAGGTCTAAATTCAATAGTCTAAAGTATCAGCCACATGACCACCATCAGCTTCAGGGCAAGAATCTAAATATCAACTTTCATTGTTGCCCTTTAAACCAAGCCCATGAACCTCAAATAGAAACAAAATCAAAAAGGTTAGCACTAAGTTGCAGTGCCATTACTTTCCCCCTGTGGACACAGTACTATAAACAAAAAGCACTTTAGTGCTGATTTATTGATAGGCAAAGCATCTTAGAAGCTGGAGTACAGCCAGAGTCTTGGTGCTTTCTACATATTTGTTAATCATATATGAGTATGTTTGTTGCAGCAAAAAGTACTACAAAACAAATACTTCAAGGTAATTTATTATTTAAAAGGATGTTTTTTTTTAAAAAAAATATCGATAGCATTAACTAGAGCGATTTTAATTGTGTTGATTTGGTTCCACATAATCGCTTATGTCTTTTGGGTTTGACACTTGAGAGGTTGTGAATTGTTGGATCGAATAATTGGCTACACCTTTCAAATTCACCATTTAAGTATTTGTTTGTTTTTTAGTTTTAGTTACGTTCAATTGAATGTTAATCCAACCTCTCTTTTTCTTCTACGTTAATTTCTTTGAAAAGTGAGAAATTAAAATTTCGTTCTACATGACTGATCAAACGGAAAAATAACACATATTTTAAGAGATTATGAATCGTCTAATCCATGATTGGCCAAGATAAAACATTCAACCAAGCCTAGTCTTAGTCTCGTAATCCAATCTACACTTGCAAAACTAATTTAACGCAACAATCGATGAATCCTTATGCGTTTATAGCAAGGAGGAGTTCAAAGTTGCCAAGTGTTCCGAAGTAAGTGCGTGTGCTAGTTTCAATTTTGAAATACACATTTATATTTTTTCATGTAAAAAATGTACGAAAAATACAAAAGCTATTTTAGCTTCACTGATGCGCTCCGAATTGACATGCATCCAAACATACTCTAAGTCCAATATAACAATTTCAAATTCATTCCTGTGAATTTAGATAAGGCACGATTAACACCACTCTAAAAAAGATAAGAAAAATAAATATAATAAACTCTTACACATTAAGTTATACATTAGAGTTGGTTAAACTCTTGAGTTCACATTAAACTTTAGAAGTCTCCTAAAACATATTTTATAGAGTATGTGAATAGTTTTGTTGGGTTTCAAAATATTTTTATTAATTTTGTTAAAAATATGAGTGACAGAGATTCAAATATGTGAGATGTCTCCCTTCTTGGTTTCTTGATTAAGTGTTGGTTTTTTGTTTTCAATCATTAGATTAATTTTATATTTTCTTTTAGAGTGAATAGGTAGCAAATAGGCTAAGAAAAACTTAGAGAGAAAATAAAAAATAAAAAATAAAGGTAAGAAGGATCTTTTCCCATTTTAGAGGTGATAATAATTAAGGGCATGACCAATAGTTTTTCTAATTCCACTTCCCATGTAGTGGGACCCAAGTATTATCTTCCTTTAGGCTGGGAAAAGACGGCAATGTGACGACATGAAGCACTGCATCTGCAACTACGGCCCCCAATCCAAGGGGAAATGGTAGAAGTGAGGTAGTGGGGGTTTCATTGTCCAATATTTAAGGCTTTCTTTAATACAAAAAATCAGACCTGGCATGCATGCCATGGCATTCATTAACAACATTTCAGAATCTTTCAACCTAACGTTAGAAGAATCTCCAAAATGATTCTTTTTCCGCCACTGTAGAAGAATGGACAGCCAAAACCGAATACATCTAACACGTAGGTTCACATTTTAAAATTGCAGAATTTATGCATAAATCACAATTAGGCATCTTAAATGAAAGTAAAAAAATAATTAAAAATAAATGACTAATATGCTGAAGTTAAAATTAAATTATTTAGATATAATTTGAGTTTGATTATTGATAAAAATATAATTTTTTACTAAATTTTATTTATTTATTTTATTAAATTTTATATTAATTAAAGTTTATTTTTAATTATAATTGATTTATCTTTTGATCCAATTTTAAATTAATCGGATTAAGAAAAAAAAAATGACAATAGGGACAGCAGCAGTTTTGCACATCAAAATCAGAAGTTCCTTAATGCTTGAGGTAGATTTACCTTTTACTCTCTCATCCTTTCTTAAATCATATACAGTAATACAGTATAAAGTAAATTTAAAAGGTATTTTAAGTCACCACTAAGAGCATATCGTGTTCCTTTGTGGTAGAAAGCTACAGCTATTCTACTGCCACTCTTAAGTTATCTATTATTAAAGAACTGAAACATTAATATATTTTTCATTGATGATGGTATGTAAAAATGAATATATTTATATAATCCTAAATGATGTTAATCAGTAGCTAATAATTATTCAAGTGTAAACATTGCGTTATTTTGATAAAATAAAATAAAAACTATAATACATATATTTAATTCGATCTAATTTAATCTATAATCACTTTAATAATTTTATGATATATTTATTTGGATCTTTCTAGGTTCATCTTAACAATTTGTCCCAGTAAAAAATGCTATTGAAGTAGGGGTCGAAAGCATCTGTCCAACTAAATTTTGTTAGTATGACTTAATCTATAAGTATATTTAATGACCTATTTTATGATAATTTAAAATAAAGATGAGATTAAAATATAAGGTTAATTAAGTTTTTAGTCCCTTAATTTTTTCAGATTTCAATGTGTAATTTTTCATAAGTTTTTTTTAATAATTTTTATTCTTTTATTAATTATTCATCAGTATTTTAAATTTCTCAATTTTTTTATCCATTTTTAGTTTCTTATTTTTAATATTTTAAACGTGGAATTAGTTTCAATACTTTGAAAAAAAATTGGAGATAAGGTAAAGTTACAAAATAATGAAATTATATCTGCTATCAGTTGTAGATTTTTAGTTTCAGGAAAGTATGTTGCGTTGCAAATTTGTGATGACGAAGATGTTGAAACTATGATCAAAAGTTTTCACCAACAAGATCAAATGTAAGTTCTGAAATTGTATATAGAAAAGGATGTGGCTGGTGGTTCTATGTTTCATTCTGCAAATTCTCTTACATCATGTGGAAATAATTTATCTAATAATGAGGCGGAACCGCCAAGAAATGTAAGCAATTTACATGGTGATGAAGATGATGATGATGATTATCTTGTGTCTAACTCATACGTTGAAGAGTCTTTAGACGAAGATGATAATGTTGACGGTATATCTGATACAGACGATGAAGTCACTGACATGATTCAACCCGTAAGAATTGTTCACCCAGCACAAGATATAATTTATTAAATAAAAAAATAGGTGAATAAATTTATCATTTTATGACAATTGTATTTAATGGTAAATAAGTACGATTGTGATATTGACTTGAATTTTTTTTAACTATTAGGTGTAGAAAAAATTCAAAATCCATTTTGGAATAATGCTTTGCATTATAACAATATCAACTGGAGTCATCCTGATGAGGAATACATTAGCGGGTTGGAGATGCCATCGACTTTTAATGTTGGACAAAAATTATATGTTGGCATGGATTTTGATAGTATAGATGCGGTAAAAAATGTATTGAAACAATATGTTATGAAGGTACATCAAAGTTTTAAAGTTGTTGAAAGCAAATCAAACAAGTATCGTTTGTTGTCCGAATAAAAGTGCAAAGTGTCCTTTCCCTTTTTATATGAGGGCAATTTTATCTAAAAAAATCGATTCATGGAAAGTCACACAATGGGGTGGACCACACACATGTCTGAATATGACTATGACACAAGATCACGAGAAGCTTGATTCAGATTTAATTGCCACTTGTGTAGTAGGTACGTTTTTTATGTTCATATTATGCTACTTTTCCGTTATTTGTTATTTAAATTTGGTTATTTTGTTAACAGGCATGATCAGAGAAGATTCATCAATAAAAGTTTATTTGATTCAAGAAAGGATAAACAGTGGATTTGCCTACAAGGTGTCGTACAAAAAAGCTTGGATGGCGAAAAAAAAAGTCATTGCAATTGAATATGGCGATTGGGAAGAGTCATATGCGAAACTTTCGTCGTGGCTAACACACATGCAAAATCATTCTCCTGGATCTTATTTTCAAATACTGCATGACGATTTTATTGTTGGGAATATGTTTAGTCGTGAACACCGTCAGTTTCATAGAGTGTTTTGGACTTTTGGTCAATGTAAAGAGGCTTTCAAGTATTGTAAGCAAATCATACAAGTTGACAGCATACACTTATACGGCAAATATTGTGGGACCCTCTTAATGGTCACATCACAAGATGGAAATGGTGGTGTTCTTCCTCTAGAATTCGTCATGGTCGAAGGTGAAACGTTAACAGCGTGGTCATGGTTTTTGGCACACTTGCGTGAACACGTAACAGATAAAAATCGTATTTGTCTCATATATGATCGTCACGCGAGTATCAAGTCTGTTGTGACTAACGAAGCACTTGGTTGGCAACCTCCCCACGGTTATCATGTTTACTGCGTCCGACACATGGCAAGCAATTTCAATCACAAATTCAACAATGCCAAACAAAAAGAAATGTTGAAGAAATTGGATAAGATTTAATTTATCATGGTCACGCTAATTCAAGTTTCATATATACTTAAAATTGTTCTTGCTAACTAATTTCATGCAGGCTATATTCCTTGCAAACATATTTTTGATCAAAATTTAGAAACATTTCGTCAGCTGAGTCTAGCCATAGCAACATGGATTGATCGTATTTCAAAGGAAAAATGGACCATGACTTATGATAAAGAAGGATGTTGATATGGCCACATGACAACCAACCTCTCAGAATGTATAAATAAGGTTTTGAAGGATTGTCGCAACATACCCATAACAGCGTTGGTGAAATCAACATATAGTAGGTGTCGAAAGTACTTTGTTAATTGTGGTCGCCAAGCCCAAAGACAATTAAATGAAGGATAAATATATTGTTCTAAGCTTGTTAAAGAACTTAGAAAAAATCAAGAACAAGCTTGTTTGCACATCGTTCGCGTCTATGGTATCCAGTCTATAAGGTTTGAAGTAGAAGATACCTTCAATCTCATAACGCAACGTGACAGACAAAAGTGGGCAGTTAACTTGAATGGTCATTATTGTCAATGCAGAAAGTATTCTACGCTTCACTATCCATGTTCACACATTATTGCAACTTGTGGTTACGTGAGTATGAACTACTACCAATATATAGATGTTGTTTACACAAATGAGCACATCTTAAAAGCTTACTCCGCACAACGGTGGCCTCTTGGGATTGAAGCGGCAATTCCTCCTTCTGATGAAGCATGGACACTTATCCCCGATCCAATTACAATTCGTGCGAAAGCTCGACCAAAATCAACAAGGATAAGGAATGAGATGGATTGGTTCGAACCATCTCAGCAACGACAAAAATGTAGTAGATGTGGAGCAGAAGGGCACAATAGGCGTCGATGTCGCATGCAATCTGAGCGTGGAAGTTGTTCATTTAATTGATTTATGTATGTTACACAAGTGATCTCAGATATCTGAGACAAGTAATTTGTATTTGTTGAAGTTCTCTTGAATGTATTTAGTTTGTGTTCTTCAATAAAATCGTTAGTAACATTAGTTATTTTTGTTTGTGTTCTTTAGTTTGTTTATAACATTAATTATTATTATATTTTGGTGCGCGACATAAACGGTATCCGTTAGTAAGCCTTCATAAAATTGTCAAATTGAAATGAGAAACATACAACAACATATTAAAACAGATACATGAAAACATATTACAACAGAGACATGAAAATCATTCATTCTGATGTCCGTGAGGATGTGCCACATGGTCGATCTCATCTTCGTGCTTGCCTATCAGGATTTCTTCTGCCCCGATGTCTCTTTGCTTCAACTTGGTCAGCCTCAGCAAAAAATTGGTAACGTAAATCAACACCTAATAAGTCACTCATATCAGGTATTGCTTTTGGTACATTTCATTGCATACCTAATGGAGCATTAGGTGTTGGAATTGGGGTATCATATTGCTGTGAAGGGGTCATAGTAGGCCATGAAAAATTAGGATGTGTTTTCACAATACCACCCAACGAATGTTCGCTTGCAGAAGCATCAGTTTGATTACCTTCGAAAGGATATTGATACATCTGTGTCGGATACTGAGAAAATTTTGGTGGTGTGTAATACATTCCATGGCCACGGTCTTCCATCTGTGGGTAGAAATATAGTTCCACTTTTACAGCCTTCCTTCGTCTGCCTATGCCTTGAGTTTCAACACTTGACGGAAGAATATGAAACTCTTGTGGTGCAAATTCATGCTCTGGTGCTGGACCATGTGACACAGGCTCAGTGATTCTCTCTTGCTCTTCAGATAAAATGGTTATTTTATCCACATAGGGCACAAGATCATCAATTGTCCATGTGTTCCTCCCTTGTGGTGACACCATATACTGTAATGTCTCCGCAACTTCAACCTGCAATTATTAGGGTGAGGAAATTAATGTCGACGCTTTAAAAAATAATTTGAAGTTAAATATTAAAAAATATACCAATGTAGCTATGTTTGCATTCTTAGGGTCAACAAACATCTTCGTTTTTCGCCTATACCAGACCATGTAGTCGGAGTTAAAACTCAATAGGCCCTCTTATCGAGGATAAACGTCGACCCTAAAATCATCTCGATTGTTCCTTTGACTGATCATTGGAGCGAACAGTTGTCCCTAATTTTCATCTTGTTTGCCTTTCAGCGTTATGCCATGAATATTTTGGGGTTGTGAATGATACCTTGGAATAGGTTGTTGCAGTCCAAATTGTCTCAAAACTCTATCAGGTTGGTGCCACTCAACAACTTGGAAACAAATGAGTGACACCACCGCACACCACGCTACACTTCCAACCAAACAAATTGGAGACAACGCTGACATAACATTTGTTGTGTAAGGCTCCCACATAAACTACATATAACAACGTCACAGCCACCTACAAAAATTTTTGAAATCATCATTGCCGATACGTTACATTATTAATTATTTTCAAATGAAATCTATTTTTTTGAACGATTAACCTGTGTCCGAGTGGGTTATTTTCTATTACGGGAGGAGTCCTCTTTGGAGCCTAACTTGTGCATCATTTTCATGCCCACATTTGTATCAAGATGCACATATCTCCGATTGATTTAGTTTTATAATCGGTGGCGTTGCACATCTCTTTATCAAGGACGGCAAATCCCCATGCATGCGTGTTGCATTCTCTAAAGTCACGTAAAAATTACAGGTACCTTAGGAAAACTTTGCTACTGCCTTTGTCAACAAATAGGACACCTCCTATGAATCTAAGGATCCATACACGAGTAAACCTTTCTAGTTGTTGTAGGTTACCGTCATGGTTATTTAACTGTGGAAAATGGTGAGTCAACCAACTTAATTTAGTCTTACTACCTTGAAGTTCACCTTCTTGTGGTCTGATTCCTAACAATTTTTTACATAAATCAGCCCAATCAAGATTTGTTGGACCAATTAACGGTGACCCATCCACACAGAGACCTAACAAAATAGAGACATCCTGAAGAGTAGTAGTACACTCTCCGCATCTCATGTGAAACGTATTTGTTTCGGCCTCCATCTTTCAATCAAGACATTAATTAATGTCGCATTTATTTTTAAGTATCCCATCTTCGTAATCCAGTAAAAATCAGATTGTCGAAGTAGATGAATAATTTTCTCTGGTATTTCTTCTTGACCTTGATACATGGGAACAACTCGTCTGATGTGTAATTTTCTGTCTTCTTCTCCATTTCAAATATTTTCTGAAACATGCTTAGCTTGCATCCATAAAACGTCACCATCAATTGGATCAGACTTAATTTGTATATTTGATGAACATGACGACGAAGATGTCATTGATACTGCAAAATAAAATATAACACAATAAATTGACATTAAAAATTTTACATTATTTGTACATAAAAAAATTACATACTTTTATAAAAACTTAGTTAAATATATATAAAGAATAAATTTAAATATATTCTGCATATAAATTAAAATACATGCAAACACAACTTTAAATAAATAACAGAATATATATATTTGAATAACAAAATATAAATATATTATACAAATGACGAAATTTCAATATATTCTACAAATAAATTAAAATACATGCAAACACAATTTTAAATAAATAACACAATATATATTTTAATAATATAAATTAATATGCAAACAAATTTTTTAACAATATATATATCAAATTATTAAAAACTAATGTACCATATATATTTGAATAATAACTTCAAATGCCTAAAACAAATAAGATAACACAAAAAATATTAACTACATACAGAGTTTGACAAGAATAATATGAAAGGGATAACACGCAGCTCACAAGCTTTTTGCGACCACCAAACCATAAAGTAATAGCACCAAATATAAATTTAAATAAATAACACAATATATATTTTAATAACAACAAAAACATTAAAACAATATATATACCAAATTCATACAAACTAAGGAACATATATTTAAATAATATCTTAGAATACTTAAAAAAAATATTAACCTACAAACTAACTAAGTAACGTACCATATATATATATAATGCAAATAATAACATCAAATATCTAAAACACATAATATTAATACCTAAAAAAATATAACATACAAACTTTATAATACCTAAAACTAAAACAAATAATTTAATTATCAAGTAACACAAAAAAAAAAATTAACACAACAAATATTAACTACTTACCAAGTTTGAGAAAGAAAAAGAAAAAACTAACTAACGTACCATATATATTTATATGTAAAACAAATAATAACATAAAATATCTAAAACAAATAATATTAATATCTAAAACAAATATAGCATACAAACTTTATAATACCTAAAACTAAAATAAATAATTTAATTATCAAGCAACAACAAAAAAAATTAACACAACAAATATTAACTACTTACAAAATGCCTAAAACTAAAATAAATAATTTAATTATGAAGCAACAGAAAAAAAAAATTAACACAACAAATATTAACTACTTACAAAATTTGAGAAAGCAAGAGGAGATTCCACTTCAAGCTTTTGGCCACCAGCACAAGGTAACAACCACCAAGCCAAAGCGTAGCAAGCAACAAGCAAAATTCACCAGGGTCCGCAGCTTGTTTCCATTCATTCGTATAAGGGTGTTTTATAAGGGAGAAGGTTATTCCGCCACTCTTACTTGCAAACCCTTTCTGAAAAGTTTATGCAAAGGCCTGCTTGCTACGTTCAGTCTGCTGCATGCAAGCATGCCACGTAGCCACCTTTCTCGCCAGCAGCAATGGCGACATACATTCAAAAGAAAATCGCCAACCATGTTAGCGACACCACCCTAAACCACTGCGTCCCTATTCTGCAACACCTGACCTACCCTGCCCTAGACTCACCTAATTTGCCAGTGCTGCTAGCTACATCCACCTCCACGTCATGTGTTTCGCCAATGCCAATGGCGAAATACCTCCACATCAACACCAACTCGTCAGTGCCAATGGCTACTGTGTTGTATCGCCAGCTTCACTGGCGCCATCCATTAAAAAAGAGACTCTCCTCGTCAATAGTTTTAAAACACTCAATTTGATAAAATGTTTGTAAAAGTGATCCTATTTGGTCAATTTATCTCGTTACTTGTTTAACTTAGGTCTCAATGTGACTATTGAGTACGTCCAAAGGACTATAACTTATGTTTTTTCTGGATGTTATAATTTTAATTGAGAAATCAAGGAAAATAGTTAACCATCAACTTGAACTTTGGACACCGATTTTGGATACAAAATATTTTTAATTAAAGTAGGAGTAATATATAGTATATGTATGTTGCCATGTTAGCAAAAGACAAAAGGAATGTAACTTGAAAGTAAAACAGGGAGAAAATTTCTTTCCACGAGTTTTTTTAGTTTAAATGTTTGGAATCAATATTACAAAATAATTTGAAAATTAATGAGAATGTCAAAACATCAAATGTTATTTGTAATTGTAAAGTAGTTACTAAACTTAAAGGAAATTTTTATGATATTGTTATATGTTGATTATGTTCTATGATAGTAAATGTTTAGACTTTAAAAGAATAAACAGAAAAATGGTGTGTGTATTAGGCAGATTTTACAACATAAACCATAATAGAGCAGAGTTGGCATACGAATGGGGGAATGATCTTTGTTATAATTTGTGTCCTTTAGTGCTTACATGGCGAAGGTCTTCCTAAACAAATATTTCTTAGTTGATTTTATCAATCTATATCACGTGAAAAATGATTTAAATAAGGAGACCCAATTGTTAACGAACCATATAATATAAGTTCTAATTAAAAATATTAAATAGAAATTTAAAGTCTAATTAAGTCTTCTAAGAAACAGTTTTTAGGGCTGATTCCTCCTACATGCAGTTACAGAAAATAAGGTCGACAACCAACAATGAACTGTTCAAGAAAAATGCATCCACTAATATGAATCTGTCAAATGTTATATTTGTCCTTTACTTGATTGAATTGATATTGTGGAAGAATGTAGGAAGAATTGGCTCAATAGTAAAGGAGACTTAAAATAATTTTTTTGAGAATTTTTCATTTTAAAAGAAAGAATAATATGTTGGGTCTTTTAGTTGATATATATGACTTTTTTGTTTAATAAAAACTAAAAAAAAAATATTTTTTGTTGGAGGCCTAAAGCTTCAACTTTAATTGTTTTATTCTTCGGTCAACGTGAGAGAATGCAAGCCAACTTGGAAAATCAAGCAAAGATTTTCTTTCCTTCTTCTAGCATAGTCTTTGTCAATATCTCTTAAAAAAATTTACTCACTTCAAACACTATTTCTTGGGTGCGCACACATTTACCTGCTATTTTCTTCTACTACGTTAACTATATCACTAAACATTTTGAGCACTTCAACCATGAGGGTTTTCTCGTTCCCTTAATATCCATAGCAAGTGTTTTCTCTTGTTTTTCCCTGGCTTCTTCCGCTAATTAGATTGCCATAATACTCAAACCCAAAGTTGTAGTTTGTAGGACCAAATACGACTATATAAAGTGCTGCTTCCCCTACAATTGAGTCTTTATGTGTATTAGGTGATATTAGTCATGTAGTTGATGTGATACTTTCTATTTTGACATGCATATAATTAAAAAAAATATATAAAAATATGAAATTTTATTAAATCAATTTTATTTAAATCGTTTAAACAAATTCACGTGAGTAAAACGGTCACATTCGCTTCACTGTCACCAAATAAAACTTATTAAAAACATTTCTGACTCAAAACAAAGTCGTTCAAGTTTACAAAAGAATTCAAGTTAAGCAACGGAATAAAATAAAGTAAAATGCATGTTTGGAACATCATGAAATTAAAATAGAAACATATGTCTCAATGTCACATCCTATCAGAACATTGTGTCCTAGCGCTCTCTAGCAGGAGATTCTTTAAAGTCATTCGTCTAGTCATCTGTTCCCACGAATACAAGGTTTGAGATCATCACAAGATCCAAACACAAACAACACATAAGAAGTGAGTTATCATATTTATAAATAAAATACAAATAAACAAAGGCATAAGCAAAATACATTATAGAAATATTTATAACATAACTCAACTTAATATAATCGACGTCACTTCACCACTTTATTATTTAAAATTCATTTTTCAATTACTAATCACATTACACATAAATCACATATTTGAGTCAAGACATAACGACACTCACTAATTTCATAATAAACAATTCACAAGCGTTATGCAACAATTATAATAAGACTTAAGCCTATATGCAATGTGGTACCATGTCATTGAAAAACCACACTAGAACGCTTAGGAGTACATGATAAGACAGGTCACACAATGGGTATGTCAGGTCACTCTCATTAAGGAAACTCATAAGGTGATCAGTCAGGGTCACTTTGTTTTGTAAGAATGCTCCAATCATATGAGATCAACATAAGCTTAAAGGAGCACTCAAACCAAGTGTCTTTACCCTCAAGGCCTAGACTCCGAAGAATCCGTTAGAGTCTCACCTTCCTGATTTAGGTCCAACCCCTAAAACAACTTTTGCATGCAGACACTGCTCATGAATTATACAATAACCATGATCTCACACTTGTTTTCAAACACGTTTAACACATTGTGCTACAATTTAACACTTTAGGTTTCTAACTTGAAACCCTACATTTTCCTTTTAACACTTCGTGCATAAATACTTTTCTCAAGGTAAACATCAGTCGGATTATTGTATAATTCACAACTCACAACAAAAGTATTATCACATCAACTATTAACTACACACTTATTCACAACCATATCACATGTCCACAATTTAATGTCTCACAACTCATCACATATTCAATTTATTACTTACACACAATTTCAATCAAAATTCCATGATCTCAATATAACAATTTATCATGCTAATATAGTAAATCTTTTCAAAAACACAAAAAAAAATTATACAAAAATGTTTCTCACAACATGAGAAGTAAAATCCCTCAAAGAATTTCACATCATCATATCAGAATCAAAGGAATCAAAATCATAGGTCAAAAATACAAAAACACCAAGAACACTCAATTTATTAACTAATTTGCATCATGACATCAATTGGTCCATCAAACACAACAATCTTGTAATTATAATCGTAACGAAAGAATTACAATGCAATAAACATCCCAAAATAAACCTCAATTTAATCCTCTAAGGATCCCTATACATGTTCATTCTAACCCCAATTGTGATAAATTCATCCCTTACCTCTAAGCAGGCTCACGTGTGTAGTCTGGCAGTGATAGAGGCATCTCTAGTGGTTTTCTAATAGTCCTCAAGCTTGTTTTTCCTCTAGTTGTTCTGTTAGGATTTTCAAGCGTTAGAGAGAAGAAGAAGAGATTGGAGCCTCTATTTCACTGTTACCGTACAAGGGATATTTTTCTCACCATAAACATTATTTTGCAAATCCCAACGAAGGAGATGTCCGTACATAAGTTCGAAACCTGGTGCTCGAATTTCACGACGATTCAATGGTTAACAAGTCCAAGATTGTATTTTTACTGTGACAGATTTGAGTGTATACAAGAAAAAGAGAGCTCCATGCGAGGAATATTTCTCTCACAGTAGACATTATTTCATAAATCCCAATGGTAAAAATATGCAAAAATGAGTTTCAAACCTGCTTTTAAAATTTCATGACGACTCAACGGTTAACGTGTCCGGGATTATATTTTCACTGGAACAAGTTTGAGTGCATGCGGGAAAAGAGAGGGTTTTGGGAGAGGAAAAAAGGAAAACAAATTTAAGAGGAAGAGAGAGCGTAAAAATTTATCGTAAATGTAAAAAATGACCTAATATATCTCTATTTATAACTAGGGTACTCTCAATCTATTATTTACTCATTTTTTTATTTTATTATTTTATAAAAAAGAATTTTATTTTACTTCCTATCAAATTAATAAATAAAACATTCTTCTTATTTTCTAAGATCACATATTTATTTTATTTACCTTAAAATCATCATTTTAATTAATAAAATTATTTCTTCTTATTTATTTAATTACAAAAATCTTATTATTTTTTTAAAATTTTATTTATTTTTAAATAAAATATTTTTTAATTTATTTTATAAAAAATGAGATGTTACATTGAATTATAAAATAAATAGCCAACAATAAATAGCCGACTTGCTTTTGCATTGACTAAGGAAGTCAAGTCATCAATAAATATAATTTCCAGTTGGCAATATTCTCAAAGTTGGTCTATATTTAAATCCTAATATGTTACGGATTTGTCTGCACAATTCATTTTATAGCTGTGGCCTTTTTCTCCACATAGTGAAAGATCCATTGTATGCATAATTGAATATATTAGCCCTTCATCAAACCAAGCCACTCACCATCGGGTTTTTGTTGACCTTCCCATACATAACCTTGGCACTATCATCATGGAGATCAATGGAGAGGGTGCATCCCCACACAGCATAAATTCTATCAAGTTCAAGGTACCTGAGAAACAGCCTTATAGAACTTGGTACCACTTTCAACCCCCACAAAATTGGATGAACGGTATTAGTATTACCCTCAGCACTCTTTTGTCAATTTACTTTTAACATGCTTGTGTCTATTTCAGTGCTCGTGTCTAATTCTTTTCTCTTGGTCATTTGACATGTTTTGTTGACAAAAATTGGAAATGGTTGACTACATTATGCAGATCCAAATGGTATGTCATGATTTTCTCAGACTTTCAGTTATTTATTTACCTATTGTCCACAACATCATAGCATGTCTAGAGTGGGGAAAAAAAATGTCCTATTCCTCTACGTTTCACATGAAATCTGCTCTTACACTAGACACTACCCCTGCTTCATTTGTCAACTCTTAATTCAGTAAAATAATTGAAGGACAAAACTTAGATAAAGTTTCATAGTTGTTTTTGGTGTTGTTCTCTAATCAAAATTAGAGTTTTATCTTGGAAATCTATGTGGACCTTCAATGCAAACTTATATTATGCAAATTCAATGCAAACTTATATTATGCAAATTATCGAAGCGAAACTCCAATTCTGATTAAAAAACAACATCAAAAGCATCCAAGGAACTACATCTAAGTTTTGTCTATTATTGAAGTGACATCCCAAAGTGACTATGATCAAATCATTTCAAATGACAAGTGTTGATTTATCCGCTGCAGCACCTATGTACTACAAAGGAGTTTACCACTTTTTCTACCAACATAACCCCTATGCACCAACCTTTGGCGAGAAAATGGTGTGGGCTCACTCTGTGTCCTATGATCTCATCAATTGGATTCATCTGAATCATGCCATTGAACCAAGTGATTCCTATGACATCAACAGCTGCTGGTCAGGCTCAGCCACAATACTCCCAGGTGAAGAAGAACAACCTGTTATTTTGTACACAGGAATTGATAACAATAAATATCAAGTTCAGAACATGGCTATGCCAAAGGATCTATCAGACCCTTTCTTAAGGGAATGGGTGAAACACCCTCAGAACCCTGCCATGACACCACCAAGTGGTGTTGAAGTGAATAACTTCAGAGACCCTTCAACTGCTTGGCAGGGAAAGGATGGAAAATGGAGGGTAGTCATTGGTGCTCAAAATGGGGATGAAGGGAAGACAATTCTCTACCAAAGTGAGGATTTTGTTAATTGGAGAGTGGAATTGAACCCTTTTTTTGCAACAGATAACACTGGAGTTTGTGAGTGTCCAGATTTTTTTCCTGTGTCCATCAATAGCACAAATGGGGTGGATGCATCTGTCCAAAGTCAAAGTGTTAGACATGTCTTGAAGATAAGCTATCTACGTAGACATCAGGACTATTATTTTCTTGGTAAATATGTCTATGATGAGGGGAACTTTGTTCCTGATGTTAAATTCACAGGAACTAGTTCGGACTTAAGGCTTGACTATGGTAAGTTTTATGCTTCAAAGTCATTTTTTGACCATGCTAAGAACAGGAGGATATTGTGGGGGTGGGTGAACGAGTGTGACACTAGACAAAATGACATTGAGAAAGGATGGGCTGGTCTACAGGTATTTATATATGAGTTTAATGCCTATGTAGTACTAACAGTGTAAAATAATTTTATACTATCATTTAATTATCAATCAACATTTGAATTGCTTTAAAATAGTTTTATACTATAATTATTTTAAAAATTAACAAACTTATCATCATACATGATGAAATGTGATTGGATGACTCTGTAAAACTTTTTACCGAGTCAGTGTATAACCCTTTTGGTTAAATATTATTTTAGGGCTATATATTCATAGATTAGAAGTTCATATGTTGTTGGATGATGAATGATCTTGGCTATGTACTATGCAGTGTATTCCAAGGCAAGTTTGGCTTGATGAAAGTGGGAAGCAGTTGATGCAGTGGCCAATTGAAGAAATAGAAAAACTACGCGACAAACAAATTAGCATATTGGGGGAGAAACTGGTTGGTGGATCAATTATTGAAGTCTCAGGTATCACTGCATCACAGGTAAGTAAAATGGTTCTGTAATTTGTCAAATTTTTTTAAATACAACATGAATGATGGTTTTTCTTTAAAACTCGACTTTTTTAAGGCCGATGTAGAAGTGTTGTTTGAGCTACCCGAACTAGAGAATGTGGAGTGGCTAGATGAAAGTGAAGTTGATCCCCACTTGCTGTGTAGTGAAGAGTATGCAACAAGAAGTGGCACAATAGGGCCATTTGGTTTGTTAGCTTTAGCTTCTGAGGACCAAACAGAACACACTGCAGTGTTCTTCAGAATATATAGAGCTTCCAATAGATATATATGCTTCATGTGCAGTGACCAAAGCAGGTAATTCTGATATAATTATCTCAATTTAACTTGTAAATTATGGTGCATATATTTTACTTTCATTAAGATTAAACCTCAACTAGAGATGTATGATTGAGTAGAGACTTTGAGTATATGAGACATGTGTACACTTTACAGGTCTTCATTGCGGCAGGACCTTGATAAAACCACATATGGAACAATCTTTGACATTGACCCTAATGTCAAAACGATTTCACTTAGAAGTTTGGTATGTTTATTGCTAATAATAAATATTATCCTACTTGTTGCATCATATCTTAGAATGTGAATTTATACTTAATTTTAATTGACGTGGAACTTGATTTTTTTTTTTTCCAATATCATGCTTGCTAGTTTGATATATATAGGTTCATATATTATGCAGATTGACCGCTCAATTATTGAGAGTTTTGGGGAGAAAGGGAGAATTTGTATTACCAGTAGAGTTTATCCCTCGATGTCTATAGACAAAAATGCACATCTTTATGTGTTCAACAATGGAAGCCAGAGTGTGGTGATCTCTGAACTGAATGCTTGGAGCATGAAGCAAGCAGAATTTGGCCAAGAAGAAAGCATAAATAAGCAGTAGCTAAGTTGGATTATCCTGTAACATTTTATCTTAGATACTTTAATATTGTATGTGATATTCTCTGTGATTGTTTCATATGGAGAATAATTTGAGCAACTTGAACTTTTACAACTTAATTTTCACATCTACTTTATACTAACCTCTTTTCACTAATCCACTTCAAACGCATAGGCTCCTCTTAACTAGGGGTCGTGACATTTTAAGAGCCATTAGCAATACCATATATATAGAGAGAGGAGTGGATCAAATTTCGTATTTGATATTAAATTCAAAGTAGATTGAATCCAATCCAAACAAATTTATAGATGTTTATATTTTTATTCTTTATATATATTTGTAAAATTATCACAACCTGTAAAATAATAGACTTATTTTAAAGATAATTACTTAAGATGAAAAAATCACACGCTAATTGATTCCTCAGTATTAGTTTGATCATGAAATAAAAAAGAATGTTAAAAAAACAAAAAAAAATTGATGCATTATATTTTAGATATAGTTTATTATTTTATAGTATTTTTAGAATATTTTATAACATAAACTACCCTCAAACTGCAAAACTGAATCCAGTTTCTGACGTGTCGGATGAGGCAAATTGCCCCATTGGGGTATTTTTACAAACTATTTTTCTGAATGGGATTGTTTGTAAAGATTTTCTAATGGGGGACTGTTTTGTACGAGGAAAATGTCACCATTCATGACGAGATGCAGGTGGAAGGGGACTCGCCATTTCTTTTGGCGATTTGGCATGTCTATGTCGCCATTAGGTCTAGCGATTTGGCTTTGACGTGAAGAAGACGTAGACTTGTGTGCAGAAGAGATATGTTGGAAATACTGTTTTTCTAAGAAAGAAATACACTTAAAAAAATGTCATTTTATTTAATTGCTACAAAAAAGGAAACATTAGAGGAAATACGCTTAAAAAAAGCGTCATTTTATTTAATTGCTATAAAAAAGGAAACATTGGAAATATACTTTTTTTAAGAAGGAAATACGCTTAAAAATGTCATTTTATTTAATTTCTATAAAAAAGGAAACATTGGAAATATGCTTCTTTTTAAGAAGGAAATACGCTTAAAAAATGTTATTTTATTTAATTGCTATAAAAAAGGAAACATTGGAAATACGTTTTTTTTAAGAAGGAAATACGCTTAAATAAAATGATGCACTTTTAAGAAGGAAATACGCATCATTTTATTTAAGCGTATTTCCTTCTTAAAAAAGCGTATTTTCAATGTTTACTTTTTTATAGTAATTAAATAAAATGATGCTTTTTTTAAGCGTATTTTTAATGTTTCCTTTTTTATAGCAATTAAATAAAATGACATTTTTAAGCGTATTTCCTTCTTAAAAAAAGCATATTTCCAATGTTTCCTTTTTTATAGCAATTAAATAAAATGACGCTTTTTTAAGCGTATTTCCTCCTTAAAAAAGCGTATTTCCAATGTTTTCTTTTTTATAGCAATTAAATAAAATAATATTTTTTTAAGCGTATTTCCTTCTTAAAAAAAGCATATTTTTAATGTTTCCTTTTTTATAGCAATCAAATAAAATGACATTTTTTAAGCGTATTTCTTTCTTAAAAAAATCCGTATTTCCAACATATCTCTTTTGCATACAAGCCTGCGTCTTCTTCACGTCAAAGCCAAATCGCCAGACCTAGTAATGACATAGACATGCCAAATCGCCAGAAGGAATGGCGAATCCCCTCCCACCTGCATCTCGCCATGCATGCTGGCGATATGCATGCATGGTGGCATTTTCCACGTACAAACCAGTCCCCCATTGAAAAATCTTTACAAACAACCACATTCTGAAAAATAGTTTGTAAAAAGACCCCCAATGAGACAATTTGCCGTCGGATGATCGCACAAGAACATCATAATCATAAACAAATACACTCGAAGTTCAAAAAGTCACTCCACCCTACAGGATAATAACCTCAACAAATCACAGGTTTTGCATCAAAGGCTTCTCTTACTTCCAATAAGTCGGGGCAAAATCTTTTTGCAAGAATTTCAACCTGCTCAGCAAATGACTTCCCCCCATGCTCTCCAATATATTGGACCATTTGGTTCCACCACTTCCTACATACATCACCAGGTCTATGCTCAAGCAGATTGTCCCAATCTACCTCCTCCATGCAGCAAGCATTCAAAGTAAATAAAGCATTTACCAGGCGATAGTCATTAGTAGTGAGAAAAATACAAGTTTCACATATCGGCTAAAGATAAAGTACATACTTGAGCTAATTTTTGAGGTTGAGTTAAGTTTAAATTCAGATTTTAAGATGGTATTAAAGCATATCCCAAGATTCGTTCAAAGAATCACCTACCATATTATCTACGCTCCTTAAGCTAGTTTTTGGGGTTGAGTTTGATTTAAACTTACTTCATACACCATTAGCAACCATAGGCGATGTTAATTTATAATACCACTTTGTGCAGCAGACCGCACTGGATCTAGTGGTTAATTTGTCACCAATTGTCTCCCAACCACTATTATCTCGCAGCATACCATGTTTTGATTTTCTTAAATCCTGTGAAGCTCCACACGCAGATCCAGGTTTACTATATCAACCACTTGGTTTGTATTGGTTAATTTTATTCTACGCCATGCATCCTTTACATGAAATTAAAATTCATACTCTTCAGGTGTCCATTCACGATTCTTGCCCCTTTCTAACAAAATATGAGCACGAGTATACACACTAACATAAGGCCTCTGAGGTAAGGCTGTTCCAATTTCCTTCCAATAATCTCTAATTTCAGGATGAGATCTGCAATGGAGAACCATATCTAGACCTTCATCTCCCAAACCATGAGACTCTCTATAATCAAAAACAGCCAACTTAATTTTCTTATCTGGCTTCTTCTGGTGTAAACCTTTTCCCAGGGATTAAGCCATCACAACAAACATCCACTTGATCAGAAAAAGTTACTCGTTTGGGTTTGGATGATCCACTGTGTGCAGGATTAGGAGACTCACCAATATCTGCCATAGCTTTCTTCTTTGTCTTCATCTTCTTGCATTGATCATCAACTTCATTGACATCACCTTCATTGCTATTGAACTCACTATTATTTTTGCTCTTGTCATGCAGTTTCTTCTTCTTCATCTTCCTACCTTGACCATCATCTTCACCTTCATTGTTTTCAAACTCCTTATACTCCTTACCTTTGTTCTCTTCACTCAGTTTTTTCTTCTTCCTCTTCTTTTCCTCCTTCTTGTATTGATTGTCGTCTTTATCTTCATTGCTTTTAAATTCATTGTAATCCTCATGTTGGCTTTCTGCATCTGATGGAGATCCAGATGGTTCAGTAGAACATTGAAAGGGAGTAATCGATGGAAGAGGACTTGAGGCATTCACACTTCTTGTACAACTTCTATTTGCCATTTGTCTCATTTATAGACTTTTAAGACAACCTATTCAACAAATATAAAGGAAAAATATCATATAAAATGCAAACCACAAAATATCAACACACTAACAGAATAGTCATCAGACTCAGAGTATCACAATCAGAAGCAACGAAATTACTCAAAAGCAAAAAAATACTGAAAAAAGAGAATATCACGGATATTGATTCAATCTTCAACCTAAACAAATCCCCTAACAATATTTAATGTGATCTGTTTATAATCCCAAAAGTTAAAGACCAAAGTTATTACAATTTCAACCTCCTCTAAACAATTATATCAGATTGGATGAAAGCAGTATACCATATTTCCTAACCAGAGATTACAATTACATCCTGCCCCTGTTAGAACTAGGACATGAACAAAATACTATCAGGTCATTTTCATCCACTATATAACGTTCTCTGGAAGAGGAGTGTACAAGTAATAATGGGGAGTGTAAATAGCTTTTGCCTTATTCAGTACCACAGGAGACACGCCGTTGTCCCACATTTATGTTTATATTTTTATTAAGATAAATTTGATATATTGTAACAATTTTTTTTATTATAGATTGACGTGTATATTAATTTTAATCCATTAATTTATTTTTTGCTTAATACATGTTTATATGTACTTTTTATGGTTCTGTGTTATTTTTAGTTTAACAATTTAATATTTTTTAAATTCATATGTATCTATGTACATGTTATTTACTTTTGTGTTTCTAATATAGTAATTTACTATTTATCTTGATATTTTGCTCTCTAAAAATATGTACCAACTATCCTTTAGATTATATTTTACCAATTACATTGTTTTTTTAAAGGTCGTTTGTAAATATTTGATCACGTTTAATGTTTTTTCAATAAATTTATGTGTTGAGTAAAAAAAGTCAAAAAGATGGAGTATAATCATTTTTCATTTGGCTTATCAGCCTTGTGTGTTCTCATTTCTATTCTCGTTTCTATTGTATGAATATATTTTTATTTAACTAATTTGATATATTGTAAAAAATTATTTTAATTGGCGTGTACTTTTTACTTCTTGGATAAGATGCTAAGCTAATGAGAAATTTGTAAAATTATAATTTTTTATATTTTTAAAATATAATTTTAGATTATTTCTAAAGAGACATCTATATTATGAAGAAGGTACAGCCATGAGCAACTGACCTTTTACCCTTCTTTTTCACAAAAATAAAAAATCCCTCATTATTTTTTTGTTCTCTTTGTACCACTTATTTCATATTGCATCCGGTAAATTAGATCAAGTGACACCTTTTTTTATTCTTTTTTTATTTTCTCCTTCTCCAAACATTTTTTTATCAAATTTTTTCTTTTGATCACTTTTTTTTATCCATAAGGTTTGAATCTAATATCCTACTTAAAAGAGACTAAATCACTCAAACCAACTTATTAATTCTCTCTTTAAACGTTCTCTTTCTTTAATTAACAAATACTAATAATTCCTCAAAAAAAAAAGAGAACAAAAGAGATCAATCCAATAATTTAATGATTAACACAAAGTGGGTTCTTTTAAACCTGAAAACGAAAGTTAAAATAAATGAATAGAAAACTTAAAAATGCATTAGATATAATTAAATTTTATTTAATTTTATACTTCCCAAAAGAGTTTTTTAAAAAAGTCACACATATTAGTATATTCATTCAACACAATCTAAAAGGTTTGAAATATTAAAAAGGAAAGAATATCAAGAAGCATTCTCACAACTTGAAACAACTTGAACAATACAAAGAAAACAAAAATAAAGAAGAAAAGTAGAGAAAAAAAAAAGAATAACTATGCATTCCAATTACTAAAATTACCAATTAAATGGTGGTCAAATTCATTTAAAGCAAATTCATCTAAATACCAAAATCTTCCTTTGTCCTTGTTAGCAACAACATAAAATTTTCCATCAGTTACTTTACTCTTATCTTCACCTTCAGCCTTCTTTCCTTCGTTATTTGCTTTATTATTGTCAACACATTTTTTCATATCTTTTGATCACTTTCCTTGGCACCATAGTTTCAGACGCATTTTTTTTTACCTGTTTTGGAGAGAACGTTACTATCACCGGCATGTTGATCAGTGTTATTTTGTTCTTCCGAATGAACTTCATAAAAAATGGTCAATATCTTACTTGCTTCTGTATCTGTGTCATTATGGGGATCTGAACCCATAGGTGGAAGGATTTTTTCATGCTCTTCTAATAAGCCAAAATCTGCCGCCTCCAAGTTTAAAATTAGTCAATGTGGAAAGAAAAACACCAAAAGAAAAGAAAACCATAAACCTTGTACTAATCCATAATTTGCATATATATTTCATATCCTATTAAGAGGGGGAAAAGTCCTTCAAAATAAATAAAAAAGAGGGGAAAAAAGGATAGAAAAATAAAATAAAATTAACAGAGAGATAAGTTTATTAGATCAACAATTAAGAAAAAAATAAGAGTATAACGTAACTTTAATTAACAAATATTAAAAGTTCCTCAGAAAAATTGAGAGACCAAGTGTATAACACTGGATGATTTTTATCCATGCTTAAAGAATGCTATGCATTTAAGGAGTGGCATAATATGTTTGATAACATTTATGTTTGATTGTGTTTATGAATAGATGTTATTTTATACTATTAATACATTACTTATTTCATTCCAAGTGGCCAAAAGATGAACATAACATACAATATAAAGTATCGAGATAAAATGTTGAATGATTATCCAAATCTTTTTAGATACAGCTTAATTGTGCTTTCTTCTTAACTAAATTCTGCTTCCTTCATGCTCCAAGCATTCAGTTCAGAGATCACCACACTCTGGCTTCCATTGTTGAAAACATAAAGATGTGCATCTTTGTCAATAGCCAACGAGGGATAAACTCTACTGGTAATACAAATTCTCCCTTTCTCCCCAAAACTCTCAATAATGGAGCGGTCAATCTGCATAATATTATGAACCTATATATATCAAACTAGCAAGCATGATATTGGAAAAAAATTCAACTTTCACGTGGATTCAAATTAGGTCTGAATTCACATAAGATGTAGGATTCTAAGATATGTAGGATGATATTTATTATTAGTAATAAACATACCAAACTTCTAAGTGAAATCGTCTTGACATTAGGGTCAATGTCAAAGATTGTTCCATATGGGGTTTTATCAAGGTCCTGCCTCAATGAAGACCTGTAAAGGGTACACAACTCTCGTATATTCTCAATCATAAATAACTATTGAAAATAAAATATAAGCACCATAGTTTACAAATTAAATAGGGAGGATAACAGAAATAACCTGCTTTGGTCACTGCACATGAGGCATAAATATCTATTGGGAGCTCTATATATTCTGAAGAAAATTGCAGTGTGTTCTGTTTGGTCCTCAGATGCTAAAGCTAACAAACCAAATGGCCCTATTATGCCACTTCTTGATGCATATTCTTCACTACACAGCAAGTGAGAATCAACTTCACTTTCATCTAGCCACTCCGCATTCTCTAGTTCAGGTAGCTCAAACAACACTTCTACATCGACCTTGAAAGGTTAAGTTTTAAAGAAAAAAATCATCATTGATGTTGTCCTAGGTTTTAAAGTTCATAAAAAAAAAGAATATAATAAATACAGCACCAGTGTACTTACTTGTGATGCAGTAATACCAGAGACTTCAATAGTTGATCCACCAATTAGTTTCTCTCCCGTTATGCTAACTTGTTTGTCACGTAGTTTTTCTACCTCTTCAATTGGCCACTGCATCAACCACTTCCCACTTTTATCAAGCCAAACTTGCCTTGGAATACTCTACATAACCAAAAAATACACTATCAAGTCCTAAAATACCTGTAGGGTGCTGAAATAATTGAAAGAAAATACTCAACATGGAGATAAAATACCTGTAGACCAGCCCATCCTTTCTCATAATCATCTTGTGTGGTGTCACACTCCTTTGACCATCCCCACAATATCCTTCTTTTCTTGGCATTGTCAAAAAATGACTTGGAAGCATAAAACATTCCATGGTCCAATATCAAGTCCAAACCAGTTCTTGCCCAATCAGCATCAGGAATAAACTTTTCCTGATCAGGAAAATATTCACCAAGAAAATAGTATTCTAGTTGTTTGTTTTGATAACTCATTTTCAAGACATGCTTGACACTGGAGTTTTGGATTGATGTATCAACCCCACTCTTTGAGCCACTTATGTGCACTGGAAAGAAATCTGGACACTCAAACATTCCAGTATTGTCTGATGCATACAAAGGATTGGGATGCAGTTTCCAATTAACAAAATCATCACTATGGTAGAGAAGAGCCTTCCCATCATCACCCGTTTTGGCACCAATAATCACTCTCCATTTTCCATCACCTCCTTGCCATGCAGTTGTCGGGTCTCTGAAACCCTCCACATCAATTCCACTTGGTGGAATCATGATAGGGTTTTGGGGGTCTTTCACCCATTCCCTTAAGAAGGGGTCTGATAGATTCTTTGGCATAGCCAAGTTCTGAATTTGATGTTTGTTAGTATCACTCCCTGTATACATGATAACAGGTTTTTCCACTGGGAGGGTTGTGATTGAGCCTGAATAACAGCCATTAATGTCATAGGACTCACTTGGTTCAAGAATATGGTTTAGATGAATCCAATTGATGAGATCATAGGATACGGAATGACCCCATACCATATGCCTACCAAAGGTTGGTGCATAAGGGTTATGTTGGTAGAAAAAGTGGTAAACTCCTTTGTAGTACATTGGTCCTGTAACAATTAAATCAGAAATTTCCATTAGATCATATTTTGGATGTGTTTCATTGAATTAAGAGTTGACAAGTGGATGGGATAATAGTTGCATTAGCTCTTATTTTGGAGGAGAAATTATTGTATAGTTCAAGATTATCGTGGTCCGGATCAATCTTTAGGTAACATGTAACTAAACTTTATAAACTCTTGCTAGTAAATTGAAAAATTCAACTACATGTCACACATAAAGATTAGTCAGAACAATAGAAACATGATGGTTACACATCATATAGTAATCTAATGGGGGGTTAACATGAACAAGGAGTGATTGTTTATTTCTCCAAATAATTTCTCATTGGGATTTGGGGGAGGGGGGTAACATGGACCAGAGATAAATACTAATTTAACTGGAAGTAGGAGAAGTTCACTAGCATACCATTTGGATCTGCATGATGAAGGCAACCATGTTCAATTTTCATCAGCAAAACATGTCAAATGGCAGAGAAAATAATTAGACATAGACAGTAGTGATTTAGAACATATTAGCATAAGCGTATGTGCTAGAAGTGAAAGTACAGTATAAGAGAGTGCCATGGAGTAAGGATGATACCATTCATCCAATTTTGTGGGGGCTGAAAGTGGTACCAAGTTCGGTAAGGCTGTTTTTCATGTACGTTGTACTTGACTGAATTAATGTTGTCGGGGGATGCATTGATCTCCATGATCATAGCACCAAAGTTATTGGAATGTCAACAAGAGCTAGATGGCTAATGTCTTGGTTTGAAGATAAGGGCTAATATATGCAATTATGCACACTATGGATGGAAAAAGCCACATATAAGGTCCACACAAAGTGATAACCTATTAGAATTTAAATATACACCTACCACTCTGAGAAAAATGCAACTAGAAATTATATTTATTGATGACTTGACTTTCAAAATCTCCTCAAATTGGATTTTTTTTCTTAGTAAACTACTTAGTAGATGCCATGTTGTTATTTTATCGTTCTGTGTGTATATAATCGTGGTTAACACGCAAAGGACAAACTCAAATTCCAGAAGGAAGTATCCCAAAATCATGTTAGGTTCTGTAAGCTACAACGTCGTGCTTGATTAATGATTATTATTTTATGGCAAGACTTTAGTGGAAGAAACGAGGAAAAAACTCGGAATAATGTGAATGGAAAATTATTAACATACTCCAATTATTTATTTTGTCGGCGGATCTTACTAAATAGATAAGTCCAAGTTGATTTCATTAATCTCATTATTAAAGTTTACTTGGAGACGAAGGCTAATTAAAGTCTTCAAGGTAAACATATTAAAAGAAATTTAAAGTCTTTTTTGGGGGGTACGTATACGAAGTAATGTATCTCTATCTTAACATTTTTATTTTAGCTTTTTGTTTTAATTCAAGCTATCTCCAATTGAGCATAGATTAATCCCTCGCAATATTAAGGTAGAGATTAATTTCTCCTAAAATGTTTTTTATGAAGACTCTGATCACATGATTAAGTAAAATTATTTCTCAATCATGTGTTAATATATTTTGTAACTGTTTCCTCCAAATTGCAGTTGCATAGAACATGAAGTTAGAAACCCAAGCAAGGACAGAGTAGCTGGAGTTTGAGCTCTGCACGAATATAATTCGTGACTGGTTGTTTGGATACTTAAAGCATTGGTGATAGAGAAAGTTTTTCATTTTGCACTGTAACAACTAACAACCTTTATATTAGTAATACTATTCTCACTTAACATTTTTACTGTAAATTTTATATTAAAAGAGAGATTAAAGAAAAGGAAGTTTAAGATAAAAAAAAAAGTATAATAAAGAAAGATGGGAAATGTTTTATAAAACAATTTATAAGAGTGTAAAATAAAAATAGAATCATTCTTATTCATTTACTGTATTATCTCATCCTTTATTCATATTTTAATATTGTACGTTTTTAAAATTCTTTAAGGAATTAACTTTCCTCTTCTTCTTTTTATCTTTTTCTTCCCACCCCACTTCTTTATCCATATACACCTTAAGATCCACATTATAATTAATCAGGGAAAAAAAAACACTTCGTGTCTAACGAAGTGCCTAACAGCTTTTTTATCTTTTTTAAATGAAAAATAATAATAAAAGTTAATTGATTGTTTGTGAAAATAATAACAAAATAAAATAATAATTTATGAATGTAATTATAAAAATAAAATAGATATAAAAATATGTATACCAAGATATTTTATTCTTTTTTATCTATAGTTATAGATAACATTTGTGCGCATGGCTCATTATTCTAAATAATAATAATATAAAGGTTAAATTATTTATTTGGTTATTATAATTGTACGATTCTTATCTTTTTAGTCTTTATAATTTGAATGTGGTTTTTTTAATTTTTATAGTTTAAAAGTGTTATTTTTAATTCTTATAGTTTATATTTTAATTCTCTTTTAGTGCATATAGTTTGAAAGTCATATTTTTAGTTTTTATAATTTATATTTTAATTACCTTTTAATCCTTATTATAAAAAAAATATAAAAATAATTAGCTACAAATTAGTTATAAATTATCAACTATTTTTTTATTACAAATTATCTTGCGATAAATTAGTTACGAATTACTTGCTAATATTTTTTAGTTAATTATAATTGATAATATTACTCATATTTTGATGTTAAGGACTAAAAGAGAATTAAAATATAAAGTATATTGACTAAAAATATCACTTTCAAAGTATAAGAACTAAAAGAAAATTAAAATGAAAAGTATAAGAACTAAAAAAATTGCTTTCAAATTATAGGGACTAAAAGAGAATTAAAATGCAAACTATATAGACTAAAAAAATCATTTTCACACTAAAGGAACTAAAATGGTAAGAATCGTGAGATTATAGGAACCAAATGAGTAATTTAACGTAATAAAAAAAATAAAAGTTTGGATTAAAAGCTATAATAAAATATATTAATAATTTTAAATATTATATTTTTTATATATTTCATTTCTGAACTAAAATCAAATTAAGTATTTTTTTAGTTAGTGATTTTCTATTCCATTCCTAATGAAATAAAAATATCATATGCATTTTAAACTATTTATTAATTTAATTTTTCTCTTAAAGGAAAAAAACCTACTATGTGTATTTAATTATTTATGGTCGTCAAACTCGTAACCATCTTTTTTTTAAATTAATGGAGTATTAGTTATTTAACGATTACATGTACAAGAATTAATACGTACAGTTTTTAACTTTTTATATATAATCCGACAAATTTATAATAAAAAATTATATTTTATAATATCAAAAAAAAATTAATTAATATGCATATTTATGTTGTGATAAATAATACTTTAAAAAATAAAAAAATAATATTAAAGTAAATACATGCTAAAAAAAACTCTGGGCAATTTCTACAAAGTAATTGTTAAACAATTTACTCTTATGAGTTTATTATGAGTTTATGTGAAGATAAAATAATCCAAGGTTTTGGCTAAGATAGCCAAAAAAAAAATCTTTGAATAAGGAAAAAAATCTTTGGATAAACATCTAGAAAGAGGAAGAAAGAATTCACAAGTAATTGATATAATTAATAATATGGTAAGATAAAAAAAGAAAGATAAAAAAAATGATACTAAGGTGTTTGTATAATGTGGATGTCAAAAAGTAGAATTAGAATTCATATATTACAAAGATCGAGGTCAATTGATGTCCAATAGGCAAATGTATATATATATATATATATATATATATATATATATATATATATATATATATATATATATATATAATTTTTAGTAATATTTTTTTAATACTTAATAAAAATGTTATTAATTTTTTTATAATATTTAAAAAATATTTTTAAATATAAATTATAAAAATATATTAGTAATATTTATTTATATTTGATGATATTTTTAAAATGTTATAAAAAAATTTAATAATATTTTTGTTAAGTTTTACATTTATGTTGATAAAATTCATATGTGAATGTGTAATAGAAACATTAAAAAAAAATACGAGGTGACAAAGAGTCAAAGATTGATAGCTTTTCACATATTGCTTCGATTTCTTATTGGCCAATGGACGAACAATTTGCTTTTAGGTTAGCGTTAGCCAGCTACATGTTGCAAAACAGCATATTCTTCTGTCTTTGTGAAAATGACATATTTTGCGACATCAAATTTATATAATTACGATATCAAATGTATATATAAGGTTGCTCCGATAGGGTGAACGCCGACACTCAAATCTCCATTAATTTTTCATGTTCCAAAATCTTTTAATGAGGGAGAAAAAAATCTACGAAGTCTTTGAAGGCAAATGAAAAATGATTTGGATAAGAGAATCAATACTTAAAAAGTTCAAGGAAATCTGATCAAATTCAAAGTCGCCAATTAGCCGTTCTGTAGCAATTAAAGGTCTGAATTTTAACTTTCGATCCTGTTGTTATTTAACGAATTTTCAATGAAGCTGTTACCCAAAAAAATTGTATAATTATTTTTTCTAATGAAATGAAAATTAAGGGGTATCTATATATTGGACGTACCTAATTAAAATTGTTGGATAAGTATCATATACTTGAGGTATCTAACAATACTATACTTCTTTCAAAAAAGAAATATTACTACGTACTGCAATTCTTCAAACAAAAGTGATGTGGTTGTTGCATAGATTGAAATTATGTTCTGCATATGATCTTTATATATGCTACTAGCTAATGGTTCCAAATTCCAGTCCATGATTACGAGCTATATATCTGGGATTATGGCTGTCACAGGCTGTGTAAGTAGTGCAGATTTGCTTTTAAGTTTTTATCGCTTTTACCAAATACTTACTTATACTACCAGGGATGTTAAAAGTTCATAATCAGCCACTCTTCAATCTTCATCTTTCACACTCTATCTAGCTCACGGACCATAACATTAACTTTATCGCTCCTTTTTAGGAGGAGAGAATGTTTGGCTTGAATAATCAATCAATCAATGTCAGACATCTACCGTTTAACAAAACATGCATATAGAAAGAGATCGAATAATTTTTTTTTTCCACCCTAATCGTGTATATATAATTTATAATATAATACTTATATATATATATATATATATATATATATATATATATATATTAATAAAAAAAAATTTCTCACTCTAGATATTTATTAATATGATCACCTATTATGTTGATTATCTGGCACATAGTTGTTCCAGTCTAATTGACGATTGAGTTCAAGGTTTTAGATATAAGTTATATATATTAAATAATTATAAAAAACATTATGAAATAATATTCGAACAAATTAAAATTATTTTATGCAAATAAAAAAATTATTAATGTAAAGTTGTTCGTACGTCATTATAGCACGTGTCAAACTGTTATACTTACACTATTTAATAGTTTTTTACAAATACAAATTAATTAGTTAATTTAGTCATCCAATTATTTTTATTTTTTATTTAATTATAATATCAAATTTCACTTGATTTGGATTTTTTTTTCTATATATACTATACAATGAATAGGCTTAATGCATTTTTGGTCTCACAAGTATTATAGTTATGCAATTTTAATCTCGTGTTTCAATTTCACCAATTGAATTCCTCAAGTGTAGAGACAACAAAGTCGCCAAGATCGATTTTTCTAGTTTTTGAGGTTTAAATAACAAAACTAAAAAAATCAATAATTAAAAAGTTGACAGACACAGGAAGAAAATCATAACGTTATTATGCAATGCAATTATTGAGGAAGAAAAAAAATAAGAATGGAAGAAAATCATAATGATATTATGCAATGCAATTATTGAGGAAGAAAAATTAAAATAAAAAAAACTGGAGGAAGAGAGAAAAAAGTGGGAAAAGACAGAAAGTGCACTTCAGAACAAGCCAGTTTGGCTTGTGTTTTGGTCTCTTGTACGTGCGAGAGCTTCAAAGACATCCTTTTCCTCATCCACATTCTTCCAACCTCTCCTCTCTCTCTCTCTCTCTCACACACACACACACACACAACTGAAACTTCCTCAAGTAGCTATAGCAAGTAAAATTAACTGTTCTTAGCATTCTCTTGAAGCATATACTTATGATGATGCTATATAGTTAATTATTACCAACAAGGTGTGGTTGTTTAAGAGCTAATTAAAGTAGCTAGTTATATAGGTTTGAAGTCAATCCATCTCGGGATCCATATTCACCTTTCTCAGCTTTTTCCTCTCTCACTCTCTCAAGAATATCTGAAAAGTTTGAAGAATAGAGAAAGCTATATATAAGTAAGCACAGGATCCATGAGCTGAAGAGATCAGATCCATTAATTCCCTATCATATATTATCCTTTTCAGTGTAAGCAGTCCTTAGTTTGGTTAATTTAACTTTAAGATCTCAGAAATTCTTTTGGGGCAAATGAAGTTTATTTCTCATGAACGTGTACTATATATATAAGGCTATTGTTATTATTGTGTGTGTTTTGATGAGTGTATTAATTATTATATATATCTCACCTATATATATGTAGATCGAGTACTTTGGTTTCTTACCTAATTTTACTAATTATAAAGGTTTGGTGTGGTGGAAGAAAATATGTCCAATTTGACGTCTGCATCCAGTGAAATAAGTGCTACTTCTGGAATCAGGAATAACAACGGTTCTTCTCTCTATGCTCAATATTCCTCTACTTCAATAAGTCAAGAACCAGAACCTAAAAAGAAGCGAAGTCTTCCAGGTCACCCAGGTCATATATAAATCAACCAATACTACTACTTTTCTTCTTCTTGTTTTTTTTTCCTTTTAATTGATGGTGGATTTGTTGCAAAAATCAACATTTAATTTATTTCCTACAATTAGTGTCAATTTAATTCACCTTATTCTCAAAAATAATAATTTTTTTTCATCAATTTTACAAGAGAGAGATTTTTTATAGGATATTTTGTTTTTTAATATACAACAAAACTTAAATGCAATTTGTTAAATGTTTTTAGCGTTGTTCTTGAATGAGAATTGGTGTTTCATTTCAATAATTTATGTAATAAAGTATTGTATTAAATATATCATCTTAGTTATATATGAAAGTAAAATTTCACTTCTAATTAAAGAATAATACTATATATAAACATGATGATTAACTAATGTAAATTTGTTTCAATTTAATTAGAAATTTTATGCTCGAATCTTAAATATACAACTATATGAAAATACTTAAAGAGATTATTTTATTATTTATAATGATTTTATCTTATAAGAACAAAATTATCTTTAATATAAAGTACAATCCTGTTTAAACTAAGTAAAATTATAGACAATAAGACTCTCTCCAAGAATTACCAGAGACAATCCTACATCTAGATTTTATCATACATTATGTCCTTGAAGTTTGAAGAGACACTTAATTGAATATATGATATTTTAGAATTGAATCATGCCGTAGTAGTATGGATGATGTTATAGATTCGAACCTCATAACTGTGTCGGTCTTAATTTTGTTCACTAATTAGTTGCTGGTTTAATTTGGTAGACCCTGAGGCAGAAGTGATAGCATTGACTCCGAAGACCCTTTTGGCAACAAACAGGTTCGTTTGTGAGATTTGCCAGAAAGGGTTCCAGAGAGACCAGAATCTGCAGCTTCATAGAAGAGGGCACAATTTGCCATGGAAGCTGAAGAAAAAGAGTAGCAAAAACGTGAGAAAGAAAGTGTATGTGTGCCCAGAGGCAACATGCGTTCACCATGACCCTTCAAGGGCACTTGGGGACCTCACTGGAATCAAGAAACACTTCTTCAGGAAACACGGAGAGAAGAAATGGAAGTGTGACAAGTGCTTCAAACGCTACGCGGTTCAATCAGATTGGAAAGCCCACTCCAAAATCTGTGGCACCAGAGAGTATAAATGCGACTGTGGTACCCTTTTCTCAAGGTAATTCAATTTAACAATCTGATTAGTTAACTGCTCAACGTTTTTTTTATCACTAAGAATCCAACTCAATTACTAACTTAGGCCCACACTCAACTAACTCAATTAAACCTCACTCGTTCCTCAATTTTTTGTTGAGTTTAAATCCTAAAACTAAATCATCTTATCTTCAAAACATCAACCAAGTTGGATCTAGTGGAAGAGTTTAGTCTCTTATGATGAATTAAGATTCAAATCCTCACTAAAAGAGATGTTCACATCTAATATTCGATTGTGTTTCGAATAGAATTGTGTCCAAAGGGAGAAGGTCCATGGAAAAAAAAAAAACTTATCTTTAAAACAATTTCTAAATTTCTTACCCCAAAATAAGCCATTTATTATGTTTGTCATTAGATTTACCCTTGTTTTTATAGAATTTGAATAATATAAAATTAAATTATTATTATAGATTATTATGAATTTATGCTAATAATTTAATTTCAATACACTAACGTTATATTGATAATTTGAATTATGCTAGAAAGTCTGCACGAGGTGATCAAATGAAAAACAATTAGTAAACAAATATCTAAATTAAATCACCTAACTCCAAAAAAAAAAGTGACATGTAAATAATAAAAAAAGTAATAAACTAATTGGAGAAATTAAGAGTATAATTACTAATCATATATCCCTTTTTAATGGAGTAATTATTAAGAATATCGAAATGTGAAACATCAATATGAGACAACGTGTATTTGAGTATCAAGTGCAGTTATATTATAATTTACACTTCAACTTTTACTACGTTTTCTATACTACTATTTATTTATTTATGGCTATCACACATTTTTAACTATTTTTTCTATCTTCCTCCTTTTTACATAAAATATTCATTTTTATCAGAAAAAAAAATCTACATCTAAATTTTCTCATAACACTTTTTTTCCTCTCAAAATGTGCAACCTAGCATTTCTGTGTCACTTGGGAAAAGAGTGAGGAGACAGTTGAGTTTAATGAGTCCAAAAAGATGAGAAGGGAAAGCGTGTAAAAACAGTACAAACAACAAAAAGTTGTACCCTAGCCAGGAATACGTGTGTGTATTTAATATTTTAATATAATATTTAATAAGTGTGTCAAAAAATGAATAATTATATGTAATACTATATTAAGTTTTAGTTATTTATAAAATATTATAATTTTTTAAGTTATTTATACTGAAAACATTTTATAAAATATTATAAAGTATTAAAACTTATTTCTTATAAAAAAACGCAATGAATTGAGTATAATATATAATTTGAGTCATAAAATATATTGTTTTATTAAATATATGAATAAAAAAATTTGCTACTCATTAGTCACCCTATATCCAACCGAAAACAGAATTGTTTTCCGTGATAATAATCACAGTTGCACCAAAAAAATATTAAGCATCAATTTGTTATGCTAAAAAAAATATTATTTATTTATTTTCTTGGTTTGCCTTTTTCTGTGGTTGCAGAAGGGACAGCTTTATCACTCACAGAGCCTTCTGTGATGCCTTAGCACAGGAAAGTGGTAGAACAGTGAACCCTCTTCTAGATCTATCAACTCAATTTCGTAGCCATGGCCTTCAACTTCAAGCACCATCATCACTTCTGATGAAAGGAGAACATGATCATCACTTCAACTTATTAAACCCAGAAATTCCATCATGGTTATTAAGTTCTCCAACAGTGGTAGTAGAAGAAGAAGCACTCCACAACAGTAGTCAAACCATAAGATCCACCTTAGATAATTTCTCCACAATACCACAGTTATTATTCCCAACAGCACAACATGTCAACAACTACCACTCCTCCTCATTAGTCCACCATGATCAAAACCCTAACCCTAGTACTACTACAACAACAACATCATCAACCACTTTGCTTCCTTCTTTGAGTACTTCTTTCCATTCTTCTTCTTCTTTTCCTCACATGTCAGCCACTGCTTTGTTGCAAAAAGCCTCACAAATAGGGGTAACAGTGAGTTGTAGTACTGCTGCACCTTCATCACAAACGATGATGCTGGTTAGACCCCACTTGTTACTGCATCAGCAGGTTCACGTGCCTGAATGTTCAACAACAACAGCAATTGCAACAACAGGAACTACTCTTGGGTATAATAATAATAATAATAATAATAATAATAATAATATGGCTTCATCTTCAGCCGTTTCTTCTGGAATGTTTGTTATGCCTTCACGTGAAGAAATAGGGACTACTCTTGGGTTTGCTCGTGGCTTGGCATCTTGATCAGGGAATAAAGCTGCAATATAATAGCCTCTGATTACTTGGAAGAAAGGTGCTGCTGCTGCCAACGTTGCAGAAGCTATATATATATATCATCATCAAGCATCTTCTCTCTTTTCCATGATATGATGGCTAGCTAGTAGTATAATAGTACTGTGCCTTCTGCCAGTGGCTTAATTTGTGGAGGCTATATATGACTATGAGTATGAGGGAAATGTTTAATCCACCAAGAGATATGCATAATGTTAACTTTCAACTTTCAGGAACTTTGTTTCAAAAAAAAAAAAAAAAGGAGAATATATATCACAGATTGCTGCTAATACAAGCAACTAGGGCACAGCACTCTGCACTAGCTAGGTGATCGACAAGCCATGTTTAAATTGTAGTAATCCCAACTGTGCATGATTTCGCTTGATATGGCAGAACATTAATGCAAACAATTAAACAAATGCAGTTGATAAAAGATTTTTTTTTTAACTCAGGAGCATTTCCCCAAAGTAATCTTCTCTCTCTCTCTCTCTCTCTCTCTCTCTCTCTCTCTCTCTCTCTCTCTCTCTCTCTCTCTCTCTCTCTCTCTCTCTCTCTCTCTCTCTCTCTCTCTCTCTCTCTCTCTCTCTCTCTCTCTCTATCTATCTATATATATATATATATATATATATATATATATATATTAATAAAAAAATGATTTAATACATCATTCATATATATTAAAATTTAAATAATATATTTTTTAAAATATAAAAATAGAAATCATTTAATTTGTTGTATAATTTGGAAAAATATACATAAATAATATATATATATATATATATATATATTAAAATCATTTTTTAAACAATATGAATTTTAATATGTTGGGGATATATCATATTAATAACTTTGTTGTAGAGTTATTATTATTTTTTTAAAATATGTACACTAAGGTTATTTCGGTTAGCTGAAAAATTAATTGAAAAGTTAGAAAACTTGTGTATTATATTGTAAGTATTTCATAAAAATTAATTGTTGAAGTAGTTGAAAAGTGTAAAATATCAGAAAAATAATAAAATCATTATTTATTTAAAAAATATAACAAGAAAAATAAATAAATATATCGAGAATAAAAATGGAAGAAAACATAAAAACTACAAGCTAATATTTTTAAAAAAATTACTTCAAGTAGTGTTTCAAAAAATGTTATAAACTCTCAATTAAAAACACTTTTCAGTTATTAAAAAAGTTAGAAATTAACTTAAATGTCAAGCTAAAAGCTGAAAACTAATTAATACCTAAAAATGAAAGCTGAAAAATTAATTTATTAGATTCTAAGTGTTCAGTAAAATTAATTATTTAAGTAACTAAACTATAAAATGATAAAAAAATATATTAACATCATAATTTATTTTAAAATGATAATAAAAAATTTGATATATATATATATATATATATATATATATAAGTGAAATAAAATATAAAAAGTTAGACACCATTATTTTAAAAAATATTATTTTAACTATTGTTTCAAAAAACACTTAAGTTAATAAAAAAAATTATTTACTAAACAATTAAATAAATTTTTCAGCTAATAAAAAATATTAAAAATTAACTGAAACATCAAATATAGCATAAACTTGATTATAATTTTAATTTTACTTGGGACAATAATAGTAATGATAACGACACTCACAACACTCATAATAACATGGGTGATAATGACGATGAATTAACATAATTGAGATATTTTATTATGTGGTGATTAATATTTTTTTATAGATTTAATTTTTGTTTGAAGAATTTTTAAAAGATTTGATGGTTATATTATATTTTAATTTAAATTTTAGAATCTTTTAATCTTAATTATCTATTATTTTCAATTTTGATAGAATGATTATTGTTATTTATTTTTATATTTTCAGATAAGAAAGTGTTCACTCCAGAGTTGTATTATATATATATATATATATATATATATATATATATATATATATAACATATTTTAAAAGGACACTATTTTCTTTTTCTATAAAGATGTGTTTTATACTTCGATATATCAAATCATACAGCATTTCACTTCAACATCATACCTATCATTTTTTTAATTCAAAGAATAAAAACATAAAAAGTTTCGAAAGTAAAATTCTACCGCTAAATTTTAAGACATAAATTTCTGGAGTTTTTTTTGGTACATAAATTTCTTGATTTTCTTAAATAGAAAGTGAGACAAGGGTAAGAAATATTATTGCTTTGATGACTTTATCTTACCATCCATTTGATAGGGAGAAGAAAACCTACTTCAACTGATATAGTTGAATAGTAGGAGACTAATTTTTCAAAAGTGAATAAATATATATTAACTAGAATAATTTTTAAAATTTAATTTTTTATTTTTTTAACTTATTATTTTTACTACTAGTAGTTTTTTAATTAAATTTACATTCTTATTATTTTTTTAAAAATATATATTTTATTATTAGTTTGGTATGTATTTATAAATATTCACATTATGCTTAAGTTGTTTACTAGTTTGGAATTAAATTAAAAAAGAATAATATATTAAATTAATCACTGAAATAATAAGCATTGAATAATTTAGTTTTAAATTATCAAAATTCCATTTTAATCTCAAAAGTTATCAACCATTGGATATTTGACTTTTGTAATTCTATAGTTTTAAAATTTGAAATAACCATCATTTAATAATATTAACGACTAAATTGACTTTTTTAATAATTTTAAATTTTAAAAAGAGAAAAAAGTTATACATTGTTAGTATAAAAATTTATATGGTTATTTAATCACAATTCATTCTGTATAGTAAATTTGTTCATTTTTTAAAATAATTATATTAAGGTAGCAGAGATTAAACACTTTTAAAAATATTTGATCTTGTTTAAATAATTTGCTAAATTGATTATTTCTATTGTCAGCAATCTTTGCCACGAAATAGTTTCCTGAAAGTGCAAAGAATAGTAACATAATAGCACTAGGCGAAGAAAGAAAAAGTAAAAAAATGCAATAAAAGGCAGAGATGGATCCTCTTCTCATCTCCATCCAAAATCGATACACATCAAATTTCAGTATTTCACAACACCAAACAAAACAGTTTAATAAATGAAAAATGATTAAAAAACAAGGAAATTGGAAGATCCTTCATCCCTTTAGCCTCGAACAAGCCTATCACAAAAGGTCATTGCTTCCTGCAGCCCCCCTTGTTGCTCCCTGCACCTCCCATTATTTGAAAAGATAGGCTAACGGACAAATATGCCCCTCACCATCAGAACTTAACCTAAGCTTCTTCTTTCTTTTCTTCTGTATCGCGACACCTCCTCTTCCCCCTCCTCGCCGCCCCACACCCCCGCACCTCCATTGGCTTCTTGCACCTCTTATTCTACCTGTTCGTGAGTAAAAGGAGTCTACAAGATCACCTACTTTGACCATTTTTTCCAAGAGGTAAGTTGTATGACTTCGTCCTTTTCCCTTTTTTTCTATTTTTTGTAACATTTCCAGATAACTTGATTCAAATTGTGTTTGGTTGTATCTGGATCAAGCTACTTGTAATTGGACAAGCAATCGTTGTTTTCCCTTTTTTCTATTTTTTGTAACATTTAAAGATAGTTTGGTCTGGATTGTTTTTGGTTGTATCCGGATCAAGCTATCTGTAATTAGACAAGGCAATCTGGAAATGTATTTTGGATTGCATGATCTGCAATACACCAAATGCTATGGATCATGCAATCAATAAAACATTTCTGGATTGCTTCTGTAACATTTTAGGATAGCTTGATCCGAATTGTGTTTTTTTATATCCAGATCAAGCTATTCGTAATTGAACAAGACAATCTGGAAATGTATTTTGAACTGCATGATTCACAATACACCAAATGCTACTGATCATACGATCCAGAATACATTTTTGGATTGCTTGATCCGGATTGTGTTTAGTTCTATCTGAATCAAGCTATCAGTAATAGGAAAAGGCAATCCAAATTATAGATTGTTTTGTCCAATTATGAATAGCTTGATCCGGAGTAATGTAAGTCAATTTGGAAATTTGTTCCAAATTGATTGATCTATAAATTATTGTAATATTAAATATCAGTCAATTCGAAACACATTTTTGGATCGACTTACATTACTCCAGATCATTTGTTCTGTAATTTTATTTAGGAAATTGTTATTTTAAAAAAATATTTAGCAACCTATATTTATAATTTTAATTGATATTTAGAAAAGTATATTTGTTATGATAGGTTAATTGATATGTAGGATATTGTAATTGTTAGGATAGGTTAATTATGTTGACTTTGACTCTAATTATAAATGTTAGAATGTCTCAGACCATCTTCACAATATTCAAACTATCTTTAAAATATGTCAACTCTAACTCTGATTGTTGTATGTTCATCTTATCGTTTATACAGATATGCCACATACAAGAGGTGGTGACCACACCCAACCTATTGCATCTGTATCTAGGCATGGAAGACGTGTAATTGTAGATGAGGAGTAAGAGATTTAAAAAGGTCTCGAAGATGTTGCAGCTGATGATGTTGCACCTGAAGATGTTGTGTTTGGTGATGGACCCAAGGACAAATAAGTTCTCAATGAATATGCTAATCATGTGGCTTGTAAACTTTGGGATAACTTGGTATACCAATAACAAAAATCTAATATTTAATTTTTTTGTCAATTGATTCGTATTTCATAATTAATTATGAAATATAATTTTTGGTAGGATCGTGGAGAGTTAAAGCTAGTAGCACATGGAAGGAAGTTGAGGGATATGGGCCCTCCATAAGTAGATCATGAGAGTGGTGTAAGATTTAGGGTTACTTCCATTGACATAATGTAGTTATGAAACCACTGATGATGTTGCGCTTGGAGATATTGTGTTTGGTGGTGAACCCGAGGACAAATCAGTCCTTACTAAATGTTGATCATGTATGTTGCTTGTAAACTGTGGGATGGCTTGGTACACCAATAACAACAATCTAACAATTAATTTTTGGTTAATTGATCCGTATTTCATAATTAATTATGAAATATAAATCTTTGTAGGATCATGGAGAGTTAAAGCTAGTAGCACATTGAAGGAAGTTGAGGGATTTGGACCCCCTCATAAGGAGATCATGAGAGTGGTACAAAATTTAGGGTTACTTCCATTGACAAAATGTAGTTATGAAACCACTGACAAGAGATTTTTATCTTCTTTTATTGAGAGGTGGCATCACAAGACCAACACCTTTCATTTGACCCTAGGAGAGATAACAATTGCACTTGATGATGTGTCATCATTGGTGCATATTCCTATTGTTGGTGGTTTATATAGTTACCCGCACACGTCTAAAGAGGTGGTTATTGCATTATTAATGGAGCTTTTGGGAGTGGACAAGGAGGATGCATTTTTGGAGACTAAATAGTGTAGAGAGGGACATGTTCACCTATCTTGTTTGCAAGTTGTTTATGTTGATAGGTGTGGGGACAAGCAGTGGGACCAAGCTGCTAGAGCTTACTTGTTGCACTTAGTGGCATGTTCAATTTTTATTGACAAGAGTTGGACATAGACCAATGTGTCATTCTTACATTGTTTTTGTCACCTTGATTAGTATGAGGGATATACATGGGGTGCAATTGCACTTACATATTTGCATGAGCAATTGGGTGATGCAGGTTTTGCAAATACAAAACAACTTGGTGGTTATGCAACTCTATTATAGGTAATTAATTATTACTACTATGGTAACCTTAAACATAGGGAACTTAATACTTGGTAACCTTGTTCAAGTAAGTTCGTCAAATGTTGTATTTCTGTTCTAGAACCTCTTTGAGATGAACAATACGCAATCCTTGCATTATATACTTGTTTTTGTATTTCTTTCACTATGCTCTTTGAATATCAACAAGATATTTCTTGGCTTTATTATACTCTTTGTCATATCAGCAACCATCATCTTTTCTTCATTATTTAATCGGTCAACATACAGATGACCAACCAATGACTTAGATAAATCATGATTATGCGCCCCACAAATTAACTTCGATATTCATCCTTCATCATTCTTTAGTGGTCTTCCTCTCAGCCTAAAGGGACAATCATACTTTCTAGTTCCACTCACAGTGGTTTGCAAGTCTTTTCTGTATCACCTATACTTCTCACCCTTTTCACAGCCCAACACAACAAATGTCTTTTGTCCAGGTTGTCTATTTGATGTATCTGACCTCAAAATGACAACAATAAAACTCATTTCAAATGAAACATCCCGAGCCCATTTCAATAATTCATCTTGAGTAGCAAAAATCTATATACAAAACATACGATATCAATATGTCAATGTATAATATTTTCAATGTATTACAAACAAAAAACAAACACAAAATAATTACCTTTGTAGTTATGAATGCTTCACTACAATCAACAATTTTTCCAATCTCTTGCCAATAATGCATACGAATATCTTCATATATTCTGACGTCATTGTCCATATCAACTTCATCTAACATCTTCCTCACATAATCATCTTCCATATAAACCTTTCAAAAGTAACAAAATTAGGTTATTGAACACAAAATTATCCAGCATATTCAAAATATGATAATAGCCCTAATTTATAATTAGTAACTAAAATTAATTAAAATACCCTAAACCAACCTTTCAGATAAGGCAATCAGGAAGTGAAAAAAAATTAGACTGAATTGACTAATCTGAAAATTCATAACAACTATTATAGATTACCTGATCCAAAAAATAATATAATTTTCGGATCAAGCAATCCAAAATTATTGTTTTAAAGTTCTAGATTAGTTAATTCGCTAGAAACAATAACAAAAGCTGATTTCAGATCAAATAATTTGGAATCGTTATTGCACAATTTTGGATTGATGGAAACGAACTTATTAAGAAATAACAAAAAATCGGATCAACAAATTTGGATATGTATAATAACAAATATGGATTATGGGATCCGAAATTATATTATTTTTTCAGACCCTTTAGTCCAGAATTTTTATTACACAATTTTGGATTTATTGATCCGAGCTTATTAGGAAATAAAAAATTTCAAATCAACAAATCTGAATTTGTATAACAACAAATTTGGATTGTCTGATATGGAATTATGTTATTTTTTTTTGAACCATTTAATCTAGAATTGTTATTACACAATTGCAAATTTGTTGATCCAGACCTATCCTAAAACTTTGTTTTCTTAAAACCATTTCCAGATAAGTCAATTTGATTATAGGTGGAACATCCTAAACTAACACAACAATTATAATCATAACAATTAATAACTCACCTGTGCAAGTGAACCTGGGTAATGAAAATGCTTACATGAAATGAACAAGTGACGAAAACAATGTTTTGGGCATGGAGAAGTGAGGGGGGGGGGGGAGGTATGGACAAGTGAGGAAGACAAGATTACTATAGCCATTTTGAAAACTTGGGAGGTGTAGGAAGCAAACAAGTATTTCCAGATAAGTCAATCCGGTTATAGGTGGAATATCCTAAACTAACACAACAAGTATAAAACAAAACAATTAATAACTCACTTGTGCAAGTGAACCTGGGCAACAAAAAATGCTTACATGGAATGAACAAGTGAAGAAAACAATGTTTCAGGCATGGAGAATTAAGGAAGAAAAGGTATGGACAAGTGAGGAAGACAAGGTTACGATTGCCATTTTGAAGAATTGGGAGGTGTAGGAAGCAAACAAACATTTCCAGATAAGTCAATTTGGTTATAGGTGGAACATCCTAAACTAACACAACAAGTATAAACAAAAAAATTAATAACTCACATGTGCAAGTGAACCAGGGCAACAAAAATGCTTACATGAAATGAACAAGTGAAGAAGACAATGTTTCAGGCATGGAGAAGTGAGGAACAGAAGGTATGGACAAGTAAGGAAGATAAGGTTACTATGGTTATTTTGAACATTGGGAGGTGCAGGAAGCAAACAAGCATTTTCAGATAAGTCAATCCGGTTATAGGTGGAACATCTTAAACTAACACAACAAGTATAAAACAAAACAATTAATAACTCACTTGTGTAAGTGAACCTGGGCAACAAAAATGTTTACATGAAATGAACAAGTGAAGAAAACAATGTTTCAGGCATGGAGGATTAAGGAAGAAAAGTTATGGACAAGTGAGGAAGACAAGGTTACGATTGCCATTTTAAAAAATTGGAAGGTGCAGGAAGCAAACAGACATTTCCAGATAAGTCAATCTGATTATAGGTGGAGCACCCCAAACTAACACAACAATTATAAACAAAACAATTAATAACTCACTTGTGCAAATGAACTTGGACAACAAAAATGCTTACACGAAATGAACAAATGAAGAAGACAATGTTTCAGGCATGAAGAAGCGAGGAAGAGAAGGTATGGACAACTAAGGAAGACAATGTTACTATGGCCATTTTGAAAATTAGGAGGTGTAGGAGGCAAACAGGAAAGTGCAAGAAGCATAAGTCATCACAAAATCATACGATTGGGCTTTAGGCCCACCTCATTAGTTTCGAGCATAGGTCTAGGTCTTTAGGGAAACAAGCCATAGAGAAAGGAAAAAGACTTTTGCTATATCCAATTCCTTGTTTTACTAAGTACACTCCCATTAGCTATATCCAATTTCCTATTATTTTGGAATGTACTTTTCGGAACAATGTTTTTTTTTTAACATTCTAAGGTATTTTTCAAAATACAATTTTATTTTTAACATTCTAGAAAATACTTTTTAGAATGTTATTTTTGTGATATTAAATGTAAAAAAATAAATTTAGGTTCTGAAAAGTATTTTCTGGTATTGTTTTGTGTTTTGAAGGGTACTTCCAATAATGTTTAAAAAACATTTAAAAAATTTCAAGCAAAACACCATGTAAAATTCCTATATAAAGGAAAAAAATGTTTAACAGTGAAATAATTAAAATGGAGAAAACATATAATTGATATTAGACATTCAATTTAGTCGATTCTAAGAGACACTTTGTTACAATAACTTGAACATATTTAAGATCTAACCATAGTTGCATATATAAAATGAAACATTAATGATTTTGTGTGAGTGGATAAAAATAAAACAATGGAAAAAAGTAGTTAAAAACATAGACATACTACATTGAAGTTTGGGGGATAAAAAATCCTAACACTACTGCAAAAGACCAAGCTCGGAGATGAATAGAGGGAGACCTGAACAATAAATCGGAGGATGAAGTGATTGAAAGAGAGGAGGATGCATTATTGCTAGAGGAAGTGTGTGAGAAAGAGAAAAAGGTTTAAGTGAAAAATTATTTAAATAATTTGTTTTTTTTAAAAAAAGAATGAAGAGTGTAGTCAATAAAAAAAGGGGAAATGGATGTCGGCATAGCAATAACAAGGAAAAAAAGTAGACTACGCCCTCACTTAAAAAAAATCATGTTTCTAATAATATATAAAAATCTCATATTTTTTTATCAGTTAATTCCCTATTTTTAATAAGTTATTTTTTTTTTCATTTTTCATATAGTCGCATAAATATTTAATGAACTAAATAAATAAAATCATTAAAAACAAACTACATAGAAAAAAAATAAAACAATTTTTTTAAATGAGAATTCAAATTAAAAAAAATCATAATATTTGAAGATACCAAAATCATTAAACATATTTAACATTAAAGCAGAATAAAAAAATTTAACACTATCATTTTATTCCACAATTTTTATATACATCAATTATCAGTTTATTGGACAATTTTATTATTCCAAACAAACACCTCAATCTTAAGAAATTCAGAAAAAAAAAAAAACTCAACCTTAAGAAGGCACATTAAAGTTGCCAATTGCAACGATTTCGTAATTTCAGATGAGATAGTATGTGGGTTCACTTGCTTCATCTTGTCTAAACAGTCAAAAAACATAATACTTGTTAGATGAAGGTAAGTACTTGTTAATCCTTCTTCATCTTCAACAAAGTCTCTTCTCGATCTCGCGAGCATGGCTTTGCGGCTTTTGGTATCGCAGGTATGTTGTTGATTCATGTTCCTCAATCAAACAAGTCCTTTGTCAATTTTTCCCTTGTTTTATTTTTGCTCCCGAAGCCCTAATTGACCTTTTATTGGATTGGCGTATTGATTTTCACACCCTTTTCTCTTTCATCCGCTTTCTAGATTCTCTTTACTTTAATGGATGATGGGTCTAATGGGTTTCTTCTGGTTTGGATTCAGGATAATGAAATTTAAACCTTTCTGCTATTTGGGGTAGGTGGGGGGTGTATAGCAAATTTATGTCTGTGTTTTGAGAGTTTTTAGGAGCAGTGAAGATTGCATCCATATTGATTTCAGCTTGTTGTGGGGTTATATGGTCTTTTGTGTATGGAGTTGTTTGCTTTGTGACTTATGAATGAAGATCCTGTGGATGGTTTGAGTATCATCTTTGAACATCTGTTTTTTTAACTTATTGTTCATCTTTTATTGTTTTGTTAGTGGTAGAGGTTTTGGTAATTTTGATGAGGTCCTAGGTTTAAATCTCACCATTGTACATTTAAAAAACTTATAGAAACAGAGTGTAAGACGACACCATGCAAGGATGAGAACAGGAACTTATGTTCACCAAGCATGTTGTATGTATTATTGATTATGTGGCTGTTTTTCACAATCCTAGCTGACATGAACTTATATGATCTATATTTGGATTTCTTTAATGTTTCTGTTGCTTTTATAATTTATTTTTACAGGTTGCAAGACGACAGATTAAAAGTGTGTTTGCTACAAGCTATTTTTCTGTCAATAAGTTTGGAGATCGTGCAGGTATAAATCCCTTCCTGGACCATGTATTATTCTTACAGTTAACTTAATGTTATATTTGCTTATACAAGAGGCAGATTTTGCTTTTCTTAATGTAGCTTTATCTTTTTCTTAATTATGTTGTTTTGGGAATTAACATTCTAGAATTTGTTGTGTTGTGGAATTCTTTCATTTTTTGTCCCTTTTTTTCCTTCTTGGGAGGTGTGGGTGGGCCAGTTTACTTGTGAACTTATTCAAGCCTTTTTATTCCTTTTCAATATATGTTCAAATTCGTAGTACCTGGATATTATGTCCCATTTGGCACTTGGCTTTATTTTTATTTTTTTTCATTTACTTTTAAAATTCTGTAGGGAATAGGCTTTTGGGTGCCCAAGAGAGATTTCAGTCTAGCTACCTTAGTAGCATAGCTCGTCGAGCACGTGATGCGGATGAAGCCTCTGAAGTTGCATATCTCAAAGAACTTTACCATCAAAATGATCCTGAGGCTGTGATTAGAGTATTTGAAAGCCAGCCATCTCTGCATAATAGTCCCTCAGCTCTATCTGAATATGTAAAAGCATTGGTGAAAGTTGATAGGCTTGATGAAAGTCAATTACTGAAGACACTAAGGAGAGGTGGTTATTTGGATTGAACTGCTCATTTTTGTGATTGATTACCCTATATTTTTCAATGCATGTGATGTGGTCTGTTTGACGTATATTTCTTGCCAATATTATTTAACTGACCTGTTAATCTTATTCATTATTCAATGATTTTTGCTAAGCAAGCAACCATATTTGGTTCTCTTGTGTCTGCTTTCTTTCTGGGGTATTATGTTTCATAGGGGTGTAGAGATGGCCAACTTGTCTCTGCCAAAGTTCACCGGCCAAGCAGTTGTTTTCCTAACTTCAGATTTCATACACTGTTTTAATATTTTGATTCGAAAGCTGGGTTACTTACTAATATGTGAAAAGGAAGTATTTTTTCCTGGCTGTGCGCTAAGGAAACAGTCCCAAGGCATGACTTTATTTCTGTTTCGTTGGGAACTCCTCATTTGCTGACTGCTAGGATTTGATGTTAAAGACTCTTCTAAATGCATTCTGTGTAGTCTCCTCTCCCCCCTCACCGACACATGCACACTCTTTTAAAGGTGTATTTTGATATCTTCTCTCATTTATCTGGAATTCTTGGATGACTTTAATTGTGAGGGAAATCAGTAGGATATTGATATATTATTGAAATAATAGAACTAGTGGGTTATTTTGTCTGTACTTATCTGTTTCTCTCAAGCCAGTAAATAAGTCTTAACGTAAAATAGTATTGTAGTAAATTATTTTGTACTTTTGTTTGCTTTGTGTTGATAATCCATTTGTTTGTTTGTACTGTTAATCTATAATCTTTTCCAGGGATTCTGAAGTTCAATAAAGGTCTTGCACTATTAATCAAATATTCAAATTAATAAAGAATCTTGTTTTTCTCTGTGATGAAATTTTGCATCAGGAATGTGATGCCACTTTTGACCTTTTATGTATTCCTAGGACAAGCATGATCAACTAATACTTGTCCCAAAAGTGATATTAATCTTACTGCATCAGCTATTTGGACATTTATTTCTTTAGCATATTTTTCAGTTTTTAAATTATGATCAGAGGTGATGTGAATTTTCAGGCATGTCCAACTCAGTGAGTGAGGAAGAAACTTTAGCTGGTCTTTCTGCTTTAAGAAATACGAGAAAATCAGAAAAAGACAATACTATTGGAACTGCTAGTAATCCAATCTATATGGTGGCTAGAGACGGCGGGAATATAAAAGATCAGATATGGCGTACACTTAGGTTCATTGCAGTGTCCTTTTTCATGATTTCTGGTGTAGGAGCACTTATTGAAGATAAAGGAATTAGTAAAGGTATTCCTTGTTAGTGTAACCTGTTTGTATTCTTTTTTTATTGAATCTGAATTTAGCAGACATGTTCTTTGGTTTGTTTTTTCATATTTCCCAGGACTTGGTATAAATGAAGAAGTGCAACCTAGCATGGAATCAAGTACAAAATTTAGTGATGTAAAAGGTGTTGATGAGGCAAAGGAAGAGCTGGAAGAAATTGTTCACTACCTTCGAGATCCAAAGGTAGACATGTCTTGCATAAGTTCATACTCTCCCATTGCATACATTTCTAGCACTGTGCACCCTAGCTTGAGCACTTAAACTTGTATTGTATGTGTAGATATAATATACTTTTTAACATTGCAATTTAACCTATATTCATTGGTACATGTCTTGAGCTATTGTAGTCTTGTTGATTACTTCATGTGATTGTTGATTTGATACCACTTAAAGTAATGTAACTGCAACTGTGTGGACTTGGGGATGCAGATGGAAATTCTTAATATGTCATTATCAAGTGACAGGTAAAAAATTAGAGAAACTTGTGAATCAATTGGATCTCTTTCTTTGGATAATAGTCTAAATTCTAAAACTCAAATAACTTGGTTGTAATGCACACTTCTAATGTGTTGCTTTTTATAGAGCTTCTGTGTCACTTTTCAGTAGGTACCTTGGTTCCTTAGCTTTCATACCAAATCTGTTTGTGCTAGAGGCTAGAGCAAACTGGATAACTGGATTTGGGTTTTTACTTCAGGATGATACCTACCAAACATAAAAAAACCACACTTGTTTAACATGTGCTTACTAGTTACTACTTCCATTGGTGGTGGTGAACTGATGATTTCATATGACAATCTAAAACTGGGTGGCATATCCAAGATAATTGCCTAAATGGGCTATTCATTAGTCAGTCCCTGAATTAAGTTTGATTTCTCTTGATGTCACATCCCCTTTCATACTTTTTTGTTACGTTTTTTATTCTTTCCTGACCGCGTATACTGGCTTGTACTTTTCCTTATCATCTTTGTAATTTTATGACTTTTTTCCCTTGTGACAGCGCTTTACTCGTCTTGGTGGTAAGCTTCCGAAAGGAGTTTTACTTGTTGGTCCACCTGGCACTGGGAAAACAATGTTAGCTAGAGCTATTGCTGGAGAGGCTGGGGTTCCATTCTTCTCCTGCAGTGGAAGTGAATTTGAAGAGATGTATGTTGGTGTTGGTGCACGAAGGGTGAGGGATCTTTTTTCTGCTGCAAGGAAGCGAGCACCTGCTATAATATTCATTGATGAGATAGATGCTATTGGAGGAAAACGAAATGCAAAGGACCAAATGTACATGAAGATGACATTAAATCAGTTACTGGTTGAGCTAGATGGATTCAAGCAAAATGAGGGCATAATTGTGATTGGCGCTACTAATTTTCCACAATCATTGGATAAGGCATTGGTGAGACCTGGGCGGTTTGATCGCCATGTTATTGTTCCCAATCCGGATGTAAAAGGAAGACAGCAGATTTTGGAATCACACATGTCAAAGGTATGGTTTTATCCCGTGCAAAGAATGTTATTGAACACTGATTTGAAAAGGATAAAAATAGGATTAAATCACACCAAATTACAGAAGTTTCAGCAATTTCCTTTCTATCTCAGTGTTAAGAAACTCTTATTGAGGGTATCTCTGTCCAGAAAACTACCTAACACATAATTGTCCCATAACACCCCGTCTTCCCTACCTAACTTTAAAGGGGAAGTAGTATATACTTCAGGAAAAATTTCCATTGTTCATATGCAAAATGTAAAGTTATTTACTGTTGTGTGTTGTTCAAACCACACGAAATACTCTTATTTATAATGAATGAGGTTTACAAAATAAGGAAACAAAATAATGGATAATAATGGAAATAATAGCATACTAAACTGCTGTAATTAAAACATATCAATTCATATATTTCACACACAACATAGATTAACTTCCATGCTGCAGTTTACAACTTCAGTTTGACCATTTTGTTTTTCCATGCCAAGTGCCTTGCTTTTCTTTAAAACTCTTCACTGTAGAAATAATTTCTTCCAAGAATTACCGACAAATAATGTATCGTGGTTATCAATGGATTTTGGAACCCTATGAAACTAAAGTACCGAATCACTTCTTTTAGATTAACAAATATGACAGCCACACTTTGTGCAGTATATGGATGTTTTAAGGGAATGATTGAATGAAGTGACCATATAGAAAGTTGATCAACTACTACCAACGCCACATCATAACCCTTAGATTTAAAAATCAAGTGATAAAATCCATAGATATATCCTCCCACACTTTAATTCTTGAGTTGGCATAGGCAAAGGCTCCAATAGACTACTAGCGGACATGATCATATATTTTGTCTTTGACCTAGAAAGTTCAACAACTACTACCAACACCTCATCATAACCCTTAGATTTAAAAAGTCAACTGTCAAGTGATAAAATCCATATAGAGATATTGATAAGAGCCTTGGAGAACTACAGCACAAAAGCTAGCTGTTGTAGTTGGAGAACCCGAGGCCTTTATAAACCCCTCTAGAATCCCATACTTCCAATGTGGGACTCAAGTCCCATACCTTGCTATTGGATCCTAACACTAACACTCAATAGTCAGAACACATTCATCATGACAAATCTTTCTTGAATCTCGACCAAAATTACAGGATTAGAAAAAGCACTTCCACTAGGTTTGATTATACCCTACTTTAGCATAGACTGCACTTACTGTTCTATCTCAATCTTGTGGTGATGAGGGTACCGAAATGGAAGAACACTAACTGGTCCAGCCTTTGGTTGTAAGGTAATTGAGTGCACCAAATTCCTATGTGGTGGCAACCCTTCTAACTCCTTGAAAACTCCAGAAAAGGCTCTAATAATTTAGACAACTTGCTGTCTTGATCTGCAGTTAAGTGATTGATTGCCGCATATGACTGAACTTCAGTAGCCCATAGAAATCATCTAATCTCCCTTGTAGAACTCCCTACAATACTGTTAAAACCTACAGGTTCCCTTTAAACCACACCAGATAACAGAAATTACAGCAATTTCTTGGTTTCTCAAAGCTCAGAAACTCCTAGCTACATGGTTAGTGCTCTCATTATATTGGTGCAAAACATTGCCGTTTTATGCTTCTTTCTTTGGGCTATGATTGGCCATCCATTGGATACTTTTGTGTATGAGCTCACGCCTATTTATTTTGAAGTTTACGTAAGATGGCATTTGTTATATCCATTAAATGTATATATATGATCTTAGAAAATTGTGTGAGCTTCTTGATCAGTGTTACCTACTTGTTTATGCTGGATTTTTGTTGCCAATCAAGTACAGGTTCTGAAGGCTGATGATGTTGATCTAATGATCATTGCCAGAGGAACACCTGGGTTCTCTGGTGCTGACCTTGCAAACTTGATTAACATTGCTGCTATCAAGGCTGCAATGGATGGTGCTAAAGCTGTGAGCATGGCTGATTTAGAGCATGCAAAAGACAAGATCCTGATGGGAAGTGAACGCAAGTCAGCTGTCATATCTGCGGAGTCACGGAAGTTGACTGCTTTCCACGAGGGTGGCCATGCCCTTGTGGCCATCCATACTGATGGGGCCCTCCCTGTTCACAAGGCAACTATAGTTCCCCGTGGAATGGCTCTTGGCATGGTTACTCAATTGCCTGACCAGGACCAGACCAGCGTTTCCCGTAAACAGATGCTTGCTCGGCTTGATGTTTGCATGGGAGGTCGTGTCGCTGAAGAGCTAATTTTCGGAGAGAACGAAGTCACTTCTGGTGCATCCTCAGATCTCAGGCAAGCAACCAGTCTGGCAAGGGAAATGGTTACCAAATATGGCATGGGCAATGAAGTTGGACTAGTCACTCACGATTACAAAGATGATGGTAGGAGCATGAGCTCAGAGACTAGGCTTCTTATTGAGAAAGAGGTGAAGCAATTCCTGGAGAGGGCCTACAACAATGCAAAAACTATTCTGACCACTCACAACAAGGAGCTTCATGCACTTGCAAATGCCCTTCTGGAGCACGAGACACTTTCAGGAACTCAGATAAAGACATTGCTTGCCCAAGTTAGATCTCAGATGCTGCAGCAGCAGCAGCAGCAGCCACCCCAAACAATTGAAGCTCAGAGCAGTTTACAATCCAACACGGTGCCTCCATCATCCAGCAACCCGGCATCTGCTGCTGCCGCTGCTGCTGCCGCCACAGCTGCAGCAACAGCTACTGCTGCCGCCGCCAAGGCTAACAGTGCTCCAGTGGGATCTTAGCAGGACAAGATGCCGGAGATGGGTAGCAAACATAACTTTGTACGGCCAGATTGAAATGTGCTTATAGTATTTTTTTTTTTTCAGGTTTTTTTCACTTGGAGGAACTCAACTCATGCACCTTGGAGTCTAGTTGACATAAAAGTATATACATTTTCGTTTCTCATTGTTTGTAGGGTACAATGATAAATTAAAGAGATTATCAGTTGCCTCCAACTCAATCTGGTACTCTCACTCGATCTTTTTCAGACAATAAATTATAACAAATTACCTTGTTCAATTACCTCTATGATCTCTTTTTTCCTTATCCGTGGTACCAACTGATTCCCCTTTTCTGAAATGGCCTGTAAAGTCAATTTGCTTTGTTTTTTTATTACTTTAAACTATCAAACAAATTAAAATAAAAATTTGTTTTGCCACTACTTTTCTTTAAATGATCTGCTTTCCTAAAGCTAAAAATCAATTATTAGTTTGAATTACACAACATGGAAATTGAAATATTTTCTAAAAGGTTATAGGTTTGAGTTGGTTTGACTTAAGTCAAAATTTTTTACGGAGTTATATATCTGATATTCAAATTGATATAATCAAATTTGTAATTTTGAATTTTGAATCAAACTAATGGTCTAAAATCAACTCAAATTTTCTCCTTTGTTGGATTCGGATTAATCAAGTCAATTGGATCAACTTAGACATGTATTCACTCTTATAAGTTATAACCATAGGTGATAGATACTAATCTCATGATATGATAGATCACTTGTGAATTGTGAGGCAAAAATTAATTATTATTAAATATTTAAATAACTTCATAACATTATTATATTGATAATTATGTACAATAATATTCTTTTACTCTTAACCATTTATGAAGAAAAGTTACTCATATTTAGTTAATCACATTGATGATTACTAATCTCATGACATTATTAAATATACTTGTTAGATAAAGTTAACTTTCATTAGACATTTATTAATCAGCGTGTATAATTATGTTCACTTACTCTTCATCACTCCTAAAACAAAGTTATTCATATTTATACACGTCATTAATCATGTAGTATTGTTTTTTTAACACATATATTGGTATGTATCCTATAACTGTAGTTTTAGTCTTTTTGGAAAAAAAAATAAAAATTAATTGATGTTCTTACTTTTTAATTATATATCAAAATATTTATTTTAATTTTATCATGTAATAGATAATGTTATTTTGTAAAACTTAATAATATATTTATTAAAATTAAAGAAAAAAAACATGAATCATCTATAATATACAAACAAGGCCCAAACACCCATCGCAGTGTCCACGTGTTGTCCATTATGGCCCCCAAATTCCCGCCCAAAAACATTGCTATCAACGTGCATTAATTGTTTTGTGCATTTTCATTTTTTTTTCATTTCCATCATTTCTACCTGTCTTGTGCGTTTCCCTTACTTCTATTTCCAATTATTGTTTTTGTCATTTTGTAATTAAGTGTGGCACCATTATCGATGCATCAATTTTGTTCCTAAGACGTTTGCATTTTTCAAATACGTTTACATTTTGAATTTGTTTCTGAACTGAGTGAACTAGAAGGGTTTTCGTGATACACTCACATTTGCATCCTCTCCATCTTCCATTTTCCTTCTAATTCCCGAGCCCTTCTACCACCACGCAATGACCTCCTTATCCATACGAAATATAATAATAGATACAACAGTTTTTAGTAGTATAAGAAATTTTATATAATAGATACAACAATTTAAGTAGTATAAAAAATTTTATATGAAAGTTTATTCAAAAGTTTGATTTCTTATCAAAGTTTTAGTATAACCTATAACATAATTATTATAAAAATTATTAAATTTATCATATATGATAATTTTGTGATTAAATAACAATATAATTTGTGTCCAATATATCCATTTATTCAATTATAACTGAGAAGGGTAAAATTATCAAAGTTTATAAGTCATTTTTTTAATAATATGTCATCATAATATGTATATGGGATATCATATTTTGTTCAAATGTTTGCTTGGTTAATGTTATTTGCATATATGTGTCGCCCCCTGAGACATGTTGAAAGATTTCTGCATTCCCAATGCATGGACGTGCACCAACAGTTGAATGTCTTTATTTCCACCTTGAAAATCAATAGCCCTAGAAAGAAAGTCAACAAATTGGTTCAATGCTATCTAAGAGTACAATCAAAGAATCAATTTTTACAGCTTGGATGGATTCTAATAAAATGTACCATCATGGACGGGATCTTACTCAATAGGATATGCTGCCAACTCGCACAGAAATTTCCCTTTAATGTCATACCCAATAGGATATATTGTCAACCCATACGGAAATAAGCTCATATACAATGAACTTGCTTATGACAAGGACATTTTGGCCGCTTAATTTAGCAGATGTTATCACTCACTGACAGGTATTTACATCATATTTTAGTTTTTCTTAAAACAATATTCATTCCCAACAATCCATACTACTAATACTTTATGTATACATTACTAAATGCAGATGAGCATGCTTCTATTTTTAATAAGATTATGCATATGATTGCAACTCAATCAGGCGGAGTTTATTTTCTCTATGGATATGGTGGCACTGGCAAGACCTTTGTCTGGAAAACTTTATCATCTACCATACACTCTAATAGCGGCATTGTTTTAACAATGGCTTCAAGTGGGATTCTTTCGATGTTGTTACCCGGGGTAGAACAACACATTCTAGAACAAGTGGGATTGCTTCAATACTGCTACCCAAGCATTCTACAAATATAATATACTACGTTTTTTACTTTACTGTTACCTACACTGCTTTGAACAACACCACTCTAATGCAATTTGATTATGCTGCAATCTCCTATTAACTTCATTTAATACATTTATTTCTTTATGTTGCAGCATAATAAAACCAAGACAAATTTGTCATTACATCACTCCCACTAAAATATATTCATTTAAATTTACCCCTTATTAGGTGCATACTGTTGTATATAGTACCAATGTCGTTCTTACCATTATTAAATCATCAATAACCTTATCCACAAATGTAATCAATTGATTCATCTCTTTTAATTGTGTAGTCTCTCTTTAATTACAACAACATCACACTAATGAGATTCACAACAACAACATTCAACAATCTACCATACAATCATGTTAGTTAAAAATTCATACTTTATTCAATTTTACTTTTTTTCTACAAATACCTCAACATTATCATTATACAAATAAACATCATTATTAAACTTTACACATGTATTAATAATTCTAATTTATCAATATTCAAATATTAGTATTAACCTGTGCATCGGCATGGGCATCTGTCTAGTATTTTAATAAAATTATTCTCTAATAAATACATTCTCATACTTATTTTTGTGATCTATATAAAAAAATCTTAAATATTAGGAAGGAAGATGTATTTGATTAAGTGTAAATAAAGGGGAAGGAAAATATGAGAGATTATACTACTAGTCCCGTTTGCTTCAAAGATTATGCAAAAAAATTGTCTTTAAATTAGGGTTCGTTTTTCACCCACACATCAAATTGAGTATCGCAATTCCTTCTTGCAACCCGCGAGACGGTACGAGATCTTGTTGCTTGACTCGTGACGCTATAATAATAAGATGGCCGATTGTGGTGCTGAAAGCGAAAGGAAAGTTACGATACGAAACAATCATGGCGAAAATCTCGTCGGGATCTTACATAACGCGGCTTCAATTTCGCTTGTTATCGTCTGCCATGGCTTCCAATCTTCCAAGGTGGTAGTTGCTGCTCTTCACATCTTTCATGCCAATAGTAGTTTCCCTTAAATAATAAACTTACTTACGATCAAAATATTTCCAAATAATAATAAGAATAAGAATAAATTTTGCACATAATTTTTCATCACTGTAAATTTAGTGAAACTGGTCGCTTAACATACATGTCAATTTGTGATTGAATGACGGTATAAAAATGCTGAAAGTATACACGTGAACTAAAGGGTCTGAATGGCTTAATTATATGTAGGAAAGGATTCCCATGGTGTACCTTGCCGCTGCTCTGGGAAAAGATGGATTTAGTTCTTTTCGCTTCGACTTTGCAGGAAACGGGTTAGTGAAGGAAAATGAACAATAAAATAAATTATTGCATTACTAATTTATTTAATGAATATGAATATTGGGCCTTTGGCTCTCTAGTGGAACCCGGGTAAGTTTCGGTTCTTTAGACCAGCTATGGACTAATCCTCTGGCTGGAGCTTATTCTAACTTATTTGTTTGTATATGGTTCGTCTTTTCTATTTATTATTCTTTTTAATCTGTACGGTGTCGTGAAGTCTAAGAATACTTAGTGACTTAAGTTTGAAATTTTTGGCATGTTCAAATGAGTATAATCTTGGAGCTTTTTTTTATTGTAAATTAAAAAGAATTGCAATGAATTTGGAGGATAAGGGATCCTCCTTGAATAAAATGCAGCATACTGTTATAGACTAACTCCCCTAAAAGCTTAAGCAGTTAGGTAAAGGTTTATGAATATTAGAATGAATGTATAAAAATAACTGTTACAAACAGTTATTGCAGGACAGTTAGTATAAGCTAACTACTTTTCTTTCACTAACAGAATTATGTTAGTTAGTTGTTAGTTAGTTTGTGATTAGCTTCAAGGTCTAGAGGTTTATAAATACCTCTTTGTAACTGCATTAAAAACTAACTTTTTCAGAATCAATAAAATCAGTTTTTCCCTTTTCTGTTCTCAATGTTTTCTCTTATTCTCTCTTCTCTCAGTTCTCTAACTCTGATATGGTATCAGAGCTTGTTTCTTCGTAAAAGCTCTTCTCTTCAGTTTATCGAGCTGCACCTTCACATCCATGGCTTCCGCATCTCAAGGTTTCAGTTTGCATTCATTTTCAACAACTACAGCAGAGAAATTGGATGATTCCAACTATCTACACTGGCGACAACACGTCGAACCAGTCATTAAATCGCATAAGCTGCAGAGGTTTGTGGTTAATCCAGTCATTCGGCCTCAATTTCTCAGAAAAGATGATCAAATCATGGATCCCGTAAATCCTGAATATGAAGCTTGGGAAGTGCAGGACCAAACGTTGCTTGTTTGGCTTCAATCGACACTCTCGAAGTTTGTCCTTTCTCGCGTGCTAGGCTCGAATCACTCCTATCAGGTATGGGAGAAGATTCAGGAGCATTTCAGCCTTCACACCAAGTCTAGGGCACGACAATTACAGACCGCAATGTGTGCTGTCTCACTCGAAGGGAAAACAATGGATGAGTACCTTCAGAAAATCAAAGGCTACATTGACGAGCTTGCTGGCGTTGGAGTTCTAATACGGCATGAGGAGCATGTCGATGCTATTCTTGAAGGTCTACCTTCGGATTATGCGCCAGTAGTTTCTGTGATTGAAAGCAAGAAACATATTCCATCCATTGCAGAGATTGAGGCTCTGCTTTATGGCCACAAAACTCGCCTTGTTCAGTACAATCGAGACACTCAGATGCTTACACCTCCATCCCTGAATTACACTCAAGGTTATTTGTAGGGAAGCTCATATAAAGGGTAATGATTCTGGTGGCTCTAGAGGAGGTTATGGTAGAAGTAACGGTGGTCGTAATACTTCGTTTGATTGAGGTGGTGGAGGCAGATTTGCTAACTTCCAATGTCAAATCTGCCTCAAGTATGGTCACACTGCTAATGTGTGCCACTTTCTTTCTGATATGAATTTTCAACCTCATAAGTCACTCACCTTTGTTGATCCAACATCCAACTACACTCCAACCAATTCCTTATTTGATTGCCTCGGGTAGGACCTCAAACACTTGGGTTAATCCTAATTCTAAACCAGTTACTCAGTCCTCCAGCCAGCCTAGTGTGATGCTTACCAATTTGACACCTCAGGGTAATTGTCAAGCTAGCTCAACATGGATTCCAGATTCTGGAGCTAGTTTTCATGTAACTGATGAATCGCAGCATATCAAACAGTTGTCACATTTTGATGGACCTGACCAAATCTTTATAGGAAATGGTGAAGGTTTGAGTATTTCCAACATTGGTTCTTCATCATTTTTGTCTCCTAATGACTCTCATATTACTTTCAAACTTAATAAGCTATTACATGTTCCTTCCATTTCGAAACTTTTGCTGAGTGTCAATCAGCTTGCTAAAGATAATGTTGTTTTCTTTGAATTTCACCCTCACTTATGCCTTATCAAATCACAGGGGACCAATAAAGTACTCCTTCAAGGTGCTGTGGGTGTTGATGGTCTCTATTCTTTTTATAACATCAAACTCCAGGATCACAGACCTCAGCTGTTAACAACAACATCTTCTATTGCTAATAAAGAGTCTACTGTTACATCTAGTTCTGGTTTTTCATCTCTTAGCACTGTTAGCCATTGGCATGCTAGGTTAGGACACCCTAATAGTCATGTACTAAAACTTGTTCTTGATCAGTGTAACATTTCATCATCTAATAAAGTGATTTCAGATTTTTGTGCCTCTTGTTGTGTGGAAAAATCTCATAGGCTGTCTTCCCATGCTTCCACTTCAGTTTATTCTCCTTTAGAACTTGTCTTTACAGATTTATGAGGGCCTTCTCATTTAACCTCCTACTCTGGTTTCAAATATTATGTATCATTTATTGATTCCTTTTCATGATATACTTGGATATTTCCTATTAAAACCAAAGCTGAAACTGTGTCTGTTTTCCAAACTTTCAAGTTATCAGTTGAACTTCAACTTAACACTAAAATAAAAAGTGTTCAATCTGATTAGGGTGGTGAATATAGACCCTTCTCTGCTTTATTAGCTTCCTATGGCATTTCGCATAGGTTAATCTGCCAACACTCATCATCAAAATGGTGTAGTTGAAAGGAAGCATAGGCATATAGTTGATCTAGGACTCACATTACTTCATCATGCAACTCTACCTCTACAGTTTTAGGATTATGCTTTTGTCACTGCCGTCTATTTGATTAATAGGTTACACACTGCATCACTCAACTTTGCTATTCCATTTGTCACTCTTTTTAACAAAGAGCCTGATTTTCACTTTCTTAAAACATTTGGTTGTGCATGCTTTCCTCTGTTGAAACCCTATCATACTCACAAACTAGATTTCAGGTCTCAAGAGTGTGGGGGTACTCCTCTTCACATAAAGGCTACAAATGTCTGTCTTCAACTGGTAGAATTTATATTTCTAAGGATGTTTTGTTTAATGAGTTGAGGTTTCCATATTTAGATCTGTTTCCTCTTCCTCCAGTTCAACACAGAATATTACTTCCTATTTCAGCCTCAATCCTGACCTATCTCCTCCCATTTCAGCCTCTACACCTTCACTTTCCCAAATACCTTCCTCCAATTCCCTTTCAGCTCCCTCTGTTCCTCCTGGTTTCTCTACTACTGCCTTAAATCAAACCTCATCTGAATCCACCTCCCCTCATCTTCAATCATCCAATATAGTGTCATCTAGTGAATCTATATCAACTGCACCCTCTCCCACTCATCCTCAATCATCAAATCTCATAGTGAATCTGTGTCTGCATCAACTCTAATTCCCATTAACACTCATCCTATGCAAACTAGGTCTAAATCTGGAATACACAATCATAGGCTACATCCTTCATTATTTCTTACTCATTCTGAACCTAAAAGTGTAAAGCAGGCCCTGGAAAGTTCAGAATGGTTTGCAGCTATGCAAGAGGAGTATAATGCTCTAATGAGAAACAGAACTTGGGATTTAGTTCCATTACCAGCTAGTAGACAAGCTATTGGATGCAAGTGGGTCTTTAGAATAAAAGAAAATGCTGATGGTTCAATCAATAGGGACAAAGCTAGACTAGTTGCTAAGGGATTTCATCTAGTTCATGGCTTTGACTTTCATGAAACATTTTCTCCTGTGGTAAAACCAGTTACAATTAGAGTAGTTCTAACTCTTGCTCTCTCACAAGGCTGGGACTTATTTCAGCTTGATGTCAACAATGCATTTCTAAATGGATTACTTGAGGAGACTGTCTATATGACTCAACCTGCAGGTTTTGAAGTTGAAGGAAAATCCTTTGTTTGTAAACTTAACAAGGCTCTCTATGGGTTAAAGCAAGCTCCAAGGCAGTGGTTTGACAGGTTAAGGTCAACACTAATACAGATTGGGTTTGTAGGAAGCAAGTGTGATCCCTCTTTGTTCATTTATACACATCAACAGCACACTGTCTACATTCTAGTTCATGTAGATGATATCATCATCACACAAAGTTCTAACTCTCTCATTCAACAGTTAACTTCAAAATTGAATACAACCTTTTCTCTCAAACAGCTAGGTCACTTAGACTATTTATTGGGGCTGGAGATTAAGCATCTCCCTAATAGGTCTATTTTGATGTCTCAAAGCAAGTATATTAGAGATCTGCTTCATAAATTCAAATGGTTGAGGCACACTCTATCTCTACTCTTATGGTTACAAACTGCAAATTGTCCAAACATGGAGCTGATCTATTTCATGATCCAACTCTCTATAGGTCAGAAGTGGGTGCCCTGCAGTATGCTACCCTTACTAGACCTGAGATTAGTTATGCTGTTAATAAGGTTTGTTAATATATGGCTAATCCATTGGATTCTCATTGGGTTGTGGTCAAAAGGATATTAAGATATCTCAAGGGTACTATATTTCATGGTTTATTCATTCAACCTGGTTCTATTTCAAAACCTATGGCACGCTATGCTTTTTGTGATGCTGATTGGGCATCAGATATTGGTGACAGACGTTCCACATCAGGAGCAGCTATCTTTCTTGGCTCAAACTTGATATCCTAGTGATCCAGGAAGCAGAAAGTCACAGCAAGGTCCAGCACTGAAGTTGAATATCGATGCTTGGCCCAAACATCTACTGAATTAACCTGGATTCGAACCCTTCTAATAGAATTACATGTTTCTTTTCAAACTCCTATGATTTACTGTGATAATCAAAGTGCAGTGTCCATAGCTCACAATCCAGTGTTCCACAGTAGAACAAAGCATATGAAAATTGATGTCTTTTTTGTAAGAGAACAAGTTTTGGCCAAACAACTCTCAGTTGTGCATCTTCCTGCCTTAGATCAATGGGCAGATGTCTTAACCAAGCCACTTTCCTCAACAAGATTTGAAGTACTAAGGGACAAACTCAATGTGAAGCATTTTTCTGTACAAAAACCTTCCCCTTGAGTTTGTGGGGGGGTATTAGAATGAATGTATAAAAATAACTGTTTGTAACAGTTATTGCAGGATAGTTAGGACAGTTAGTATAAGCTAACTACTTTTCTTTCACTAACAGAATTCTGTTAGTTAGTTGTTAGTTAGTTTGTGATTAGCTTCAAGGTCTAGAGGTTTATAAATACCTCCTTTGTAACTGCATTAAAAACTAACTTTTTCAGAACCAATAATATCAGTTTTTCCCTTTTTTGTTCTCAATGTTTTCTCTTATTCTCTCAGTTCTCTCAGTTCTCTAATAATGAATGGCTCAATTAGTTATTACATCTCTAGCAAACACAAACAACAGAGACAAAAAGAAATCTTCAATGGAACTGAGCTGCCCAATCTCTCAACAAATATATGTACTGGTTGATTCAAATTGCAAAGGGAGTAAAAGGAGGGTGGGGAGAGGTGGGATTTTGGTCCTCTAAATTCTAATATTCTTTTGTCTCCTCAATTTTCTCCAACCAAACAATATGTTAGAGAAAATGTCTTAAATCATCACATGCTTGCTAAATAGAATCTAAATGGCCAATCTTATCCCAAATCAAATGCTGTGTCAAAGAAACCTCCTTGAAGATACAAATGTTCTGCTACTGACAAATGCACCAAATAATAGCATAAATTGCACTTTGCCATAATATTCTGTTTTTATGTTCTATTACACAAACAATATACTGTCTTCCATTTTTGGCTTTATTTTTTCTAAGATAAACAGGTTGAAATTTATGAAGCCATATTCAAAAGGGACCAGTCTATTATAAACATGAATGTAAAAGTGATTTTACTTTGTAGGTAACCAAATGGTGTACGTACTGTTCTAATACTCAAGAAAAATAGTTATTGAATTGTAATTATGTTTTCTAACAACTCATATCATTGTCTTCTAGGGAAAGTGAAGGTTCATTTCAGTATGGTAACTACTACAGAGAGGTTGAAGATCTGCGAGCTGTAGTTCAACACTTCCGTGAGCAGAAATACGTAATTACAGCAATTGTTGGTCACAGTAAAGGTCAGACTACAATTATCTTTATTATATGTAACTGAAGTTATTTGTGGACTGAACAGACAACATGTGTGCAATTCTTCAGTGGCAGTTTGAAATTGTTTTCTCTTCTGCCCAATGTAACAGATTTGTTTAGATAATTTTTAATCAATTATTCTGTAATTAAGGTTATTAATATTGTCAGAAGTATTTTATTTTGAGTGCATAGAATAGAGGTAAGACAGCAGGCCTTACAGAATAAATATAATTATCTCAAGTTAATTTTTTGAAACTGTGTTTGCTGAGAAGATCTATGGAAAATGCAAAGAGAGCAAGGTTTAAATCTATATTTGGTTTTTCATTTCTGTGGAGAAAGCATATGATGACATTGTTCAGGTGGTAATATGATTTTCTTTTAATCATAAACAGTGTTGATATATCTTGAATGTTGAGTGTTTAATGTTACAAAGAAGAAGTTATAGAAGGAAAATATTTATTAGAGTTCGGTGTAGCTTTGATCAATCGGTAAGATGAAGGGAATTGTCCAATAAATGGTTAGGAGATATATGATATAAAGGTGAAAATGTTTGATAAAGATTAGACAGTAGTGAGTATAAAAAATGGAGTGAGCTCACATTGGTTAAACTGAAGATATAGTTGTACAGTTTTAGTGGAGAATTTAATCTTCCATAGGGTTTGATGGTAAACTGAAACTTAAGTTCTCTGTGAATGTAATAGAGTTTTCTTATATAAGTCTTTCACAATACTCAATTCCTCTTGTAAATCACTGACTAGTATGGTTTCTGCAGGGGGTAATGTGGTGCTCTTATATGCCTCAAAATATAAGGATATTCATATTGTTGTCAATATATCTGGCCGGTTCAATCTTGCGAGAGGCATGGAAGGTCGTTTGGACAAAAATTTTATACAAAGGATCAAACAAGATGGATATATAGATGTTAAAAATAAAAGAGGTGAGCAACAAAATGTGAATAACCTTTCTATTTGTCTATCATTTGTGGTTTTTAATCAACATGGGCTTGGCTAATTTTTTTCATGCTTTGTTCTTTTGTTGCCACAAACAGAGTTTATGTTAAAAATGAAAGTGATATATTAGATGTGTGACTGCTCTTGTGAATTGTGATTCTAAAAATCTCGTTTTTGCATTGAATTGCATCTCTTCATTAATGTGTTGCATTATGTTCCATGGTTATCACTTATCAGCCTTTCTGGTTTCCATATGATGTTGCATCATAGTGGCTACCAAAAAGCTACTAAAAACATGGGCCAGCACTTGTATTTTAATTGTTGTCACTTTACTTAAAACAGTCTAATTCACATGTTCTTTTTCTTTTGATAGGGAAGATTATGTACCGTGTTACTGAAGACAGTTTGATGGACCGTCTATCTACTATAACCCATCTTGCCTGCCTATTGATTCCCCAAGGTTGCAGGTACAGTTTGTTATTGTATTTAATAACAGGCATCATTGAAAATTTAGCAAAATCAGTTGCTTCATGTTTAACTGTTACCACTTACCACTGCTAGTCACTTCATCAATGTTGATACAGTGTGTTGACAATTCATGGATCCATGGATGAAATTGTACCTGCAGAAGATGCTGTAGAGTTCACTAAGTTCATATCTAATCATGAATTGTGCTTCATAGAAGGAGCTGATCATGAATATACTTCTCATCAAGATGAGTTGACCAGCTTAGTTTTGGAATTCATCAAGATTCATATTGACAAAGACAAAGATACATCAAAGCAGACACGATTTAGAAGAGTACATAAATCTATTCATTCCCGATTCTAGTTTGTGCAAATATATGCAGATCCAGTATTTCTTTTGAAACCATCTTTCTTACAAATAAAGACAGCCTTGATAAGTAGATCACCAAGAAAGATGGACAAACCTCCCATTTCCAACATGCCAAGCGCCCACCCGACAGCCAATAATTAGCATTTGTCAGAGTTAAAGAATATTGACAAATGCTACCCAAGTTTCTCATTATTGGACCTCAATAGATACACATCTGACAAGTATTGTTGCATCATCATAGCCACATGCTGGGTTGTCAATCTGAAATTAAACTCTCTTCACTGCTGTTAAATGTTTATGCTCTTGCAGTTACTACAGATGAGTGATGAAATGAATAATTAGACATGACAAGCATGAACCTGGCTCATCTAGTGCATATGATATATGAAGCACCGCTGATTGAATGTTGGTTATTACAGTTGAGTGGCCACGGCTAGCAAGTAATTAGTTAAAGGGCATCTATCAAAACAATTGGTCTTGGAGGTTGACTACTACGTTTGTAATTACAAATTACAAACTACAAACTACATACTGCCGTGTACAAATTTACTTATGGCCATAACATTATGTACATTTCCTCTATGTCCACCATAATTCTTTCCTCATCATTACCTCTATATTCTTTTGGGATAATCATGAACACAACCCAATATCATATTTCAGAATTGAGTTCAGAAAAGACTGAGAGTGCGACTATGGTCCAGGTTCAAACTTGCTTTTGGTATGCTTCTTCTGCTCAATCCCACTATTAGGAAAGAGACTAGGAAATGGACGGGGAGTTAGGGACACTTTAGCGCTCCACTTTGGTCAGTGGTCACCAAAAGAAATTAGCCTCTGTACTTTTGATCTAATAATAATTACATCAAAATTTTCTTTCCATGTTCATTTTTTACATCAAATTGGTTTGTTACTATTTTATGTTATGATCTTCCAAAAGGATCATTTTGATGGGTGTGTTCTTTTTTAAGTTCTTATTGACAGACATCTTTTGTTACGTCGAAGTTTTGTATTTGTACCCTCCCTATTTTTCCTTCATATTACTCTTCCAAAATAATCCAATTCTACATTTCTTTCCTTTTCATTTGATTCCGTGTAACTTAAAATATTCAGTCTGAGTGTGTGGGAGTTCGGTTGTGGAAGAAAAGGGAAAAATGGACAAGTTTTAATAAATATTTCCTAAATTTTTTTTATAAAAAAAAGTGTTTTTAATTTTATTTTTAAATGCAAAAGCTTATTTTATTATAAGGCCATGAAATGTGGCCCCATCACAAAAATTACATTAGATATAGACTCTTATAAAATATACCTAGAAGTAGGAGTGTGAATGTGAACCCAAACCCAGTGAGTCAATTTGGCTCAGTATGAGTCAGATCGGATTGGATTCAAACAAATAAAAATTTAATAATATGTGTAGAAAATGAATTTGGTCCACTTAATCAACGGGTTCGAGCTGGTTGGCCTATCAATTCACTTATATTTAAAATAAATAGATAATATATCTAATAATGTATTCCCTAAAAAAAATTCTAATAATGTATGTTTTCTTGATAATTTTGTATTTTTAATTTTAAGACTATAATGTTGTTGAATTATGACTAATGTTTAGATTTAAGACTGATGTTTTAAGACTTTTGAATAATATTTTATGTATTTGAGAATTGAGACCTTGGAATGATTATTTTCATGGATATATTAACTACTTGAATGGTTAATTGGTTATTTAAGACATTTGGTTGAAAAATGTCACTTTTATATTAAAAAAAACATATCAAAATGTTTTTAATTTTTTAAAATATTATTGTTTTGGATCTTTTCTTACTATGCAAAATTTGGTGATCCAATACTCCAATTTGTGGTGGGCCAAATTAGGTTGGTACTTTTTTGTTTCATTTAAAAGTGAGTCGAGCTGACTCGACCTGTTTAAGTCTCAACCTGTGGTGGGCCAACCTGTGTGGGTTGAGTTGACCCGTTTTGACATCCTTACCTAGAAGTTAGGTTTATTTAAAGTTAAGGTATAATTAGGGTCACAACTCAATCAAATAAAAATAGAAAAATCCAACTTCTAACTCTAGGTTGAATGCACCCGGACCATGGTTGAATCTGATTTTTATAGTTGGCTTTCTAGAGTCTATCACACCCATTGCAATTACCACAGTCAAGCGATGGTGCTCTCTTGTTGCGAAATTTGTTATTTTTCATTTTTCTTTCAATGTAGTTACTTGTAAACTCTCTTTTATTTAATTTAAGCTTTAACAAAGTTCCTACAAAACACGAGCAAAGCTCAAAATAGAAAATCTAAAATAAACTAAGTTTTTAATCAAAACTTAAAAAAATTGAACATAGGCAAAGTCCAAAAGCATAAGAAATATTTCATAATTACCCCTAAGATACCATAAAATGTAGGTAGAGATGTCAATTATCATATAAATTCAAATTCTTTTTCTTATTTTCTAAAGACAGGTAGATATTAAAGGGTTTATAAGAATTCATGAATTCTTCTCAACCAACTAAATTAAATCTTTTTGATTTTTTATATAAATATTATATTATTTGCTTAATTAAAAATATAAGTCTTTTTTTCCTTTTTAAATTTTATTTCCAAACATATTTTAAACCTTATGTTTGGTTGAGTGTAAAAAAAGAGAGAGAAAAGAGATAAGATAGAAATATCAAAATTTTATTATTTATTTGAGAGAGGAAAAAAAGGTTTTTCAATGAGTCTCACAAAAATAATCCTTCTAAAGATTTTTTTATTTTTTAGAAAAAAATATTTTTTAACATCAAAATAATAAATAAATTTAAGAAAATAAGAATATAGTCAACTTTTTTAAATTTTGAGCTAAATTTATTTTTTTAGTTTGTTAAAAACTTTGCTATACAATTTATTTATTTACGTCCATTCTTCCACTCATACACACAAGTGAAAAAATTATCCACTTCTTTCATATTATTTTGTTAATCAAACAACATTTTTTTTTACTCTATTTCTCTTTCACTTTTATCCTTCCTATTTTTTACATATAATTAAATTTTGACATTGTAGATAATAATACTATCTTCATTTTTTATCCATTTTTTAAATAAAAACTTTTTTATTTACTCTTTTTAAATTTCAAAATGATATTAATTATTTTTTCAATCCTATCACTATTTTTAATTAATTTTAAATGTTTTATGTATTTATCCTAAATATAAGATAAACAAAGGTAAAATAAAATATTAAAGTTTATATAAGCGGAGAGATAAAACAAATAATAGAAAAATCAAAAATAACATAAATAATTTTATTATGCTTTTTATTGTGTTATAGACTTAAAAGGATAAATAAATAAGATAATAGAAAAAAATTGAATGGAGGAACTATTGAGTATTGACACCAGAGATTTAATGATAATAATAAAACATTCAAGACTGTCACAAGGATGCTGAACTGCAGATAAGGAGGCCATAAGGGTGGTCCATCTACACAATGAATTCGGCCATTCGCCCATTCCATTACAAAATGTGGTTTATGGGCCTCATAGATCAATTCCTTTCATGACACTTGTCTTGTAGTAGTATTTGTTTTGTTCACTATCCATTACAAAATGTGGATTGTGGTTCTTTTGTTCACTTCTTATGTAATCGGTTAAGAATCCCATTATATTTAATTAGGAATTGATAATTAAATACATAATTTAAATTATAGTTTTTTATTTACTAAATATAATTAAATGTTATTTTTGTTCACTATAACCAATCATTTGTGTCATACCTATTACTTTATATATATTTTCTCTTAGATAAAAGATAATAAGAAATATTGGATTCTTATTCTCTAACATACTTTTTTGAAAATACTATTTATTGGTTAAAATTTATTAAAACTCACAAAATTGAATGGGTCACATATATTATTTAATAATTATTTCTCCTAATTTTATACTTTTCAATATATTTTAACCAATAAAATAGAGTGTGCATATGTGAAAGAGTATGTTACTAATATTTCTGATGATATCATGTAATTAACAGATGCTGCACCCAAACACATGGGATTATTTCAACGTAGTTAAATATTTATGTAAAAAAAAATTATCATTCATAATAATATTATTATTATCGAACAAAAATTTATATCAAGTAGAATCTATAGCAAAAATTACCATTAACTGAAGCATCCTATGAAACGGCACGGTCTGAAGATAATGTATGAAGATATTTTGCATAAAAATGTGTATGGCTAAGCATCTGCATGTGACATATTCTAAAAGCTTTTGTTAAATACTACATGCATGATTCACTTTTTTTCGGCTGCATATGCATCTGACTCAACATACTAGTAGTAGTAGGCCATTCAAGCTTTATGCCTTAGAAAATAAATTACACATTTCTAAGTTCTAACCTTACTCCGAGAATTTTATTATTATATTTCTTTCTGCAGTGGTTTGAATTTAAGATAACTTACTCTGAGTATATTATCTTCTATTAACTATTTTTTTTATATTAATTCTATTAAATAATTTGAGTGACTATTACAATGTTACATAAAGCAATTGATAAATAAATCAAACATATTTTACTTCAATGCTGAAAAAGTTAAATAACTCACACTTTTATAAATAAAAAACTATTTGTACTTCATTAAAATTAATTCGAAAGTAACATTATTTTTAAGTGACAGTGAGCAAGATGCTAGCAACCATTCAATCTCACTGAGCTTTAACTTGCTCTTATCTTAGACACATTTTTATTTTACTAGCTTGCTCCTATGAGAGAGAGAGAGAGAGAGAGAGAGAGAGAGAGAGAGAGAGAGAGAGAGAGAGAGAGAGAGAGAGAGAGAGAGAGAGAGAGAGAGAGAGAGATTTTATTATTTTTCAGGGGACAGCCTGTTATTACAGCTAATAATTTTCTTCACTGACAGTTGTGTTTTATGTACTGTATGTACATGTTATTAGTGTTTGTCGTGATCTTGGGGTTTTTATTTTATCTTAAATTTAAAACTTCACGTATTGGATTTTGCTTTTGTTCCTGTTTTTCTTATTTGCAGTTCTATTTTTATTTTTAGAAATATGGAATATATCATTTTGTTTTTTGTTTTTAAGATGTGATCGTGGAGTGGTTGAAATGAGTGTGGTTTTTACTTCGTTACATCAGTGCTTAAATTATACCGTAACATTAAATAATTAGAAGAAAATTATTGTTGTTTACTGTTATTTTATTTGTCTCAAACAGAGTTATCCTATGGACGATGAATGTGATTTTATAATAAAAAATAAAAAAGCAAAAAAAATTAGAGTTTAAAAACTAGAGTTTGATCTAACTTTTTAAATTGAGGACTGATTTTGCCAAAGAGAAATCATTGTTCTTCCAGCCTTGTAATCTACCATGAATTCTATCAAGAATGAAAGAGAAATCATTGTTCTTCACTCTTTCAGTTAGTAATGGAAATCCCAAATATTTACCCAAATTACTAGTATTATTGAAAAAAATTCCAATTCTTCTCCTTGGAATATTTTTTGAAGCAAAGAAAATAGATTTATGCATATTAACTTTCAACCCCAAGACTAAGAAAATTTGATCCAGAACTTCTTTCAACATTTAGCTATATAGCTTCAAGCCACATAAACAGAAAATATCCTTTCTTATCTTTTTTTATGCATCTAATGAACAACTTCTTGAGCAATAAGGGTATTATTGTGGTTCCCCTCCTTGGAATAAAACTGCTATGGAGCGGGTCAATTATAGAATCCAAATGAACGCATTACATTTAATATTTATTTCAATTAGAGGATATGTAAGAAATAAAGATACTACTTTCTTTTTAAAATTAAAAGGTGACCAGTCAATTGTAGTATTTAATTAACATTACTAGATTCAAATTAATGATTCAAATTATATATTAATTACAAATCTCACATATTTTACTTTCTTTTTTAAAACCAAAGATCGTGTAAATTTGTAATTAAATGCATAAAATGATTAATAATGCTTGTAATTAAATATGTGTGTACGCATGTATATTTGTAATTACATGCACAATTTTTTGGACAGAATTAAACGCACAATTTAAACAATATAATAGTTGTAATTAAACGTGTGTTAATAGTGTTAAATGTTATTTTTAAATGGATTTTCTAGTTTCAATTATTTATTTATTCATAAAGCAAACATTAACAAAATTATGTATGTATCATTAGTTCGTATTAATTAGTGTTCAATTTTTAGTTACTCGGTAAGGCCTAACATTAAAACCATAAACCAATGAAATGGGTTTAAAATAAAGGATTAGTTTTCGACTAAAAGAAATATTCACATTTAATATTTATTAACCCTCGAACAGAATTACAAATTAAGGTTTGCATCTTCACTAAAAGAAATATTTACATTTAATATTTATGGACCCTCAAACAGAATTATCTTTTAAAAAAAGATACACGTAAAAAAACTAAAAGCATAAATATTTTTGCTAATTTTTCTTTACATTTCCCCTAAGTAATAAAATATAAAAGAAAATGTACAAACTATTCCTTTTGAACTCAAATAAAAAAAATAAAAATAGAGATGCCACTCCTCTCCACCGTAAGCAATAATAAATTTAAATCCTTATATAACATCTTTCTATTTATTCTTTTGTAGGAAAAAAATTGTATTAATTTTCTACTTTCTTTATATGATAAGTATTGAACGTATTTTAAGATATTAAATATATTTATTTTCTTCTATTTTTGTCTAACTTTAATATTTTGACACATAAAATAAGAGATATAATAATCCAAATGATTCACTTAATGATGCAAGATCTCGTTACGTTCATGTTAGTGAGAACAATCTATTTAGTAGAAAGATTTGTATTTGATTTTTATTGTATGTAAAATTTTCTTATACATTATTTATCGAAATAATGAGTTATTATTAATATCGACACGTTTGAAATCATTAAGTGTTTATCAGTTCTTTTATTTAATTCTTTTCCTTCTCCTTGTTGGATATCTTATTCGTATACATTTTTTTTTTATTTCTTGAGTCTATAGTGAGTTAGAGACAAGATTCAAAAAGGTTGAATCTTTGATGTTTTCATCATATATGATTGTGTTGCAAAAAACTCTAAATAGATATTCTACATCTCAATTAAATTTTGTTTGGTTAAAGAATCTCTTTCTAATTGCTTGGAAACAATTAGGAGATTCTCTAAAAAAATATGGAGTTTTACTTTTAATTACAACATGTTATGGGATCAAATCAATAACTTCTAAGAATAAATATTCGAATCTCATCAATTTCATAAGTACTATATCAAATTTCATCAATCAAATCATTTTTTTAGAAATACAATACATCTAAGTCATTCAAGTAAAATAATCTATTCCTTGATAAAAAATAAATAAAAAATGTGAATGATGATTGGATTGATGATAAAATAGAATCATAGGTTTTAACGAATAATAGTCACAAATCATAAATGAAATTAATTTATGATCCCCCTAAGATTAAAGCCTGAGAAAAACAGGTGCTCTTTGACCTGGAAAAAATAAAAGAGATACAATTAACATTTCAGATTTTATAGTATTTAAGCACTTCATTTTCTAATATATTCGTTTTCTTATATGCTAGCATTAATCTAATTAGATTTTCTTTGATTTATATTTTTTATTTTCTCATTCCACGATAAATATGTAAGATTATAATAGAGAAAAATATCTAACGCTTAATTAATATCATAAAAAGATGACCACAAAAAAAAATCTTGCCAAAACGTTAAAAAAGAAACAAGACAGAAGGAGTAAGGGAGGAAGATTGGTAAGAGGATAGGAGTATATAAAACATAGAATCCTCCACTCAATTCTTTTATATTTTCCGTATTCAATTTATTTCGAACATTGAAATGAAACTAAAGTTGATGTGGTTATGAAATATGAGTTTGATTCGAAGACACAAGAGTTGTTGTGAGTTAATTTAAAGTGAGGTTTTGCGCACTTTCCTTGTTCCCGGGACAGGACGAGAGTGTTACATAAAGCGTTAGCCTCACTCATCACTGCGACTCCAATGGAGCCTCCCACATCCTACATTTCCACCGATGAACTTCGCAAGCATAACACGCGCCACGACGCCTGGATCTCCATCCACGGCAAGATCTACGACGTCTCCTCCTGGCTCCACCGCCACCCCGGCGGCCCCCTCCCACTCCTCACCCTCGCCGGCACCGACGCCACCGACGCCTTCCTCGCCTTCCACCCTCCCAACACCGCCTCCCTCCTCCTCCCCGCCTTCTCCACCTCCCACCGTCTTTCCGACCACACCGTCTCCGCCGCCTCCTCCGACTACCGCAAGCTCTTCTCCGACCTCTCCGCGCTCAACCTCTTCAACCGCAAGGGCCACACAACCTCCATCCTCCTCTCCCTTATTCTCACCCTTTTTCCTCTCTCTGTCTGCGGCGTCCTCTTCTCCGACAGCACTTTCGTGCACGTGCTTTCCGCTGCATTGATAGGCTTTCTCTGGATTCAGAGCGGCTGGATAGGCCACGACTCCGGCCATTACAACGTGATGCTCAGCCGCCGCCTCAACCGCGCAATTCAGATTCTCTCCGGCAACATTCTCGCCGGAATCAGCATCGGCTGGTGGAAGTGGAACCACAACGCCCACCACATTGCATGCAACAGCCTCGACTATGACCCCGATCTCCAGCATTTGCCCTTCTTCGTCGTCTCCTCTAGGTTTTTCAATTCCCTCACTTCCAGATTCTACGACAGAAAGTTGAATTTCGATTCCTTTGCTAGGTTTTTGGTTAGTTACCAGCACTGGACTTTTTACCCTGTGATGTGTTTCGCTAGGGTTAATCTGTTTGCGCAGTCTTTTTTCTTGTTGTTGTCTAAGAGGAAGGTGGAGAACAGAGGCAGTGAGCTTTTGGGTTTGCTTGCATTCTGGGTTTGGTACCCTTTGTTGGTTTCCTTCTTGCCCAATTGGTGGGAGAGGCTTTTGTTTGTTTTCGTGAGTTTCTCTGTTACGGGTATTCAGCATGTGCAGTTCTGTTTGAACCATTTTTCTTCTGAGGTGTACCTTGGGCCCCCCAGCGGCGGCGATTGGTTCGAGAAGCAGACTAAGGGGACTCTTGGTGTGGACTGCTCTCCTTGGATGGACTGGTTTCATGGAGGGTTGCAGTTTCAGGTGGAGCACCATCTGTTTCCAAGGCTGCCACGGTGCCATTTGAGGAAGATTGCGCCTTTGGTTAAGGATCTTTGCAAGAAACATAATCTTCCTTATAATTGTGTGTCGTTCTGGAAGGCCAATGTGCTGACGATTCAGACCTTGAGGAATGCTGCTTTGCAGGCCAGAGACGGTTCCAATCCGGTTCCAAAGAATTTGGTTTGGGAGGCTGTTAACACTCATGGATGAATGGGGGACCTGAGTGGAGTTTCGTGTGATTTTGCTGTCATTGATAGTTTGATGGAGGTGTGGTGGTACTTGGTAGGTAGGGACGAAATTTTATGTAGTTACATAGGTGCTTTTGGTGGTGTTCTCCTATCAGAATTGGAGTTTTATATCATTATTACCTTGGATTACCAAGGTAAAACTTCAAATCCTGTTGGAGGAAAAGACCAAACGCATCTAAGAAACTGCATAAGTTTTGTCCGGTAGGTAATCCTTGGTGAGAATAATTGATTTGCAAATTGCTTAGAGGCTTCGGTTACTCATTGTCTTGGTAGCGGGAATGGCTAGTCTCCTTTTGGAAATAGGTAATGCTCAGCACTTCATGCTTGGGAATGTAAGCACGGTTTATTCTCGCTTTGGCCGTTGGCCGTTTGATTTCTTTATAAGCCAAGGGTCTCTATTGTTACATAACCATTTGTGTTATGCCTTTGAATACATTGTCATTTGGAGCAAGAAATGTACTGTATGTTAATTTCAGGTTCAGATTCCTGAATGAATGTCATTCCCTGCTTCTTGTTTAGTTCTCATATCAGTTTAGTATTAACTCTTATCTGTACAGCAGATGGTTGCAAATTAATTGTAGCTTCTATTACGAGATAAAGTTAGTTATTTATAGAAGGTTTTTTTTTCCAATTTATCTTTATGGATAGAGGAAGGGTGACCTGATATTTGCACTTGCAGGTAGGTGTGAGATGCCAAAATGAAACCTTAACTATATTTTCTCATGCAAATTATATACCCTCAAAACTAACTACTTTTGAATAAAAATAACTACTTTTGAATCTCCAACTTAATTCAAATTTGCATTTGTATTGTATTGGAGAATTGGAGATTCTTTTTCTTTTCTTTTTTTTTTCATTTTTCTTAAGCTACTTCACTAAAGGGATGTGTTAATGGAAGAGGTTTAAAAACAGCCAATATTTTATAGCATTGGAATTTTGAACTTGTATTTTGAGGAAAGCAGTGGCGTTTTCATTTAAATCTGGCACATAGATTTTGCAACTTTTCCACAATCTAAGTTCTCTTGAAACGTGCAAACTTTAAAAATCAAAATGCATGGCTTTGTTGCATTTCAAATGAAAATAAAAAAGAGGCTAGCTTTGCACGTACTCATTTACAATCTTTTAAAAATTGGAGCAGGAAATACCAATGAAAAAACTAGGAAACAAACTTGTGCTGAGTCATGGCACTAAGCATGTGGAGTGGGACCTACTGGCTTGTTTGTCTTATATAAGAGATGTGATATAAAATCATTCATGTGTCTTTGCCTAATAACTTGAAGCTTTTGAAATTGTAGGTTCACAATGTTCAGAGCCTTTATGACCAAGTGGTCTAGAGTTCAATTCTTGCTGCTCCCATTATTCTGTCGGAAAGTTAAATTTCAGAACAAGGTAGGTTGACTTGTGCATTATCCATTTTTCTAGCCCAAAGGGCTCTTAAGTGAGGGGGCATTTTAAAGTTGTAATATAAAGCCATCCATGTGTCTTCATCTAACAGATTAAGTTTTGGGGATAAGTTGGTTCATGACATCTGAATACACTTTGCCATGTGTAATAACACTGAAAAATAATGTAACCTATTGTATTAGAAACCCTGTGTCTTTTTGTTAACTTATTATCTGTGGTGTTGTTGTGACTATTTGAAGTCTTTCCTTCTCGTTGCTTTCATGTACATGCCTCTATCATTGTGCTGTAACGTATTATTGATGGTTAAATTTAGCCTTTTCATGGATGGATGGATTGATAGTTAGCTGACTTTTAATGGGTGAGTAGGAGGCCTATTTCCTACATCATTGAAGGACTAACATACTACGATATTTCCATGAAAGTACTATGCTATGGAAATTTCCAATTTACAACCAGATGAGTAAATGAAATTGGTTAAGGGACATTCTTATTGGTTGCAAGACACCAGCATGAACTCAATCAAAATGATTGTCATGGTTACATGTCCATGGTTAAGTACGAGCAGAGATTGGACTTCAATTATTTTTATAGGTTAAGGTATAGTCAAAGAGTGTCAACGATAGTTATACAGAACTAGAGAATGCCCAGGTTCTAGTGACAGAACTAATAACATCTTTTTCTATAGGTTACTGCAATTAATATCTTTCTCCACACTAGAGAAAGACGTATGAATTAGCTACTATGATTTTGTAAACTTGAATGCCAAAGTAAAAATCTTCTCTTTGGGCATATGGATCAAATAGTCATCAAATATGCGAGATTTTTTGAGGGTGATAGGAAAATTAGAACAGTGCATGCCATTTAATTTCTTTATTCTATGGTTCATTGATTTTGATTTGAACTTCGTTGTTGTAATTTGATTTGTATGATCAATGCTTGATTATTCTTGCTAGTGGACTTGTGCCATGGTCAATTATGTTTACTTAAGCTGCATGAGCTTAAATAAACATAATGTGTTGTGCAGGAAGGTAGCATAATGTGTTTACTGGTATCCATGATTTATAGACAAACTAGAGGTTCTGTGATTTTTGTTATCAGCTAGATAGTTGGCTTCTGAGGAATAAGTCTTGTACATTTGTTACTTTAGATTAGTGCCTTGAACTTGAGAAGTTAGCCTTTGTAGTAACTCTACTGCTTACTTAGGGTGAGAATTTGTGCACATTTTTGTACAGCTCTAAAATCTGAAGCCTGAGAGTTGTATAACAGAGTGAATGAATTGTCGATTGTGTTCTTTTGCTGGGCCATCTGCATGTTATGGTGATTTGTCTTGGATAATATTAGCAATTAGCAAGCCTAAGGGCAGAAGCTGCATTCTTGTCCTGTTAGGAAAAGTTGAGTTGGAAAGTTCATCATCTTGTCCTGCAAGTATGGGACAAGAACATTACATTTTTCTTGACGTCAGAGAACCTCATGATTTTGTTGGTGAATGTGACAGGACGTCGTCTCCACTCCCCGGGAACAAATTGTTACCCGTCTCAGCAAGTCATCAAACAAAGGAGCCAACTGTCATGACTAATGACCCATTTAACTGTTAATTGTTTTTTCAGTTAATAGCTAGCTGGGTAGGATTTTTCTTGTTTTGTTACTAGTGAAATAGGGAATCTGAGACTAAGTGTGTAAATACCCTGCTTGAACCTCTCGTTAAACAGATGAGTTAATTCCCTTTTCAATCTGATATTCATTATGGTACCAGCAAAACTCTTCTAAAACAATTCTTGGAAGAGATCTGCTGCGTGATTCTGATCATGAAGAGCAGGCACGAATCTACCTTTATAAGTTGGGGGCAGCTGTGCTCACAAATTTTTTAGGAAAGATTGACAACTGTAGTCTTTAGGAAAGTATATGCGTTAGTTTGCTATGTTTAGCCTGATCCATTTTGGCTTATATTTAGATGATTTACTGACTCACCATTAGGAGGGTCTACTTCAGTTTAGTAGTGTGCCTAAGTTGTTATTATAAATTTTTTATATCTGAGTTTGATTCCTATGATATAAAAAAAAAGTGATTCACTTGCTGGCTTATTAGATGTACTATGTTTTTGTTTGGTCTACGTGACTACATCAAGTCCAGTTAGCTTGGGAGCTAATGAATTGGTTCACAAACTCAATGATAAAAATATTGAAAATTGAAAGAAAAAAAAAACTGAAAGTATGAAAAAATATTAAAAATTGATAAAACTGAAATATAAATTTTCTTATCAAAAATTGATAAAACTGTAATATAAATTTTCTCATTAAAAATTGATAAAACTTTAATATAAATTTTCTTATTAAAAATTGAAATGTCTAATGTAATATTAACAAAAATATAAAAAAAATATACATGAAATAATAAAATAGTAAAATCAGAAAGAAAACTCCATCCACATCTAACATCACTCAAAACATTAAATAAGGCATAGAAAGCTAAACATCTCTAATTTTTTAAATCAAATTATAAATATTCAAATACAAAGAAATAGGTCATACACATTAATGAAACACAAGTATTAAATATTCAAGTATAGTAGTAAATAATCCTCATGATACATTAGATAGTATTGTTGAGTAAATAAAAGCATTAAACTATAAAATAATAAATAATTTTTCAAAAAGAGATAATTGGTCTGCAGATTGACCCATTAACCAGAAAACAGCAAACTAAACCCATTTAAATCACGGAATTAAACGAACTGAACCTAATAAATCTGCATTTAAATAGACCAACATTTTAACTAATCTTAATCTGCTTAGACTTAAAAATAAACGGACTGTGCACACGTCCAAATCTATATACCCAGCCACATACATAAATCCGATCCAAGGAACATCATGGCTAACCATCAATCCACTTTTAAATTGAATAAATTATTTCTTGATTTCTGTGGTTGGAAGTTTGATCCGGAATATTATGAAAATGTTTTGTTTTTCTGAACAATGACAATGAGGTATTGTTTCCCACTTATGTGATGCATAATAACGCAGAAAGTAAAGAGATATAAGCACGCAGAGTAAAACGCAAATAAATTAGTTGGGAGGCAAACTTAAGATTTTAGAAAAGTTAAAGTTGGTATTAAAAAAATTAGAAATTAACATAAAAGTTTTTTCTGATGTGATGAGCTCTCTTGATTTGATTCTTCAATTCAGTAGTCTCTCTCAAGACTTGGGAAGGTGAAATTGGTTTTGATGCCATTTCAAGTTTCAACGTTCGACCACTAATATGATGAGTCTGTTACCACAAAATGTAAAATTATCTTTTGACCTTTAACCAGTATTATTAGAAGTTCGTGCAATATATGGGTTTTTTTTTTTATATTTTGGAACAGGTATACATTTTTTTAAATTTTTATAAAAAAAAATATTAGTCGTTAGTTTGTTAATTTTTATTAGCAAGATATTCAAATCTAAGATTTATCTCTCTTTTCCTTCATTTTTTTTACCACCAATCCAATCTTATATATCCAAGAATGTATGTAGTTAATTGTTTAAAATTTTGTATGAAAACCTTTTTTAGTGACATTTAATAAAAAAATATCATATAGTTAAAATTCATCAACTTTTTAATAATTATTTTAAAATATTTATTAAAATAATTTCTAAGTGATTAAATATAATATGAGAAAATTCATTGCCTACAAACATTAATTAAGGAACATTTTATATAATATTTTTTTGGTCATGAGTCAAAAATTGTCTCCCAATTCACTAGGTCAAATACCGTTCGCACAAGAAAATTTGTACACGATAAAAATAGAACAAAAATTTTCATGTTAAATAAATTATTCTTACTCATATAAACAAAGGGTCGGTTTTCATCACTACGTCAATCATTTCTTATATTTTATATAATATTATATAATATATTAGTTGAAATAGGATTATCTTTATTTTTATCCAATCCAAAATTTTGATAAAGTCATTTTTTTATAACTTAAACTTGATTTGATTTAGACCGTATAATATGTGATAAGACTAAGACAACTTGATTTCTTGATATAATATATCTATTTTAATATTATGCATTATTAAATTGTAGGATTGTATAAAAAAATTGTAGGATTAAAAAATTATAAAAACTATAATTAAAGTACAATTTACCATATATATTTCAAGCTAAATAATATTAATAGAAGTAATATATTTTTTTATATAAAATATTATTTATTAAATTAAATTCTTATTATTAAAACAAAATTGTTCATATTAAAAAAAAACATTTGTTTAACTAGAGCAAGGAGATCCCCATTGGACCCTAACTACAACCGTTCTTCTCCATTTTGGGCCTTAATAGGTGACACAGAACACAACCCATCAAAACAATAAGTATGTTACTATGTCTACTCCATTTTTTTCTAAGTAGACTCCCATTTTTTTTTATTATTACATATACTCTTTATACCCATAACATTGATAAATAATCATTATTTTGGAATGTAAGTTTTAGAAAAATGTTTTATTTTTAATATTCCAAAAAGTTCTTTGCATAATATTATTTTTCTGTTCCAAAAAATACTTTTCAGAATGTTGAAAAATAAAAACGTGTCTTGAAAAGTACTTCTTGAAATAAAAGTTTGCAAAGTACTTTTCATAATGATAAAAAAAATCTTAAAAAAATTCAAGCTGAACACTAGGACCATTAAAAATCCTATATAAAGGGGAAAAAAGTGTACAAAAATGAAGCAATTGAAGTGGAGAGAACATATAATTGATATCAATCATTCAATCTGAATGACTCTAAGAGGCACTTTATTACAATAACTTTGACAAATTTAAGGCCTAGCCATATGTTGTTGCATATATAAGAAATATTAATGGTATTGTGTGAGTGAACATAAATAAAATAAGAAAGAAAAGTAGCTGGGGGCATAAACTTGCTACATTCAATTTTGAAGGATAAAAAGGCCTTAATGTTAGAGCAAGAGATGAATAAAGGAAGACCCAAGCAAGATCGAAGGGGGATCAAGGGAGTAAAAGAGGGGAAAGAAATGTGTTGTTGCTATGGTAGAGGGAGTGTTTTCACATGGTAGTGAGTTGTTGTGTTGGTGAGGTTAATATTTATTTTTGCTATGAGGATGGTGAAAATTGTAAATAACCTTATTTTTAGAATTCTGAATTGTAACATTCTTGTATATGGGTTTAGGTACCCCTTATGCATATAATCAATATATATTTTATTTTGCCAATAAAAAAATGATAGAGGGAGTGTATAAGGGAGAGAAGAAGTTTGAAAAGAAAAGTTATTTCAGTAATTTGAAGTCAAGGGGTTTATAATATTAAAATAACTTACGTACTCTATCAATCAACCGAATTAGATTTTATTGAAATAATACTTAATTTTACTTCTTTATTATTCTCAACTTTTAAGCTTATTAAAATTTCCCGAGTACATCAATGAAAATATCAAAATTAGAACTTTGGGATAAAAGAGTGTGAGAAGAATAAATATGTCATTAGTATACTATTGACGGTGAAAAAAATATTAATGAAAGAATAAATCTAAAAAATATTAATAATATTAGTATTATTATTTTATCAATATATTTATGCAGAAGTATAAACTAGTGTTAATAATATTAGTATTAATGTTGAGGCAATTGAGATCCATGTGATTTTGAACATCTTATTTGCATATTTTAATTACTAAAATTTATATCTATATGATATTTTTTAATAATTAATTTTATTAAAATATTATTTATCTATTAATTGATAATAACTTATAATAATAATAATATTATGTATACTATTAGTTTTAATTTATTGTATAACTTTTTATTTAATAATAGTAAACATATGTGCAACTTAGTCTCTATTTAAGTTACATATATTATAATTTCATACATAAGGCAAAATGAATATGTCTAATATAACCTATTTTATCCAATAAAATTAATCCTAACCAAGTTGAATAAGTCAATTTTTATCCTAGTATAGATATACAAAATAAATGTTTCTTTTTTTAAAAGATGAAAATGTTGGGGATAAATGTGTATGTTCAATATTTAATTTATCATCTTATTAATTTTGATAAATAAATTATTTATTTATTATTTTATTAAATTTTTTATCTAACATGTATTGAACAATTTTAATCTAAATTATTCTTGATCATAATATTTATTAGATAAAGATTAATAATTATTAAATTACATATATAGATGATATACACGTGAATATTATCATCAAACTAACTCAATTGAAATTTTTTAATGATTTATATTATCGTAAACTATCAATAGGAAATTCTTAAGTAGAAATGTAATAGATTTCTTAAATCAAAGATTATTATAATAATTAACAAGTTGTTTATTTTATTTTAATATAGACACACAATGCTTTAGAACACTAATTAAATAGACATTGAATATGATAAATACTTGTAGAATTAATGATTAATCAAAAAATAATTCATTAACTCTTGATAATAAGTTTGAATTTTATGATATAATTAAAACCTTGTTTAGAGCAATTGAATGGAAAAATAAAAAAGTTTCTAAAGTCATTCACTAATTAAATATAATGTATTAACTTACTAGAGTTTGACAATAATATTATACTTTAGAGTTAATCTTAAGTTATAATTGATGGAAGAAAACATTATATTATTAATCTATTGGTTATTGAAGATAAAAGACAATGTTTGTTTCCTGAACGTTAAAAAGTATTGTTAAACATTTGTCTTGATTGGTAATTAATTATGATTATTATTGAACCTATTGGTCATACGAGTGATTCAATCTTTATATAAAAATATTTTATTTGATAAATTAAAATAAAGAATTTATTTAGTCAAATAAATAGTTTAGTTGAATATTATTTTATTTTTTCTAGTATAAAAAAATTAATAATAAATAAAGCAAAGTCATTAGAATGTAGTGAAAACGCGGTGGACTTAGTCATGTCTTTTTCAAGTACCTCAAAATATAATTATTGACAATAGAAACAAGATAATGATCAAATCAATTTTATAAGAGATAATTCAATGAATCTTATTTAAAGAAGTGACTTTTCGTAGAGTTTTCATAAAATGTTGACGCCTCAAGAATTGATATTTGGGTACACAAATTTAAATTTGTCTATTTATTATTATTGTAGTATATTTTTATTACAGATATTTTTTATTGTGCTGTGCATGTTGTGAAAAACCACTTTTTCTTTTCACAATATTTAACTTAAAGAGAAATGTTTATTTTTTAAAAAATCATGTTAACTTGAAGTTTCATAAGAAAAAAAATATCATACATATATAGAAAATATTTTTCTACAAAAACTTTGTTGAGTAAACAAATAAAAGAAAATTCAATTATATTTAGTCTTTAAGAGAATCATTTAAGTTACTCCCACTATTGTGTTTACTTTAAAAAATGTAATTTAAAAATAAGATAAAAAAAATAATACAATCTTAACATCTAAGAGGAAATGTTTTTATTCTAGCAATACTTTTTATTAAAAGTTGACAAAAAAATGAAAAAGTGTTGCAGGTTAATGACCCATCTTATCAACTTGCAAAATAAGGAATTATTTTTCAGAAAAAAAAGTTTTTATTCTATTTTCAAATTTTCTAAAAGGAATCATTTTTTTTCATCAAGCTAGACCCCTGTACTCACAAAGAAATTACCTAGATTTAAAAAACCTTTATGTTTTTATTTTTTTTGTTTCATATTTTAAATTTTAATTTTTTCTAAAAATAATAATTTTAATTTGGGTGACGGTGTTAGTGGTTTCGGGACAAACTAAAAAACCCAAAAAATCTGAGCCAAATTGATTAAATCAATTAATAAAATCACACTTGTTTTTGTTTTGAAAACCTTGAGATTTGAGAACCAAACACGACGCTGCGCCTTGTGTAGTTGCCCAACGCCGCGCCACCAGGTTTTTCCATCAAAAGCTTCTTCTTCTTCTTAGAATGTTTACTTTTATGCTTTTTCTGTGGTATGCTATCTATCAATCTCGTTGTATGCCTTTTCTTTCTGTTTCTGCTTTCTCTTTCCATAGGATATGGTGTTTCTTCAATTGATTCTGCTCTAAGATTCTCTGTCAACAAGTTTCTTTCATTTAGGAACCGATTCATGCCTCTTTAGGCACATGAACACTTTTTTTTTTTTTTTATTTAGGATTTTTTCAATGAAATAAACCTAAGCATATTTTGAGCAGTAGGGTTTTTTTTTTTTTTTTATCCACAGGAGTCTAAGATAGTTTAAGGGGACTTAACTTACGCACCATGTGTTTGCTCAATCAATTGAGTTAGACCTCCTTAACTATAGAGCAGTAGTTCATCTATGCATCTCCACAAAATATGATCATGGTCAAAAGAAGTAACTTCACTGTAAAATATTGATTTCAAAATCATCCTACTAGTGTTAATTGAAAACCTGGTGTACTAAAATTTATTATTTGGATATTTTATTTAAAATCATTCAAAGTTTAGAAAAATTTAGTGAGAATTATCGATTAGCTAAAAATGAAGAATTCGATATTCCAACAAAAAGGATAATTCGGACATTTTATTCTCCCTGAACTCTCACACATCTCCCTCTCGTCTATTGTCCTCTTTTGTTCGGCTCCTGCTAGTTATTCTCAAATCTCAGCTGGTTTCAGTGATTGTTTCTATCAACAACAACAACAACAACAACAACGCCTTATCCCACTAGGTGGGGTCGGCTACATGGATCAACTTCCGCCATAATGTTCTATCAAGTACCATACTTCTATCCAAATCATTCTTAGTGATTGTTTCTATCATTCTTGTGTTAAAAGATTTTTTAATGCTTTTGTCTATGCAATTCTCGTTTCACATGGCTTAACATGGGTTCTATTTTTTTTTTAAGAAAAAATCAATTTTAGATTTGAACCTTGCTGACATTGCTATTTTTTTTTTCCTTCAGTCAAGCTTGCTTTCCATCACTTCAATATGAACTTTACTGTGCTGTTTGATTTTTTTAACTAATTGGTTTGTTCACTTGTCCTACTATTGGAGTCACGTTCACAATATGTTTAATGCAGAGACCAAACATGCAGTCCCCATTTGGGTAGTCTTGATAATATTGATTTGTGACTTGTTCTTCTCACTTATTATTATTTTACTGGTCTAAAAAATGAGGCTTGATAATATTAGTTTGTATCAATGGTCAAGTCTCCCTACAATACATCATGTTGAATGGTAGTTGATGCCTTGTGTTGGGCTGGTTGTTAGGACTTTGGGGATTTAAGTATTTAACCAACTTGCATACTTGCCTACAACCTATTTGATGAAATGCCTGAGCTAATGTGAAGTATAAATCGTTGTTTATCATCTTCTTCTTTTTTTATCTGTTCTGGTTTCTATGGCAAGGAGGTTCCTGATTGGCTGTTAATCTTTTCTTCAGTATTTTTTTTCCATATGTTTTTGTAACTATTTAACTGGTCTCTTCAATGTGATTTATAGAAGGTGATATCTTACCCAATTGTGTTTCTAAAATTTTTGGCATCAAGTAATTTCAAACGTGCAACCATCAATGCAGTTGTCCCACTGATGTAATTTTGTATCCCCCAGATCCTTCTTTACCTCCCACAAACAGCTGTTTCATTTAAAGCCAGCACCAAAGCTTATCATCTGTACTTTACTACTTTGTCACCCTTCTTGAGCCTTTCTTGGTCTCCATGTATCGTAGCACATACCACAGGCTACTAGCTGATGTGTTTTATCCAAAAAATAAAATAAAAATTAGAGCACTAGGAATTTAAATTGCTTTACCTAAACTATGTATTTTAAAATTTCAAGGAATTTAATTGATGCATTTAAATTTCTATACATTTTAAATTTCTTAGAATTTTAAAATTCTCTATCCAAATTCCAAACACAACCATAGTTACTTTTTCCGAACAAGAAATTTTGTAAATGAAACAAATCTTATTACTTTATCTGAATGAGATTTTTTTACAAATGCAGGGTATTCAATTGTTAACAATTGAGTTCCATAGTATTTTAAATTCCTCAGAATTTTCATAAGCATCACCCGTAGAAATATCACAATTTTCTTAAAATCAACTTATAGTCTATCCTTTTACTGTTCTGGGGATTCTTAACCTAATCTATCTGAATTGCCAGAACAGGTGAATATGTCCCAAACTTGATTATGATGCCAACTTAAATCAGTGCTAGTTTTATTGTTTAACACGCTGGTTTGATAAACTTTGTTTTTGAGTTTGACCTGTTCTTTGATTCTATGACCTTACTGTTTGCTTGTCATTGCCACAAAACCCTTACACTGCCTATCTCATCTTTTATTTGTGACACGTTCTTTCTTCAGATAGTTACACTTTTTTCTTCAACTCAAGAGAAGAGCTTCCATGGAGAATGCAGACATCCCTGAGAATGCCAACGAGCGTATGTATTCACTTTTCTTTTGTTTCTGGAATTTCACTTTGCTTTTATAGTTTTATATATACCAATGGATATGATTGTTTTGCTTTTTTATTGTGGCATTTACAGATTGCCCAGGTCCTCAGTCTGAATCTGCTGGAAAATCTGATGCATGTGAAGGGTGCCCGAATCAACAAATTTGTGCCACTGCCCCCAAAGGACCTGACCCTGGTACGCTTCATCTTTATCTTATTCTTTTATGCTTCTTCCCAGAAACCATCAACTTCTTCAAAATGCCATGATTTATCTATATAAGCATGCTCTGGTGCCATAGCTAATGATTCTAGAATTTGGGACTGTTTCTCAGTATGTTGTGACCCTAGCGTGCTTATTTAGTAGACAATGCTAGGAGTATGATTTCTACCCAGCTTATTCTTATCACTGCTTATATGGGTTTGACTAGCTAGGGAAGTGAGCAAATCATTTCCTCCACAGTCAAAATGTTTGCAGCACTGCATTGAAGAGCATTTTGCAACAGCTCTGCATCTAAGAGCTTTCTGCCATAGCTCTTTATATTTTTTTCTGATTTCTGTTTGAATCAAACCTAGGTGTGACTCGGCGTGTTTCATTATTTCTCGAATGTCTCAACAGTATTGGCTTATTCTGCATACCCAAACTAAGAAATAGGGAGTCATACAACAGCACAAATTTATTTAATATACTAGATGAAATCAAGATATTATTTTTCTTTTCCAAGTATTGATCATAAGTTATGAATGGCATATGGCAGAAGGCTGGAGTTCCGCCATATAAACACGCCGTTGCAGCCTATTGCCGCCATAACAGGCCTCCCTCCATAAATGCCTATGGGGTGGAGGGGTTGATAGGGCATGTGCTTTCTTGCTCTTTTTTTTTTTTTTTTTTCTGTAGGTCTCTTAGTCTTAGATTGATAGGGCATTTTAAAATGTCGAGAAATTGAATTGCCTTCATATATAAAATTTTTGGTGACATTGTCTCCTGCATTTGTTTCTGCAGATCTGGTTGCCATTGCAGAAAGAATGGCTACTGTGAAACATAAGATATTGGTCTTGTCAGGAAAGGGAGGAGTTGGCAAGAGCACGTTCTCTGCCCAACTGGCGTTTGCTTTAGCTGCAAGGGATTTTCAGGTGGGTCTTCTTGACGTTGATATTTGTGGTCCAAGCATTCCAAAGATGCTTGGCCTAGAAGGTCAAGAGATACATCAGAGCAACCTTGGTTGGTCCCCTGTCTATGTAGAGTCCAACCTTGGGGTCATGTCAATTGGGTTCATGCTTCCCAATCCAGATGAAGCTGTTATATGGAGAGGCCCACGCAAAAATGCACTTATCAAGCAGTTTCTAAAAGATGTCTACTGGGGAGAACTTGATTTTCTAATTGTTGATGCTCCACCAGGAACCTCAGATGAACACATTTCCATTGTTCAATTCCTTGATGCCACTGGAGTAGATGGTGCAATCATAGTTACTACACCTCAACAAGTCTCTCTTATTGATGTGAGAAAAGAAGTGAATTTTTGCAAGAAAGTTGGCGTGAAAGTTCTCGGGGTTGTAGAGAATATGAGTGGCCTGTGCCAGCCTATCACAGATTTCAAGTTTATGAAGTTGACCGATAATGGCGAGCAGAAAGATGTTACACAGTGGGTTTGGGAATACATGAGAGAAAAAGCACCAGAAATGCTGAATTTGCTTGCTTGCACTGAAGTGTTTGATAGTAGTGGTGGTGGAGCAGTGAAAATGAGCAATGATATGGGGGTACCCTTTCTTGGTAATGTTCCTTTAGATCCACAGCTTTGTAAGGCAGCTGAAGAAGGTTCATCCTGCTTTGCTAAGAAAGATTGTGTTGTTAGTGCTCCAGCACTAAACAAGATTATAGAGCAGTTGATTGAAACTAATGGGTGGTCAATGTTAGTAAGTAATGGAGTGTAGGAGATCTTGCTTTATGATGATCTTTGTAAATCAAAATCTAATTTTATCTATGAACGCTTTGCACAGAATTTTTCTTTAATACTTAAGCCATGTAGGGTTGAGACATTTTGGGACCTGACGTATTGGTATTCTGGGCCTCTATGTTATACGTATTTTGACGACGTAGTTACTGATAAATTTACAGTAAAATAAGTTTCCCAGTTTGTATTGGCAGTCTGAATGCTTATTTCTCTAGATTTTTTAGAGTATATTTCTTTAATACATTGGAGTTTCTAGCCATATGAGCATTTGGCGTTCGTTGAGTTGTATTTTAATCATGCTCTAAAATTTTTACTTGAGAGATCAAAAGGATAATTAAGTTTATTAATTTCGAATGAAATTTATTTTTAATTAAAGTAATTTATATTTGGATGTTTATATCTAGAAATCAAGTTTTAGTGTTTTTTTTTTTTTCAATTTGATGTAAAAGCTACTTTTTAGTTATTTCTAGTCAAACTGAAGTTTTGAGGCTAAGTCATTTTTATCTAAAAATAATCAAACATCTATGTACACGTTTGTGTTACCGTTTATTGGCCTTCAACTTATGCTTACAAAATATCTCTCTTTATTACTCATGCGTGGAACTTTAACTTGCATTGGAATGATCACTATTGCAGTTTCAATTGTAACATAAAAATACACTATTTTTGTAAAATCAAGTTTGACTGCATTCGAAATCAATTCTCACTATCCAGTTAAAAGTATTCATGCAAAAAAATAAAAAAAAAGGAAATAATTTATGAAAAAAAACAAAGGAAGGTGTTTTGAGTGTTTTTCATGTTAGTAGGTAGATGACTAGATGATAAGATGGCATGAGTGTAAATAAGTTAATAATACATGCTAAATTTATGAAAAAAAACTTGAGTTTAATTTTTATAAAAATAACTTTAAAAAGAATAATATATTTTAAATATAACTAACTCTCAAACGAGTTGACTCAAAACCAAAATTTCTAGAAATATTTCTAAGATAAAAAAAATTGTCAAATATCCAAACTATGGTGTCTAAACAAATTGAGACGTGTCTTGGGTGAAGCATTATTTTATTTGGGGATTAGAGGTAGGGGTGGTGAATATATGCACAAAATTCTGGTCCATTGCTTTTATTTTATCAACCAAGATAGCCAAAAGCAGTGGATTAGAGGCACAATCTGTGAGCCTGACATACTATAAAAAAAAAAATCTTGGTTTAATGCTTGAGTTGATGGATTAGACCTTATTAAAAAAAAAAATACATAGCAAATTCAATCTCACTTTCAGACAAGTTAAATAACAATGATAATAATAATAATTTCCCTATCTCAATTCTCTAGTCTGGAATCCAGGTCATAAAATCAAGTAAAAAAATATATTATTAATTAAATATACAATTGAATGGTTATACAATATAAATTAGCATATATATTATTGTTAGTTAAATTTGAGTATTTGAGATAGTACTTTATAATATAAATTATTATAAGTTATCACTTGACTTAAATATCATAGTGTAGATCATCACATCACATCAACGCCCTTTTCCATTGCAACAAGTTGTAAGTTGTAACCAAAAGTCCACTTTCTGATTTCCGGTTCCGTTCGTTCCCTCCTAACCACTTCCCATTTTATTCTTCATTTCACTGACACCACACTTTATTTACATCTTCGTATTTCCCTTTCCTCGAAACTTAATTAGAACTCAAAATATAGAAAAATAAGACAACATATTAATTCGTCGTGTTCCTCATCATGTTCCTATTTGAGGTTTCTTCTTGCTCTGTCTTTTTTTCCCTTATTCACTGCTTCCAATATCTTCAATTTCAATTCTTTTATTCTTCTTTTAATTTTCAGGATCTCTGGTCCCTCCCGCGCCTCTTCTCAGGTACGTTACGTTTGCCGTTAATCTTGCAGAATTGAAAATTCTAACCTAAAAAGAGAGAGAGAGAGAGAGAATTGAAGTTCCAATTCAAGTTTTGCAATTCGAAAGCGATTCTAAAGTCTAACGAGTAAAATTCAAACCAGATCATTTCCATGCATGAAAATGCGTTATAATTTATTTCTTATAAAATAAAATCGGAAGTAGTATGTAAAATTAACAACTCTAATTTTACTTTTCTTTATTTCTTATTCAAACAGAGTCGCTTAATTTACAGTCTTTACGCGAATCCTTTACGAGCTCGAGCTGTGACAGAACGGAGTCGGAGCAATGCCGCGACGAGTCGGCGGCGATGGTTCTGAAATTCGTGGCGGTGGCGTCGATTCTGGTCGCCGGATTCGGGGGAGTCTCGATTCCGCTGGTCGGGAAGTCGCGGCGGTTTCTTCGACCGGACGGCGACGTTTTCGCGGCGGCGAAGGCGTTCGCGGCGGGGGTGATTTTAGCGACGGGGTTCGTCCACATGCTGAGGGACTCGTGGGACGCGCTTCGGGAGCCGTGCTTGGGGACGCACTCGCGCGCGTGGGCGAAGTTTCCCTTCACCGGTTTCTTCGCCATGGTGTCAGCGCTCTTTACTCTACTGGTTGACTTTTTAGCGACGGAATATTACGAGCGCAGAGAGGCGCGTGGGCGCGTGGAGCGAGGGAAGGTTGTTGATTATGATGAAGGTTGTGACGAGGCGTTGTTGGAAACGGGAATCGTGGAGGTTAAGGATCTTGGGCGAGGGGGAAGACACTCCCACTCTCACGACGGCGATGATGTGGAAAGTAGTGTTCGACACGTCGTCGTTTCACAGGTAATATAATGTCCCTTGTTTTTACTTACGTTACGTAATCTCTTATTCTTGCTTTTCGTTAAAATGAAATTGAAGAGAAAACAAAACAAATTTTTACTAAAAACATAGTTGAGGTAATAAGTGATAGTGATATGTGTTTTTTAATTAAATGATTTAAGTTTGAATTAGTAAATATAGAATGGATCTTATTGGGAAAAAATACCCTCTTGAAATTCACACATTTATTCTTATATTATTATGTTAGTTCAAATATTTTTTTTTAATTTCTTTTTTTTGTTATATTCTTCGCAACCAAATCGTACCTTAATTTTAATAATTTGTGTGATTTTATGAAAACTGTTGAATAATGATAGGACTCGTTATAATATTTGTTGTAGTTCAGTGTGATTAGGTGATGAAGAGAGAATATGTGAGTTGCGTCAGATTTTCTTATAGATATTTGGAAATTTATCAGCATATTTTTTTTATGAATTATAATTAGCATATATAACTTTTGTGTGTTATAGCATGCCTCATGCCTGCAAATAGAGGGGAGACTTCAAAGTTAAGTGTGCTTATAAAATTGATTTTAAATTAAATTTTGACAAAATTGGTTTTCTAGTGAAATGATTTTATTTTATTTTTGTTGAATACTAGTGAAAGGATTTATATTTTGATTTTGATGTTTTTATCTTAACAGAAAAGTTTGCTATAAAATTAGTGTAAATTTTTTACACAAGGCTAAAGTTACTTTTTATCACTTTTAGTCAAATTAACAATAACTAAAAATCATATTGTTATTCCGGTCAAAAACAAAAATTCATATTGTTATAAAATTAAGTTTAACTCCGATCAAAATCAATTCTCATTTTTCTCAGGATAAAACCAAGCACACTTTAGGTTTGTAAGAAGTGGGCAAGTCAACTAGAATCAATTATCTTTGAGTTGAACTAATTTTGTTTGAAGTTTTGAAAATGGACCCCGTTTTGTATTTGCACTTTATAGCTTCGTTTTACTATTATTTTTAATCTGTTTATACACTTCCCTTATAGTTTATAGTTTGTGCACATATTTTTAGTATAATATTATTATTTTTTACTAAAAAAAGTATAATACTATTTTTTCATACCATACTCTTGACACTTATTTAGTTATCTTACACTTTTCTTTATCTTATCTTGTTCTTTCTCATATCACCCATCGCATGTCATTTTTCTCACTTCCTTCTCAAGGTGCATACATCAAAAGAAATGAAAAATCATTTTTCTTTTCAGTTTAATTTTCATGCACTCTTAGTTTAAAGAATTTTGCAACTGTCAGTTAAACAATAATCACGTATACACGAATTTTAAAATAATTATTACAAGATATAAAAAAATACATTACAAATTTAATAATCTTATCATACATGATAACATATAATTAAATGATAATACAAAAAAAATTAGTTAAATTTGATTTTTTAGTATGATAAATGTTAACAATACACTTTAATTCACTTTTTAAAACACATTATTATTAGCTTAAATTTATTAGAAATTGCTCGTATAGAATTTTGTCAATTTAACTTCTTATTTAACCATACTTGCTTGCAATTTTTTTTAATTTTTAATAAATTTAAACCAATAATAAAGAATATATTTTTAAGGGTGCGTAAAGATTGTTAAAGTGTTGTTGATTACAAACAATATACGCAACAAATTATGCAAATTTCTGATATCCAACTCGTATGTAGGTATTGGAACTTGGGATTGTATCACATTCGATGATAATTGGGTTATCTCTAGGAGTTTCACAAAGTCCCTGTACCATGAAACCCCTAATTGTGGCATTATCCTTCCATCAATTCTTTGAAGGATTTGCACTTGGTGGTTGCATCTCCCAAGCCCAATTCAAGACCTTATCAGCAACAATAATGTCATGTTTTTTTGCACTAACAACGCCACTTGGTGTTGCTATTGGAGCTAGTGTTGCTTCAATTTTTAACCCTTACAGTCCAGTAGCACTCATCACTGAAGGCATCTTGGACGCCTTGTCAGCTGGGATTTTAGTGTATATGGCTTTAGTGGACTTAATAGCTGCAGATTTTCTTAGCAAGAAAATGCGTTGTAACTTTAGGTTTCAGATAATATGTTACTGTCTGCTTTTCCTTGGGGCTGGATTGATGTCTTCACTTGCAATTTGGGCATGATACTTTCCTATGTTGCTGTAAATTATTTTTCAATTAATGTTGATATATAGGTTTATTGTTTTTAACGTTGTGATCATGTTCCTTTCTGTAACCACTAGTAATTAACTCAAGAAAAATATAGAGGATACTCAAGATAGATTGCTAAAAGGGGTGTGCTGTCAATTAAAGCATCTGCTCTCATTATATACTGTGTGAGTTGTTCTAACTTGTAAATTCTCTTGTATCTATTTTTTATTCTTATCAATAAAAAAATAATACAAAGTGAGGTCCCTCTCTAAATAAAATATTATGGTATAAGTCCACTTACCCTCACTAGTTAGTTAATAGAATGTTGTTCGCTCCAGGTTAGCATCATCTTCATATCACCAAAGTCCACATAGGTTGCAAAATAAATGTGAATGTAGGAACACTGACATTCAGAAATGCAACTGGTGATTGAGGTGGTTGTTCATTATTGGAATGAGCTGTATGTTGATGTTATTGCATGAATTTGCAATTGGTGTGGTTACTTTGGGACTGGCTCGTGGCACCAGCATATTTGATTAGCTAGTTTTTGCAGTGCAAGTGCACATTACCAAAGTTTCTAATTTATCGGTGGATCGGCATGTTTTAAATTCATGTGTCTAATTTAATTTGGAATGATTTGAATGAATTATTTTCTGAAGAACCTAGGTGTTGTAGTAGTATGGGAGAGAAAGGCACGTGTTTTGTGCATTTCACTTGCTAAAGTTCATGCATTTTTCTCTCTCCCACCGCACCATCCTGCTGCTACTGCAGAACGTTTTTGTTCCGTTTTCTTAAATTTGGGTTTTGTACGGTTCAGCAAAAGAATCCCTTAAAAAAAAGCAGAAGAAAGAAAGACACATGGGTTTTCTCTTCTACATTTTCTTCTTCGGAATTAAACTTCTCAGTTTCTTCATTGTCCGGTTCATCTAAAAGCTCGTGAAGCTTTTTGGTTAGAGCTTCTTCTTCTTCTGTACTATTTGGACTCTTCTCCATTAAAAGCTTGGTGCCAAGGGAGAGAGAGAGAGAGAGAGAAGTTAATAATAATATAGTTAAAAACAAAGTAGTAATATACGAAGAAGGAATAATGGATCATTTGTGAGATTTAAAGTTTAACAAAGTAGTAATTCAAGTATTTCAGGGAGTACTAGATAGATACAAGAAGGCAAGTGAGAAATCATGCATTAATCATGCAAGAGTCTTCACAAGTTATTTATAAAAAAAAATATCATAGCAAAGTTCTTAATTCAGAATTTTTCTTTCAAGTTTGGAATTATATAGGGTCCCATGTATGGTCCATGAACCAAGTTCCTTGTTTTTGTAGCATATGGGCCTAAAGATCTCACAACAAATCACAATAACAAATTATGGCTGAGTCACATCATACGAAATACCAAAATAGAAGCAACAAAAAATAGCAACAAGTAATCATTTGTAAAGGATGTGGTCTTGGTACTTTGAAGGGGGCTTCTTGGTCCGAATGGGCCTAGCTTCCTTAGCAACAGTGGACTGAGAGTTGCTAGTTTTACCCCCTTGATTTCTAGTGACTGTATCAATACCCACCCCTTCAAATTCAATCTTGTCCTCAAGGTTGTAAACTTCTCGCATAGCCTGTCAGTTTTTTCAAGATGTTTCTTCTGGTGCAAGACCTGTCCACTGCACCAGAACCTGTTGCTGCGAAATACCCTCAGTAGTGACAGTTCGAGAGTCCAAGACAGCAAGTGGAGAAAGTAGTGGATGGTTCTCCAATGAATCTGCAGGGAGTTGCCTGCTCTCAGCAGGGGTGGAACCAACATGAGGCTTTAAGAGAGAGCAATGAAAAACATCATGTATCTTTGAATATGAAGGTAGCTCTAATTTGTATGCAGCAGGACCAATGCGAGCCAGCACATGAAAAGGGAAATAGTAACGCTTGTGCAGTTTGTTGTATTTAATACCAGAGAGAGAGACTTGTCTATACGGCTGCAACTTAACATAAACCCAAGAGTCAACCTCAAAATTCTATTCCTTGCATTTTCCATCAGCAACTAACTCAACAAGTCATCAGCGACAGCTACATCAGAAGTACCAACAATATAAGAGAGAACAGAAGGTGGAGGTTTACCATAAATCACCTGATAAGGTGTTAAGCCAGCACCAGAGTGAAATGATGTGTTGTAATGGTATTCTGCCCAGGGAAGGAAACGATGCCACAAGGAAGGTTTATGGTGAACAAAGACCCTCAAATACTGCTCAATAGTGCGGTTAGTCACCTCGGTTTGACCGTCCGTCTGTGGACGGTAAGAAGAGCTCATACAGAGTAAAGTACCGCTGAATTTAAACAACTCGGACCAAAATTTGCTGACAAATGCAGGGTCTCTATCAGAGACAATACTCTTAGGTAGCCCATTCAATTTGCAAACAATATTGACAAAGAGTTCAACCACTTTGTATGCAGTAAAGTGTGTAGGCAATGCTCCCAAATGAACATACTTAAAGAATCAATCCACCACCACAAGCAAAATTGTGAACCCATTAGAAGGTGGCAATCCGGTTACAAAATCAAGCGAGATATCCTCCCAAATGTGAATCGGAATGGGAAGTGGCTGAAGTAATTCCCCTGGTTTGCTAGTCACATACTTTGTCTGTTGGCAAGTAACACATTCACGCACAAAGCGCTTTATATCATCACACATATGAGGCCAACAAAAATTTGTAGAAAGGCGCTTCAAAGTCTTCACCACGCCTGCATGACCTCCAATGGGGGTCTCGTGATATTCTTTTAGCAACAAATTTTTAAAACGCGATGAAGAGGGAAGCCAGATGCGCCCTTTGTGCAGCAATAACCCATTAGAAACTGTGAAATCCTGAGCCAGAGAAGGGTCTGCAATAACTTGCTGGCAGCGTGTCTGATAATCAGCATCTGAGCTCAATTCCCTGTGCAATTCCTCAATAAACAAATACTGAGGAGTGGATAACATGTTTATTTCAGCAACAGTAGGTTCAAAACAACGTGACAATGCATCAGCAACTGTGTTAGTCTTCCCTAGTTTATACTGAATATCATAGTGGTATCCTAATAGTTTTGACAAATAAAACTGTTGTTTATGAGTTTGAATCACTTGCGTGAGCAATTCCTTCAAACTACAATGATCCATTTGAATCACAAAATAATGTCCTAGCAAATATTATCGCCAACGCTTCAGTGCTGATGTAATTGCATGAAGCTCTCAGATATATATAGACGCCTTAGAGAGACGAGGACAAAACAATTTGCTAAAATAAGCAATAGGATGATCATTTTGCAGCAGCACCGCACCCATAGCATATCCAGAAGCGTCTGTTTGCACAATAAATGGCACAGAAAAATCAGGCAGAGCAAGCATAGGAGCAGATGCCAAGGCTGCCTTTAACTTTTTGAATGCCTGTTGAGCCAAATCATACCACTCAAAAGCAATTTTCTTCAACAATGAAGTCAGGGGATAAGCAAGAGTGGCGTAACCTTGAACAAACCTGCGATAAAAACCAGACAAGCCCAAAAAACCACGCAATCCTTTCACTGACTTAGCTGTAGACCAATCAATTACACCTTGTATTTTAAGAGGATCCGGTTCCACAGTCCCCTCAGTCACAATATGACCCAAATAAGCTATACTACTCTGACCAAAAGAACACTTAGCAGGTTTTAAATGAAAGTGGTGCTTATCCAAGATGGAAAATACCTGAGATAAATGGCCCAAATGATCTTCCATGGTAGTGTTGAATACTAGAATATCATCGAAGAAAACAATAACAGATTTGTGTAGCAATTCCCGGGATATATCATTCATGGTGGCTTGGAATGTAGCGGGTGCATTGCAAAGACCAAACGACATGACAAGGTACTCATAGTGTCCATCATGTGTGCGAAAAGCGATCTTAGGAACATCCTCAGGGGCCAACCGAATCTGATGGAACCCACAAGTAAGGTCCAATTTAGAGAACACCCTCACTTTACCCAATTCATCCAATAACTCATCAATGGTGGGCAGGGAGAAACGATCTGGAACTGCTATCGCATTCAAAGCACGATAATCAACACACATACGCCAAGACCCATCCTTCTTCTTGAAAAGGAGAATCAGAGAGGAGAATGGGCTTGTGCTAGGTTGTATCCAACCTGTTTGCAGAAATATGGCCACCTGAGACTCAATTTCATGCTTCTGTGAATGGGGATAATGGTATGGTCGTACGTTGACAGGTGTGGAATAGGGCATAAGGGGTATAGTATGGTCTGTGGGATGAGGTGGTGGGAGGGTGGAGGGCTCAGTGAAAAGGTGGGAAAATTTGGTAATTAGGGAATTGAAATTATGGTCAAGGTGTTTGGTGTCAGGTAGGAGGGGTGAATGTGGTGAATGGAGGGGTTTAATAGGATCAATAATATGAAGTGAAAATAGCTGGGCCTCAGGATCAAGTCTAGTGAATCTCTGGAAGTGATGCAAGCCTACCGGTGTAGTGGGAGAAACCCCTCTCAATACAACACAAGCCTTATTATAGAAAAATGTCATAGTAAGCTGATTATAATTCATCAAGACTAGGCCTAACCCTTTCAACCATTGGCCCCCAAAACAATATCAATCCCAACACAAACAAATCCAATGAGAATAAGTGACCCTGCATTACTAGAGACACCCCCCTGCAAATGTGAGAACAAATCAGCTCCTGCCCACTACCAACAAGCACACAGAAAGGTTCAATGGGATCCAGAGTGAGTCCCAAAGCAGCAGCAATGGAGTCTTTGACAGTCCATCAGAATAGCCACCAATTTGGACAGGATTTGACCAGACAAGCGAAAGGTGTCGGCGGCATTATCACCGGATAAAGCATGTAAGCTTAGTTGAGCTGCATGGGCAGAGGTTTCCTCTGACGAAGTGACACCGTCAACCAAAGCTGCAACCTCCGCCTCTAATTCACCTGTCAAAGAAGAAAAATATATCATCATCATTAGCAACCATTAGGAACACACGAGCGCCACATTTGTGTTGGTGAGAGTGGCGACTTGGCGGGTGAGGTCGGCCACGGGGTCCAGAGGAGGGGGACGAGAAGACATGAATGGAGGAAGAATTCAACACAATGAAAGCACCAAAATGTTAGTGTTCAATTTTAAGGACTGAGCTAAACCTCCTCAAGAAAATGTAAAGATAAGAAGAAAGAAATTTTTAATTGAATTCATTCATACCCCTGCTCAAAGAGCAATACAACATATATAATGTTTAGACAAGAGAATCTCGTGAAAGATCTCACAGCAAATCACAATAACAAACTATGGCTGAGTCACAGCCTTATGGAAATACGAAAATAGAAGCAACTAGAAATAGCAACAAGTAATCATTTGTAAAGGATGTGATCTTGGTACTTTGAAGGGGGCTTCTTGGTCCGAATGGGCCTAGCTTCCTTAGCAACAGTGGGCTGAGAGTTACTAATTATATCTCCTTGATTTCTAGTGACTATCAAAATTATATAACTTCTAGCTATTTATTGTTGCCATTTGTAAATATTGAGAAGAAAAAGATTACAGGGAATAAATTCATAAAATAAGTAGAAGAGAGATTAGTGGTTTTTTCCTAAGAAATCCTAATTAATATGAAAATTAATTGAGAATGGGTAGTTCAAGAGTTAACATGTGCAAGGAGGAGAGAGTTTGCACATGATAAAAAAAAAACCCTTAATATATATTTTTTTTATTCTTGCGAATCGGATTTACAACAATTAAGATATAATGTTGAATGAACTAAGTTAAATTTTTAGACATAAATATATTTTATATATCTCACTTCAAGAAAATCAAATTATATGAATAAACTAAAGGATTTGCATAATGAAGATTTTAAATTTAAGTTGATAGAATTCAAAATATCTCTATAAGTTTTGATTGTTTGGCTGAAAAAAAAATTGATCTCAGTTTAAAGATTAGTCTTCATACTTAAAAGTTTTTATTTTCTTCTAATGATATATACTATGAGAATTAAATTTAAATCCTTTCTAACGAATTATTCAGCGTATGTTACAGAATTGAATAAACTATGTGATCGAGTCTTTAATTTGTCAAAGCTTATGATAGAACTCTCTTATATCCAGAAAATAAATTCCCGAACATGCACCATTTTTTTTGGGTAAGCAAAGAAATTTCAAATAGATAGAGTACCTAGCTTAAGGATTAGATCGATCAGTCCCTGCCTTACCTTTTGTGGTAGCATGAAATAAACCCTAAACCTATATACACTTGAATCGCCACCGCCTTGGGAGCTATATAGATTGTCATTTTGCACAATATGATGGCCCCTCGAAATTCAAGACTACCACTTGCACTATCGCCTCTTACATTGAGACAAACCCTTCACCATCAATTACAGATATATCTAATCTTCTCCCTAGATTCGAGACACAGGAGTGACTCTTATCACTCATACGTAGCTTCCTTCTTGATCATAAAATTAACGTCTGGAGATTAGGCTCGGTGCTGGCTAGATTTATGCAGATTAATTTATATATATGGTCAAACATTCAGACTCAACATTATCAACAATGTTCAATCCCTAATGAGTGGAGCTAGCAAAAAAATAATAGAATAACTTTGCTAAGTTATCTCATGATAAAAAAAAAGGGGGGATCATTATCTTTTCTCACCTATAGTCATTGATTAATGATTTGTCATTCTTGATTGCGATTTTCTCCAGCAAAGATTGACGATATATTGATCACAAGTCATATATATGCGACATATATATATCATATCATATCATATATGAGATATATGTCTAGCTAGCTTAACCTTTGGCTTTACACGGCTTGCTCTTTCTTCATTGGTTTAAAAGAGTGTAAGGGAGATATACCCAGTAGCATGTTAGGACTGTACTTAATTAAGACTAAATTTTTTTTGGAGGCTCGTAGATAATGCTGAAAAGAATAAAGATAAAAACCGAAAAAAATATACAACAAAAAATAGTAATAGAATGAGAAAATTTTGATTAGTATGTTCCCAAATTCAAACTGTCAATTCTTATATAATGTTTGTATGTTCGATCCGTTCACAAAAGTTAACAAATGATCTTTAATTCTCGAAGTAATTATAATAAAAAAATATAATGATATTTTCTAAAATAAAGCTATAGAAATAAAAAAATAATGACACTTAAATATTTTATCTAAAAAATAAATAAACAAAACTTCAATATTTTGTCTAAAAATAAAAAAGTCAAATAATAATTAAATGTCATTATTTTTACAATGAACTAAAAGCACCTCATTTATGCTTTATACCTTTTTTTCGGTTAAAACTTAAAAATGACAAATCATTAAAGACAATATTTTAAGAATTTAATGTCTCTAGACTAATGGTGTAGTGTACTTTTACATTATTATCTAATCACATATAAATTATAATTAAATAACTATGTAAAAAAATTTATATTATCATTGCATAACATTTTCTTTTATATTTTAAATAAATTTTCTAATTGACCCAAGTGAAAATGGGATTAATTAACCTGAAAATGGTTTTTTTACATTGTCAGTGATTTCACATTTAATGCATATATTTAATTTTTCTCATTTTTATTACAGAGAATCATTAATTTGTCTCACATTATTTATGCGTAAAACTAAACTTTATAATTATACATACAATATATATTTCATATATATGTCTTCATCAGACACCATTTGTTATTTTTATTTTATTTATTTTACAACTTATAATTTTTATACTTTTTATCTATAACTTTTAATTAAAAATTATACTCTCTATATATAATTTTTAATTCACAATTATACTCCTAATATTCTCTAAAAAAAACTATACTATTATACTTATAAATTGTAAAATAAATAAAATATGACATATATGACATAGGGTGTGTGATAAAGGAAAAAATATGACATATATATTTTATGTATAATTATAAAATTGAGAAATATTTTACACATAAATATTGTTAAGAGAAATTAAGGATTCTGTAAAAAAAAATTAAGGATATATACATTAAATGTGATAACCATTGCATTAATGATAGAATCTAGAATAGGACAAATGTCTTATTTTTGTTGGTCATTGAAAATGGGATTAATTAACTCTATTTTTACTTGCCGTCGTCAATTACTACACAAATATCATTTTCTTCATGTTACTTCCTTTGATTAGTGGACTATTTCTTTTAATGGATAAGTATTAGTTTTCTTAGAGATATCAATAACAAAATTTAAACATGAGATCTTTTATGTGGTTATCTTTTTTATTTATTTTTGAGTCTTTTATTTTTAATAATCAAGTCAATTTTATATCTTCTCACTAAGAAAATTTAAACATAAGATCTTTTCTTCATACTTTTTTTTTATCTATCCTTGAGTCTTTCATTTTCAACAACCAAATCAATCTTATATCTTCTAAAAATTATTTATTTTAATTGGAGCAGAAAAGAAATTGGAAATTAACAGTGATGGGAGTCGGTCATATATATTATATGATATTTGGTATGAATCCTCATGCATGTAGCAACTAAACCTTACATTGAATGATTCGGAGAAATCACTTGGCCATAAGATCCAAGGTTGCAGTCAGGGTCATTTTCAGTCTGTTATCGCAAGGAGAATGTAATCATTGCTTGCTCATGAGTCTCCTATCATGTGAGCTAGCATCTGATAGAGTTGAGATATTCGAGAATTTTGTCCTAAAATCCGAAATGCATGAAAATTTTACCAACTTATATCCTAAAGTCAAACGTCGGTTTAATTTTTATCTAAATTATTTGGATATATTTTACCAAAGGCAAAATAGTAGTCCAAAGGCCAAAGCCAATAATCCATCTTCTAATATATGCCTAACAGCAGTTTTTTTATTAATTATGAATTTTATCTAGAGAGACAAGATTTATTCATGTCTTAAAAGGATTAATAGTTTTCAATTATTCATGAGACATATCTTTCATATAAGAAAATCATTCAAAATTAAACTAGTGAACATCAATTCTTTTAATATAGCTCTCTTTTTTTTTAACTGCAATAATATTGCTCTTATTTATACTTATATAAGATCGATATATTAAATTAAATTTCACTTAGGGACAGATTTGAAACTCCCTATCATATAATTATATCCTCATAACATTTTTATAACAATTTTTAGATATAATTAGGAAGAAAATTGTGAGATAAAATAAATAATGCGACAAAGAGAGTAAAAAAGCCATAAAACATAAAGTTATAGAAAATATTGTAAATAATTCATATATAAGAACGAATAAGATTACTCTTTCTTATTCAGATTCATGCAATTTGTAACCGAAGGGGGTAGCAGAAAATGCATGAGACCAATTAATTAACTAAAATCTACTTGATGGGGGAAAAAAGTCTTGGTATATATGATTTCTGGAAAAGTGGGGGCAGAGGTAATTAAACATAGATCACAAGGTGTGGTGGGGACTATAAGAGAGAAGAGAGTGTCTCTGTTAGAGACGTGCCTGCAGTGGCAACATTAGATGTTTTGTAGCAAAAACAATGAGACAAGGGAAGGCCCTATTGTATAGACCTATCTCTTCAGATCGATCTGCACAATCTTCATCCCTGCTATACCTCCAAAGACATCACAGATGATTAATTACTAATTAAAGACAGAAAAAAATATATTCAGAATATAATAAAACAACATATTTTGGAAAGCTTATAAAAAAATTCGCATTATATATATATATGATGTCAATATTTCAAAAATTGAAATTGGAGAAATATAAATCATATAATTATATATACCCAGAACATAGGTTTTATAACATGGCTATTTATCAGAATGTTAATTTATTTAATTTATTATATTTTAAAATAATGAATTTGATCAATTAGATACATATCAACTTCTTATTGTTTTTGCCAACATGTTAGTCGAGGACTAAAACTGAATTCGAATTATCTAAGTAACTTTTTAAATTTAAGTTTTATGAATAAAAAATATGATTATTAAAAACAAAATTACTAAAAGATGATCAATTATATTTTTTTGATAAAAATTAATGAATACGTTGCTCTTCATCCCACACAAAGAGATCCCTCCTCCACCTCCATACCCGAACACCAAATATTATCATACCATTTTCCCATTTCTACCATATAGGCATCCCCTATTAAGATATACTTGATGCAAACGAGGATAGGAATGTTTTAGGTTAGTCCCTTAACATAAGAATCTTCTCGGTAGAAAAGCCATTTACCAATACATGATAGAGCCCCATGGAAAATACAAGCTTGAATCCAATCTATTCACCTCTCACATGAACCCATTCTACTTCACATTATCACATATAATCTAAACATGCCCAATTTACATTGTCAAAATCATCTTTTGAAGTCAACCTTAAAAACAAAAGCATTACCTCATACTTCTTTGAACTCTTAATAGAGAACTTTTACCATACGATTTTTCTAATATCTGTCATAAAAAATAGTAAAATATTATTAAGAAGACACAAATAAAAAATATTGAGAAAAATACTTATTACAAAAAATATATAATTCATTCATTGTTTTGCTTAAATTAATGAGTAAAAGTATTTCGTTGTTGCATTGACCGTTTTTGCAATCTTCTAGCTTGGACGTAAACAAATGAATATATATATATATATATATATATATAATTAAAAGGATTTAATAGCGTATGTTATGTTTCTTGACATCTCCATCGAGCATATACTACAAACGTACAGTTTTATAGTTCATTGTCTTAATATTGGGGGTGTTTGGTTGGAGATTCTTAATTTTAATTTTCCTTTTGAATTTTAGGTTATAAATATGTTAAATTCCTATGTTTATTATGAATATTTTAAAAATCATTTCCAAGAACTTAACATTTTCAATAACTAATTTTTTGATTTAGTTTCTCTCTAAAACTTTCCTATGAAAGGAGGTGGAAATCCAAGAATCCTATTAAGGGAAAAGATTCTTCATTTTATATTTAAAATTATATATATCTCCCATTCTTGAAAATATTTTAGACATCATAAACATATGTATGACATTGGAAAAAACATGATTCCTACGTATAAAAAAATTAATATACCACACTTCTTAAGAGTAATAAATAAAAAAATTAACAAGTATTTTTTTATTATAAGTCAAAGTAGAGAAAATATTGACAATAAAAAATATTACCATTTTTGAATTTTTTTTTACTTTTAATTCTTCAACCATTTTCTTAAGGACAATTAATAACAAAGCCACAAAATAAAATGCTAAAATAATATTTAATCAATATATATGTGCGAGATTCAACTGGTATCCCTAAAAAACAATAAAAATATTCAACTGGGTATTTTATAATACATAGAGGAAGACTGAAAATTTGCAGCAGATAGGGTTATGTCCTACTAGGGGGAGTTCTCGAGTAGCAACACACTCTCCTCCTTTTATCTTGTCTCTAGTTAATTTGTTTTGTTTTGTATATGAAAGTAATCACGTGAATGCCTTGCAGACAACTCTTCTCTTTTCAACCTCTCCTTCTCCTTTTATAAGAACCCTACCACAGCATGATAAGCCTCTTTCTCATTAATTTTTAATTTCATAGGCTATAATACACACTTGTTATGATTCCCTTCCCTAGCTAGCTACCCACCCTATCCCTCGGTACTGTCCACTGTCCATTATTTTTGCCTAATTATTAACAACACATACAGTTCTCTCTTTTTCTCTCCATCCATGACTCCTTATTCTCTGAACCCACCAGGCCCTTCCATACAAGCTGGTCAAACCCAACTCTTCAATATTTCTCCTAATAATCAGGATTGCCGTACCATTTTTAACATATTTGATCCAAGGAAAACCAGGATAGAAATTGGAGGGTTAAGAGATAATTATCATCAACAGGCAAGATCATTTATTCAATTCCTTTTCTGTATACTATATGATCAAAATTTATCATTAGTTATAGTCTACTTTGAATTCTAGTTTATATGTATTCATGAGACTTAATTAGAATAATATATGCCCCCCAACCTTTCCCTTATTGGATGTTTTAACTTTTGAATTTTGATTTTTATATATATATATATATATATATATTTCAACCTGATCGAGTAATAGTTTGAACCAACAACGTTTGGTGGTCATGATCACTGCACCCTGTGCATATATATGTCGTCGATCTCTCTAATTAAATATTTACAGGAAATTAAAAGTCATAATGTTATTATTCTTTATGAAAATTAAAATGGCATTCTGATCAAGTTTCTAAGCTTAATTTTATCATGTCTGCCTTAATTTCATCAACTTAATTTGTCTTTTTTCTTATGGGTCAAATTTATTCTTCTTGTTTATAATATGCACATGCTGTCAAAACAATAGCTAGGATTTTGATTTTCCACACTCTCATTCTTTTGTGTCATCTCTTACTTTTTCTTTCTCTTCTTTCCACATTTTAAATAACAATAATTAATAATATTAACAATTTTTTGGGCAGCCTGAATTAATATGCATCTAATTGTCTTGATGATCTACACTTTAGGATGACAAGATGATGGTATTGCATGATGGATCATCAAGCAACAGCAACAAGTCGTCCTTCAATAATAATATTTCACCTGAGCCAGTAGTTGTTATGGTTGATCCAATTATAAGCAGCGCATGTGATCAGCAGCATAATTTACCCTATGAGGAAGAGAGTAAAAATATTGATGATCACGGGTCTGGGAACAAATGGATGTCTTCAAAGATGAGGTTAATGAAAAAAATGATGAGACCGAGTATGAGTCCAACCACTGACAAAGCAATCAATTCAGGGCTCGAAAGCAGCAGCAGCAGGTACAGCCAAAGAAGCCTTTGTAACAACAACGCCAGTAGCACCACTAGGGTTTGTTCGGATTGTAATACAAGCACTACCCCACTTTGGAGGAGTGGCCCTAAGGGTCCTAAGGTAATTAATCTCTCTTCCATCCCTTCGTAATAAAGCTAGCCAGCCAGAGCATTTTGTTAGAGGATTTTCAATGGAAATTTTTTAAGTGAGAGTTTTTTAAAGTATCTTTTGTGGTTAGCACATTATTTTTTGTGATATATTTTATGATTCTTACATTGTCATGTCATTATAAAAAATTTATATATAATTTTAGTTCATAAGTAAGAAATTCTAGAAAATTATAAGAAATTTACACTTTTTTTTATTTTTTATTATGATTTAATTACGATATTATTATATGTCAGATAAATATTATTTTTTATTATTAAGAAATTTTTTTTATAAGATATAAATCTTATTTTTAAGAAATTTTTCTTGTCACATAGATTTGATCCAATAAAAAAGAAATAGTTTCTTTACTAGAAAAATCCTTCAAAAAAATTTCATTAGAGATGCTCTTAATAATTTTTTAATGATCTGGACACAAATATTATCACTAAGAAAGTCATTACATACTAACATGTAACACCACTATTTCAATACACACTATCCTATTATAGACTTCATTTAACAAAAATAAAATTGTTAATTAATTAGCATAGATATTAATTGTAAGTATATATTAAGTACTAGCTTTATACTGTAATTTTGTAAAAAAAAATTATAATAAGAAATTAGTGCATGTAATAAATGCATCATGCTGTAATTAATTAATTAGTATGATATACATCCTATACCACTAGTATATCATCCACAATATTTATGGTTAGAGAAGTGTAAACAACATGCATTTTAGCGGATTTCTTCTAACACATTTTCTTTTTTATTTCTACTTACAATTTATTAAAAAAATATAAAATTATAGGCAAAAATTTATTAAATAAGAAGTAGGATACAATTTATTTTTTATTTTCAATAAATTTCAATAAAAAAATAATGAATCTATTAATTAAAAAGTGTGTAGCTAACAAAAAAATTATATTTATAATTTTTATTACTGAAAGATATAAGATGAATTAAATGATTAAAAAAATAAGAAAAAAGGAAAAAGAATGCAAATTTGATCTTCTCTCTAACATAATTAACATTCTCACAAAACTTATAATATTTGTTGATAAAAAAATAATTTTTATTACTGTCAGCCAAAGTCTATATTATCAGAAGTAAGCAAATGAATAACGGTCGTATAGCTAGTTAACATGCGATATAAATGTTGCTGGTGCAGTCTCTATGCAATGCCTGTGGCATTAGACAGAGGAAGGCAAGAAGGGCAATGACAAAAGCTACAAGTGGTTTGATCACTCCCATAACATGTGCAAAGACCAGAGTGCACAACAAGGAAAAGAAGTCTCGTGCAAACCATTTTGCACAGTTCAAGAACAAGTACAAGTCCACAACCACAACTAGTGCAGGCTCATCTGAGGGAGTGAGGAAGCTTGAATATTTAAAGGACTTCGCCATAAGCTTGAGGAGTAACAACTCTGATTTTGAACAAGGGTTTCCACGGGATGAAGTAGCTGAAGCGGCATTGCTTCTGATGGACTTGTCTTGTGGTTTTGTCCACTTATAATTAGCTAGCTAGATAGATAGAATCTAGATATTTTTGCCATTTGTTGTTTTTGCTTTAGTTTTGGTTTGGGTTTTCATATAAAAAAGTATTTCGTAATTACTTTGTTTGGTTGTGACTTGCATGTGAGTTGTGAAGTCGAGCTGATGCATGTATCTGCAACAGAACCAAAATATTGTCGGCAACGTTATATATAGCTAGCTACATTTGTGATGATTAATGATCAGTAAAAGTTTATGTTAGAGATATATGATCATATATAACTTTTATGAGAAATGTTATTTACATGATACAATTTAATGTATGATACTTTCTCTCTCTCTCTCTCTATATATATAAAGGAGTCAGAAGATAAGAAAGAAAGGCATGTAATAAGATTGGGATGTAATGCACGGTAATAAAGACAAGATGGTGAGTACGTGTGTCAAAATTTGTTGGGTAAAAATTATTACTCAATCTTTAATTAGTTTGATTTTGATATTCTAGATATAGCTTGAACTTATACGTCAAAGAAACCGACCACAAATACTGCGCTGCTATTGCAGCATATATTAGTAAAATCTCGTATCAATTGAAGTAGTAAAATTAATTTTATTTATTTATATAATTAATCACATGTTATAATCAATAGATTCATAACATTATTAATCACTTGTGAAACAAAATTGACCATATTTACATATATAATTAATTATGTGTACCATTAATCATATATTAATAATTATATATAATTATATTCATTTATTTTTAATCACTTATAAAATAAAATTAATCATATTTATACACATAATTAATCACATGACTCAAGTGATACGGGACAGATGTAAGTTAGGGTCTATGGGACAATTACTCCGACAACATTTTTTTTTCTTATATGTATTTGATAAAAAAATATTTTATCCCCATAAAAAAATAGGTGGTCACCATAAATATTTTTTTACGTGAATGTAAAAAGTTATAATTAAGAGATAAGAAAGACAATAAATTAGTATTAATTTTATTGTTTTAACTTTCTAATTTTTATTGTTTTGCTCTCATATATATATATATATATATATATATATATAATAAACACATATAGTTGGTGAGAAATACACACTTTGATTCTATTGTAATTTATGAAAGATTATAAGTAATTTGGATATTTTTTATAAAAAATTGTATATTTCATACAAATGTATAGTATATTTCTTCCGTGAAAATATAATATAATATAATATTGTCTTGCCACTGATTAAAAAAACACTGTTTTCTTTATCCCAACTAAACAAAATTTTTGGATCTAGCTGCCGCTGCAAGTGATCACTAGGTATATATTTTTTTTGGATGAAAATCATTTTCGGTTGGAAAAATCTCAAACTCCACTTAAAGAAAGTCGAAACAGTAAGTTTAATTTGGGTAACTATTATGAGTTAGAAGGAGAAAAATTAAATTTAACTAATTAATTTTATATTAATGGTATAACTGGAAAATTACAAAAAAACAAAAACTATTTTAAACAATAAAGAGTGATTAATCAAGTCAAACATTAGATTTTACCATAATCCTTATAGGAAGTTTAGTAATTAATTCTAAATAATTTCTTAAACATTAAATTCTATTTACATACTATGAATGATACATGTTGTGCAGATTGGGTCTATTGGGCAATGGTGTTTGCAATGGGTGGTGGTAGTTTGCAATGGCAAAGTTTGACCGATTAATTTTGGGGATCAAAATAAAAATAATATTTAAATACTTAAAATTCAACATTTCATATTTTTTATGCATTTTTCAACATTACATATAATTAAATGGAATTTGCATTTGTATATATGCTATCATGGTCATTAATACAAAAGTGAGTACACAAGATAATACAGTACACAACTATTAGTACAAAAAAATTATTAGTATAAAAAAATCACATCTACTTAAAGCATTGTCTTTGATTCCTTCAAATGCTTAAATTCATCAATAATTGAATTAGAACCAAATTTTTTAGTTATTTCCTTTTTATTATTTATGTAAATGATCGTGTTTCTTTTTCAAACGAAAGCATTGTACAACAAGCCAAAAGATGAGTGTTGTGAAGTAGATTTTTTTTCATGGCACAAACAGAGAGGGAAAATGGAGAACGGTGAAACAAGTTGCTCCCTTTATAATTTGCTCTACAATTACTACGTCACTTACCAAGTCCAACAAGGCTGATTCACTTCTTTTTACTTTTGGGTGTTGCTAGGTGCACCCAGCATTTTATCATCTTTCCAATTTTATCCCTTACACAATATTACGGAAGAAGTTCTTCCATAAATAGAAATCAAGCATTGGGTCGAACATTTTTTTGATGTCAAAGTAATAGTTATGAATAGTCATCGACTCCCGATAAAGGGTAGAAGAGTACGACCTATTATGGGTCATACAATGCATTATAGACGTATGATTATTACGCTTCAACTGGGTTATTCTATTACACCTCTTAAAAAGAAAAAAACTTAAATCAAAATACTTAATAGCATGGCGATACATTTAAAAGTCGCAATATACTAGACTTTCTAATTCCTTTAGAGATTTATCTAAAAGATTTGCGATATAACTAGGAAGACATTTCAAATATATATTAAATTTAATATTTATTTTTTTAATTATTATACAATGTAATTGGCTCATTAAATATACATCAGAAATTTTAATGTTATGTATAACAACATTATTTATTTTACAATGTAATTGGCTCATTAATTCAGTTGATTAGAACGTTGAACTAATAATCTGGAAGACATAGGTTTGAATCTTGGTTGGATCATTAATTTTAAATTAATTCGTCATAAATATTTTTTTTTTTAAAAAAACTTATAGATGAAGTTCTTCCATAAGATTGTGTAAGAGGGAAAATTGACAATATGATAAAATTCTGGGTGCACCAGCAATTCTTCATGGTGCACCTAACAACACCCTTTACTTTTTTTAATGATAGTTTGTTTGGACTTGCTGCTGGCCTGCGTTTTTATTGTAATGTAGTTGAACGGAACCATTTGGTGACCAAATGGGCTTTTCACTTTGGACTTAGATACAACATTTATAAAAATTGAATACGGAACAGGTTTATATTACCGGACTTGCACCCCCCATTATTCAATGAAAATATAATAATACCTTTAATGAAATTTTCACCTATCATTTTTTAATTCTAACACCTTCCTTTTTCCTTCTCCAACCCGCGACAGCATCCCTTCCTTGACGGTACACCCACCGCGACGATACCCCTCCCTCGATGGCACCTCCTCCCTCTCTCGATGACTCCTTCTTCCGTGTGTCTCCTCATTCTCGCGCTCCATCATCCTCCTTCCTCCTCCCGTGAAGGTAAGTCTCCTTCTTCATTTTCTTTTCTTCATCCTCGTTTCTCCCTTCATCAAATTTAATTAACTATAAAAAAAAACTTTCAAAATGACATTTTTGTATGCAAAAAATGCTTTCAAAATTGTTGTTTTGAAAGCATTTTTGCTTACAAAAAGTACATTTCTGAAAGCAATTTTTTTAAAAATCTGAAAGCATATTTTCTATATTCTAGAAAGGGGGGGGTGGGGGGGGGGGTTCCAAATATCATTATTGTGCTTATTGAAAACTCATTCTGAAAGCAATAACTACAATCGAGGGTAAACTTTTTGAAAGTGTATTTGTATCTTTCAAAAAGGGCGTTTCATAAAGTACTATTTTGCCTTATAGAATGATCATTCCGAAAGCAAAAATTGCAAATGGCAAAAATAGTATTTTCAGAAGTGCGTTTGTATCTTATGGAATGGTTGTTCTAAAAATACTATTTTTCTTATAAAAAAAAGTGTTCCATAAAATTTTTTCTTCTGGAAAGATTATTCTGTAAGAGTTTTTATACCCTTATGGAACACCTGTTTTGAAAATAGATCTAGACCTCAAAATAGGAAAAAGTTGAGTATAGTTGAGAAGAAAAATTGAGTTAGAGAAAAAAAGAATGAAAAAAGGGAAGCTCTAAATTTACACGAGATGCAGGAGAAAGAAGAGAAAGAAAGAAGGTAAAGGAAAAAAATAAAAGAAATATGTTGGTGTTTTTTTTAAAAAATAACTAAGTATAAATTTTATTTTCCTTATAATATTCACACATCATGTTCAATTTAATAATATTTAATTAAAGATCTAATCAATACATTAAATTAGATATTTATAACACAAAAGTTAATAATACCGGCCGTATGCGGTCTTGGAGAGGGATTGTGTTGGATGCTTGACCAAGTGATTTAGATATTCTTTTAATTAATAATAAAAATTTAAATTAGTCCAAAATTGTGAGATAATTTCCATCTTTGTCACACTATAATTTTTTTAACATATGTCATCCGTGTTAATTTCCCTCACCGCATACTTCGTTCTGAGATGGGAAAGGACCCAAATGCATGGCTCTACAGTTTTTTTTTTTTTTCTTTCTATTGACCTTTACGAAGTGGTCAATACTTATTGGTTAGCATGTTTTTATTTTCTTACATAGATGGCAGCAACATTATTTAGAGAACTGCTAGGAAAATATTTTCTATCGTCACACTTTTTTCTTTCTTTTTTTTGGAAGTTATTACAAAATTTTCATAATAAAAAGGATTGTTGAGAAAGAAAGGAAAATGGAATAAAAAATATATATTATTGTATTTTTTTCTTTCTCAACAGTATGTAAACTATTTTACGCGTCTCACCAATATAAAAATTTTACATATTTTAATTATGAAAAATTTCTTAATAAAAAGGATTTTTTACATGTCTTGTACTTGTTTTTAATTTTTTATATTGTAATTATTAAAAAATGGAATATGATTGAATAATAGAGAACGTACTTATCTGTAAAGTATTTAAAAGATAGGCAATTGTCCCTGTTTAGGGTGCTTTTAGAAACAAATTCTCAAAATAGGGCTCTTCTGGAGATATTTCCCAGGGGGTGCTTTTTTTGCACGTACCCTACATGGGAAGCGCCAGTTGAACTGGCGACTTCATGCATGTCCGACAAGTGGCAAGCTCTGGACGAAAGCGCAGACATGGCTGGCGATTTCACGTTGCAAGTCGCCATTCCCGTTAGCGCTTTGACTGCAGCAGGGTCAGGCAGCAGCAGCAGCAATGCAGGGCTAGCCATAGGTGCAGGGAAACGCCAATGGCAATGGCGTTTCCTGCCTCCTGAAGGCGCTGCTTCCATTGGCGCGTCGTTCTTCTTTTTAATCCGTTTGGCCTTCAAATTGTAGTCTGCGTTTTTGAGTTTGCAGAGTGAAGAGAGAGTCCTTGGTTGGTGTTTTTCTTGCTTGGTTGGTGCTGTTTGCCTGTGTTCCTCCATTTTTCTAAAAAAATTGTAAGTTATATATTGAAGCTTTTCTATATTTTTATTTATATTGATGTTTATATTCTGATAATATAATGGTTTTAGGTAGTATAAGATAATAATTTTGTATAATTTAGGTAGTGTAAGATAATAATTTTGTATAATTTAGGTAGATAGTGTAAGATGATAATAATTTTGTATAATTTAGGTAGGTAGTGTAAGATAAAAATAATAATTTTGTATTGTTTAGGTAGTATAAGATAATAATTTTGTATAGTTTAAATAGTGTAAGATGATAATAATTTTGTATAATTTAGGTAGGTAGTGTAAGATAATAATAATAATTTTGTATAATTTAGGTAGGTAGTGTAAGATATTTAGTTTAAATATTTAATGATAGATTAGAAATAATTTTATGTATTGTAAATTATTAATTAAAAAATAGGTTTGAATTAAATTTTTTATATTATGTTAATTTTAATTTTAATTATTATTAGTTTCATTTGTTATGTTTAAATTAGAATAATTTTAGGTATTTTAAATTAGTGATGTTGTATGTTAAATTATTGTTCTCATAATTATTTGAAGTCATTAATTTTGTATATATTTGTTATGATAGATTAAGAATAATTATATGTAGTATAAATTCGTAATTTTAAATTAGGTTAGAATTAAATTTTTTATATTACGTTACTTTTAGTTATTATTATCAGTTTCATATGTTATGTTTAAATTAAAATAGTTTTACGTATTTTAAATTATTGATTTTGTATGTTAAATTATTTAACGCGTAATTATTTGTAGTCATTAATTTATATATTTAAATTTATATTTGTTTGTAATTTAATTTATTTATAGAATATATATGAATTAGGTTATTTGTATAATATATTTTGTTATTGAAATTTAAAAAATATAATTTCTTATTTATTTTAATTAATTTTGTGTAAATATACTTAATTTGTGTATGTATAATTAATGTATAAATTTTATTGTCAATTAATTGTATTATATTTTATTTTGTAGGCTCAATGGCTTCTTCATCGTCATGCTCATCAAGTATACAAACTAGGTCTGGTCCAATTGATAGTGACGTGTTGTGGATGCAATCCAAGCATGTTTCAGAACATGTTTGGAATGGGGAACCAGACAGAAAACTACACATCAGGCGAGCAGTCCCGACGTATCAAGGTGAAGAACAAATACCAGAGGAAATTGTTCCTTTGCTTCGGCAATGTGGGTTTTATTGGATCATGAGAATGGGATACCTAAAGATAAATGCGGCCTTAATTAGTGCGTTCATTGAAATATGTCATGTGGCCATATCGACGTCCTTCTCTATCGTAAGCCATCGTCCATTTTTCTTTTGAGATGCGATCAATCCATGTTGCTATGGCTGGACTCAGTTCACGAAATTTTTCTAAATTTTGATCAAAAATGTGCTTGCAAGGAGTGTAGGCTGCATAAAATTAGTTATGAATAACAATTTAAAGTATAAATGAAAGTAAAATAAACGTGGCCATCAAATATGAAATTTTACCCAACTTCTTCAACATTTCTTTTTGTTTGACGTTATTGAATTTTCGATTGAAGTTGCTTGCTATGTGTCGCACGCAATAGACATGATAACCGTGGGGAGGTTGCCAACCAAGTGCTTCGTTAGCGACGGCGGACTTGATACTCGCGTGTCGATCAGATATGAGACAAATACCATTCTAATCAGTGACGTGTTCACGCAAGTGTGCCAAAAACCATGACCACGCTGTCAACGTCTCACCTTCAACCACCGCGAATGCTAGAGGAAGGACGCCACCATTTCCATCTTGTGATGTGGCCATTAAGAGGGTCCCCCGGTATTTGCCGTACAAATGTGTGCCGTCAACTTGTATGATTGGCTTACAGTACTTGAAAGCTTCTTTACATTGCCCAAAAGTCCAAAAAACTCTATGAAACTGACGGTGTTCGCGACTAACCGTATTCCCAACGATAAAATCGTCATGTAGTACTTGAAAATATGATCCAGGAGAATGATTTTGCATGTGTGTTAGCCACGACGAAAGTTTCGCATATAACTCATCCCAATCGCCATATTCAATTGCAATGGCTTTCTGTTTCGCCAACCAAGCTTTTTTGTACGACACCTTGTACGCAAATTCACTGTTAATCCTCTCTTGAATCAAAGAAATTTTTATTGATGGATCTTCTCTGATCATGCCTGTCAATAACATAACAAAATTTAAATGATAATTTAAAAAATGAACATAATATGAACATAAAATACGTACCTACTACACAAGTGGCAATTAAATCTGAATCAAGTTTCTCGTGATCTTGTGTCATGGTCATATTCAGACATGTGTGTGGTCCACTCCATTGTGTGACTTTCCACGTATCTGTTTTTTTAGATATAATTGCCCTCATATAGAAAGGGCAAGGATACTCTGCATTTTTATTCACACAACAAACCACATACTTGTTCGTTTTGCTTTCAACAACTTTGAAGCTTTGATGCACCTTCATAACATATTGTCTGACTGCATTTTTTACCGCATCTTTACTATCAAATTCCATGCCAACATATAATTCTTGGCCAACATTAAAGGTTGACGGCATCTCCAAACCGCAAATGTCCTCCTCATCAGGATAAGTCCAGTTGATATTGTTATAATGTGAGGCATCATTCCAAAATGGATTTTCAATTCGTTGTGCACCTAACAGTTCAAAATAAAAAACCAAATAATACTTATTTAGCATTGAATACAATTGTCATCAAATAATAAATGTATTGTCTAATTTTTTTATACAACACATTATACCTTCTGCTGGGTGAACAATTCTTACTGGTTGAGGAATGTTGGTGACTTCATCGTCTGTGTCAGATATACCGTCAACACTGTCATCTTCGTCTAAAGACTCTTCAACGTATGAGTTAGACACAAGATAATCATCATCATCATCATCGTCTTCGTCAATATGTAAATTACTCATATTTGTTGCCGGTTGTGTCTCATCATTAGATAAGTAATTTCCACATGATGTAAGCGAATTGGCAGAATGAAACATTGAACCACCAGCCACATCCTTTTCTATGTACAATTCCAGAACTGACATTTGGTCTTGTTGTTTAAAACTTTCCAACATTGTTTCAATGTCTTCGTCGTCACAAATTTGCAAGGCAATATATTTTCCTGACACTAAAAATCTACAGCTAATAGCAGAAATAATTTCATTATTTTGTAACTTTACCTTATCTCCAATTTTTTTCTTCAAAGCATTGAAACTAATTCCACGTTTAATCTGAATCGCTTTTTTACTGCCTTCAAATATTACACCATCATTGTCTTCATATACCCTTCCATTGAAATACAACACTGTTATAACCGAATTCATCGTGTACCTACAAAAATAATATTTGAACACATCAAATAAATTACAAAATGGGTATCACAAAAAATCATTACTGAAACTTCAAAATAAAACAATTTTAAAAATAAATTAACTTAAAATCAATTTCACATTAAGACACTTTAAAAAAATTAACAATTTCAATGTAGTAATTTTAAACTAATCAAGATGTAATTAAAATTATTAACTTTAAATAAATTTCACATCAACACACTTAAATAACACAAACGATTTTATAAAACTTAATTTTTTAACCAAAACTAATAAAATTTAATCACAAAAGATCTCTTTATTGGAACTTCACATTCAATTTTTCTTTTAAAATTTTTTAATTAACTTCAAATTACTTTTATGGGACAAACTTATAAAAAATGAACAATTTCAAAATAGTCATTTTTAACAGAAAATTTAATAATTCATTAACAAAGTTAGTAGTATAAATAATTAATTTTAACCATTAATAACTTAAAAATGGAAAAAGGTAATTACAAAATTACTACAAATATAATAAAATACTTGTAGTACGAGGAAAAATAAAGCATCAAATAACACTTTCAAATTCAACGTTTCTACATTTTTAACTCACCAACAAACCAACCTAATTTATTTAAAAATATACTACAAATACTTACTTCAAATACTTGCTTCAAATAAATATCATCTATAATTTTTTTTTATTCAAACTTCATACGTCCATCAACACCAACCTAATTTAATTAAAAAAATAATACAAATTTCATATTCCAAATATTTTCTTCAAATAAACATCGTTACACAATTTTTCTGTTTATTTTTTAAATTTAAACACACACTAACAAGCCTTTTAAACATAAAACCTAATATAATTTTTTTTTAAAAAAATGCTTCATACAACATAAATTTCTAAAGCCACCAAAATACCAAAGCTACAAAAACGAGAACAAAATTCAAAGGGAAAGCGCTGAAGAAAAAATATAAAAGCTAATATAATTTTTTTTTAAAAAAAATTGCTTTTCATCCCATAGAAATTTTCAAATCAACTAAAATGCTACAGCTGCCGCAACGAAACCAGAATGTTTAAACGAAAGTGCTTCATACCACAAGATATTCAAAATGCTTAAGCTACGAAAACGAAAGTAGGATATTAAAAAGGAAAGCTCAGAACAAATGTAGAAGCCTCTGAGAAACGAAGGTATTTAAACACCTTCAAACGCCATCACCATTGGCGTTTCCATGCAAATTGCAGGTACCAATGGCGCTTCCCAGCATCAAAAGTGAAAACGCTGTGATGAGTGGCGCTTCCCTGCAAGCCTCTGCAACTGCAACAAGGACCTAGGGTCTGCACAACAGTCGCCACTGCTGCTGGCGCTTCCAAAGGACCTAGGGCCTAGTCGCCACTACTGCTGGCGCTTCCATAGACAGCTCAGCAAAAGTGAAAACGCTGCTGACAATGGCGTTTCCGTGGCCACGTGCCTCGTCCAGCTTGAAGGCGCCATCAGAACTGGCGCCATGCATGGCCAGTTACGTGAAAAAGGACACCCCTTAGGAAATAATTTCAGAAGAGCCCTAGTTTGGGAATTTGTTTCTAAAAGCACCCTAAACAGGGAAAATTGCCTTAAAAGATAATATACCTATTATTTATTTAATTTAAAGTATATTATTAAAAGAAAATACAAGTCTACTGATATGACTCTTATTCTAATTTTTTTTTAAATATAGAGCACTAAATATTGTCGGGAGAGTCTTTGTCCCAAAAAAAAAGTGTTTTAATATTAAATAGGTCAAATCACTTATTTGGTCATTTATCTTATTTTTTTTTTTAATTTGATCTTTTATTTTTTAAAAAATTCATTTTAGTTATTTATCTTTTTAAAAAAATTTAAAATAATTGTTTCGTGCATCTAATGTTAATCTCCTTAATGAAAAAAAAAAGATATTAACAACTAAAAATTATCATGTAAGATTTTTTCCCTTTAATTACAATAACCCTCAAAACTTACCCTTTTCTTCACATCAGGCTTTTCGGAAGCAATAGAATCAGGGCTACTCTTAATCTCTTTCTTATTGAAACCTGCTCTTAATCTCTTTCTCATTAGAATTGTTATCGTCACCGTCATGGAACCTCACAATCTTGGAACTCCTCTCACTGCTACTCACTTGATGCAACAACACCGTTTTGGAGTTCAAAGGCCACTTCCCAAAATCCCTAACTTGAACACGAAAATCCTCTTTCTTTTTCATTATTTAGTGTTTTGTTTCATCTTGTAATTTGGGTTTGCAGATCTGGGCAGTGATGGTGTGTTTTGGGGGTGGTTGGGTGATGATTGACAATGTTGGGCTTCTTGAAGTTACAAATCTAAGTTGTTTTGGGCATATCTAGGCGACTAAGGTTGATGGTGCACACAATGTGGTGCTTGGGATTGTTCGAGTTTGACTCGCTATGATCGTTGTTGGGTTAGAAGGTTGTGGTGATGAGTGCATGGTGCTTGTAGGAGTAGAGGAAGAAACTTATTGTTTATTTTATTAATGGTGTTAACATTATACAAAAGAAAGGATTATTTTCAACTCTTTTAAGCAGAAAAAAATATTAGAATGAATTTTTTGAAAGATAAAATACTAAGCTAAATAAAAAAAAAATAAGATAAAAGATTAAATAAATCATGTATTAAGTATTAACACTCGTTTTTTGTATATATTGCATTTCAGTAGTCTTTGGGCCAACGATTCCGTGTCTAGTTAGTCATTATCCTTAAAGCCCAAAAGCAACAGAAAGCTATTAATTTAAATATTCTCTAACAATTTTGGGTGTAAATTTTAATTTTCTTTCAAATAGTTTTAATTTTGGCATTTGATAGTAACTAGCACACTTTTAATTATTTCATCAATGTTTCTTAAATTATCAAGACTATTACCTATTATACTTTTTTTTTATTTCTTACTACTTTCTTAAACACTTTTCAAAATTTATCTCTTTATTTCTTTTCACCACATTATCCATTATATTACTATTTTTTTTCTCTTCTAATATTTTTCTTCTCTCTTTAAAATATAGACTTCAAAACAATCTAAAACAAAAAATTGAATTATATTTAAGATTACATTTTGCTTCAACATAATGTATACATTAGTTTATTTGACAAATAATATTAAATTCATATTTAAAATAATAAAACTAATATTTTAAAATTTAATAAGATATTTTCCTAGAATTAAAATAAATATTAGTCACATAAAATCTCATCATTTTTTCATTGTCATTAAATATATAAATTTGATACTTTTTAAAATATAATTTTTCATGTAAAAATGTGATATGAATATTAATTTTAAATTAATCAATAATTATAAAAAATGCTATTAACTGTTTTCTTAACTAAACTTTTTACCTTAATGGATTTGACTCCCAATAAATTAATTTAATGTATTTTACCTCTAACTTTTTAAAATACTTTCAAATTTTATCTTCTGTCATTGAGTTATTGTGATAAGCTAAAATAATTGCATTGCTTACTCTCTTCTTCTTCTTCTTTTTTTAACTTTTTGATGAATTTTACTCTAAATTTTTTTAAATTTTGACAAAATTTATCATTAACTTGTTATTTTTTATGAATTTTACCTTTAACAAATTAATTTGACATATTTTATTTTAATATTTTTAAAAACTTACAATTTTTATCTATCGTTGTTGAGTTAACGTAACATGTTGACATAATTGTTAATACTTGCTCTTTACCATCATAATTTCTCTTTATAAATATGTTTTTATTTATGTTTCTTAACTTTCTTTATATTTTTGTAATAATATTTCTATATTAAAATTAAAAATATTTTTATATTTTTAATTTGATTTTAACGTAGTAACGATAAAAAGCTTTGGTTACTGTGTGCGGAAGTGTTCTCAGTTGAAGATTAGTTATGATGTTGATAGAAATTAAAATAGTAAAACACGAACTTTGACAATTTTAAGAGCCAGTTTATTCTACAAAGTCTTACGTTGGATTCTTTGGAATAACTTTCTTTAGTTAGATGTCTTTATTATTAGAATATCAAAAGTATCCTTATATATTGATCAAAGATTATTTTGTATAAATAATAAAGAAGTGAATATAAAACCAAAATAAAACAAACCTTTTTTTGTGCACATTGTCGCAATGGAGACTGAATTTAAGGGAGTTTTCTTTAAGGTATCATCTTATATTTCATGAATTACATTATATTTCTAAGAATATTATCACTAGAAATGTTATTCTTGGGTATATTTTTTTAAAAAAAAATATTTGATTTCATTTTAATATTCTTGAAAATATCTTTTACAATTTTAAATAATTCAAATAAAAAATAAAGTTTCTAGTATTTAGAAAATAACTTCTCTCATTTTCATGGGAACATCATTTTTCATCCATGGGAACAAAAACATAGGAAAATAAGATAAAAATGAAAGTTGTAACTTTCCCAAAAATCAATGATACCCTTAAATAATTTTGCAAAGCTTGTAACAAACATAAGGATATAACATTCCCTCTTTTATATTTTGGAAATCAACTCTTAATTTGTTAAACAAACACACTCTAGTCTTCATGCATTTATTCCAACCCTCTCCGTCTCACTATTAGATCGATTTTAGTGGGTTAAATAAAATAAATTGACACCACTTTTTTTATCCTTGTCTTATCACATAATTAAGTATTTATTTAATAATTTTTATTAAAAAAAATTATTTGTAAATTTCACTATCAAGTTTATTAATATAAATTAGAAAGAGTTTATTTAATAATTTTGCTATGAACCTTATTAAAATAAAATTTCTAGTTTATGGAATGAAAATTTTTGTGGGGCTTATCTTGTTTAAATTTTAGAACAGTTTATTTTAAAAAAATAATATTAAATGAATTAGTAATATTTTATAGAGTACATTACATTTTATTCTCTTGAAAAAAATTAATAATTTTTTTGATAAAATATATTCTTTATGAATGTCTTTATAATACGTATTAAAAAAATACTTATTAGTATTTTTTTTAATGAGTATACTGATTAGTATTTAAGTAAAACTAGGGGAAAACTAGTCAAACCCCAGAATCAATTAACCCATGATTCTTGCCATTTGGTTGGTGTGGTACCAATACACTGATAAATACATACCTAACCTCTGATTCCATTTAACACGTTCCTGTTGTTTTTGCTTTAATTAAGAACAATAATGTACGTGCTGATAAAGTGTGTATCTCTTTTCCCTCACCTACCCACCTTTGATGAAAGTTACCAGTTGAGAATCTTTAAATCTAATAAGTTGCTCCAGCCAAAAAGAAAAACACCTCCCAATCAACATTAGATTGGGGTCCCCTGCAATTGACTAAAATACTGGCCTAGATATTAATCACAATGATAAAACTGATTAAGCTGAAATAACTACTATGTTAGTTGATTCAGGTGTTTGGTAATTAAAACTTGCTAACATAATACTTAGTCTATATTAAATTTATGCTATAACAAATTCACATTATCAATCAACAAATTAACATGACTATAATTTTAAAAATAATTATTATAAAAATTAATACTGTGATTTTTTTTGGCACATATATAATAATATGTGATTGAATAAATATAAAATATTTTTATATTTTCAGTATATTCTAATTAATTTTTTAATACTCTGCATTACATTACAATCACACTACTAATACTAATATTGCATTCGTTAAAATGACATTAAATTTAAATTTCATATTCAAGTTTGATGGATAAATTAATCATTAAAAATAACTTGTCAAATTTTTTAACACAAATTAATCATTAATAAAATTGATATATATTTTACACTCATTACATGTTAATCCAAAAATCATTTCAGAATGCAAAAACTTACTAAACAAAACTTGGTAGGATAAGTTTTGCATTACAATACAATCATTTTAATTGGCAAGACTTTCTACATTTACCCCAAAACTGCACAAGGCTTGTTTCATTACACAACCTTAGATTCATCGTACTAATGAATCCACACTGCATTTATCAGTCAGACATACTAGAACTAGATCCTTAAATATTGCCTCAACTACCCCATTTACCATTTTTTTTTAGTGTCATACCCAAAATGGAGAGTCCCACGAATTAAAGGAAGAGCCTCCCTGAATAAAAAAAATCTGACGTTCAGATTGTGATGGTTCCTTTAAGCATCTTAGGTGTGATCTCATTTCACACTAATGACACAATTCACTAGCATCTGAGTCACGCAAAGTCACAAACACATTGCCCTTGCTCAAAAGTTTCATACCCCAAAATACCCTTTTGCTTATTTGTCCTGTGAGACACAAAGGATAAGCCTGCTGTGATTCTGTGAAAGAGGATCTGCCACAAACAACTCATCAGAATCTTACAATTTTCAAACCTTAAAAATAAAAAAAAAAAATAAAAAAAAATAAAACATTTTTTCCTTCCCCAAAATATGACACCCTTAAATGCCTTCCATTGAAACTTAATCTCCACAGCTTCAACGCCTTCCATTCATTTTTCCCTTCCACACTTTGTGGTGTTTTCTTGTGAGACAATGATAACCTTGAATCTGTCCTTTCCTTCACAGGTGGACACTCAGTCACCAACCACCTACTATTTCCCACCAGATCTCAAAACCATACTTTATCCCTCCCACAAAAAATTCACCCATTCATTTCCACAAAATCAAAGCTTTCAAATTATAATATTACTTTTGAGTGATGAAAGTTTCTCTTAATTGAGACTAATTAATCGAGGTATACTAATTTATTTAAGCGACTGACTTCTCTAAATAATTTTTTTTTATCTATAGGAATCCAAAACAAATATAAGAAAATTTACAATAATTTATATTATATTTAATTAATTGAGTTAGACTTTTTATTATATAACATCACTTTAATTATATTATATAATTTATCACCACTATATATATATAAAACATAGTTCATATTTTATATAATAATATAGCCTTCAAAGGACTATAATACCGTCAGCCACACTTTACACCCCATCCTCACTCACACACTCCAATGAAGTCATAACAAGAAGAAGAAAAAGAAGAAAAAAAAACACTTCCCAGAGTTCAAAGACCTCAAATTCCACACCAAACACTAATTCCTCTGTTCTCTCTGTTTTTCAGTATTTTTTCTTCCCTCTCTGCAGTAGCAGCAGCACTGATGGAACGTGCTCGCAGGCTTGCAAACCGCGCCATTCTGAGGCGTCTGGTTTCAGAGGCAAAGCAGCATCAGAAGAATGAATCCGTGCTGCACTCTTCCACCACCCCCATACTGCTCTACTCTTCCTCCAGGTGCATGTCCTCTGTTTCCTCCCCTGTTCTTCGAAGCAGGGGATCCAAAACAGAGACCCTTCTGGGAAGAAACATGAACATATCACGCAGCGTTGTTGCTGGTGCTGGTTCCGCCCGATCCATCTCGGTTGAAGCGCTTCAACCGAGTGACACTTTCCCCCGGCGCCACAACTCTGCCACACCCGAGGAACAGAGCAAGATGGCAGAGTCGATTGGATTCGAGAGCCTCGACTCCCTCGTGGACGCCACGGTGCCTAAATCGATCCGCTTGAAGGAAATGACATTCGGGAAATTCGATGCAGGGCTTACAGAGAGCCAGATGATAGAGCACATGAAGGACTTGGCCTCAAAGAACAAGGTTTTTAAGTCCTACATTGGCATGGGGTACTATAACACTCATGTTCCACCAGTGATCCTGAGGAACATAATGGAGAACCCTGCTTGGTACACTCAGTACACACCTTACCAGGCTGAGATATCTCAGGGGAGGCTTGAGTCATTGCTGAATTACCAAACCATGATCACCGACCTCACCGGCTTGCCTATGTCGAATGCTTCATTGCTTGATGAGGGTACTGCTGCTGCTGAAGCAATGTCTATGTGTAATAATATTCAGAAAGGGAAGAAGAAGACCTTCATTATTGCAAGTAACTGCCACCCTCAGACAATTGATATTTGCAAGACAAGAGCTGATGGTTTTGATCTCAAGGTTGTGACAGCAGATCTTAAGGACATTGATTACAAGTCTGGGGATGTTTGTGGTGTGCTTGTGCAGTACCCTGGCACTGAGGGAGAGGTTTTGGACTATGGAGAGTTTGTGAAGAAGGCTCATGCTCATGAGGTGAAGGTTGTTATGGCAAGTGATTTGTTGGCACTGACTGTGTTGAAGCCTCCTGGGGAGTTTGGGGCAGATATTGTTGTTGGCTCGGCTCAGAGGTTCGGGGTGCCAATGGGGTATGGAGGGCCTCATGCAGCTTTCTTGGCCACTTCACAAGAGTACAAGAGGATGATGCCTGGGAGAATCATCGGGGTCAGTGTCGATTCTTCCGGAAAGACCGCTTTGAGGATGGCAATGCAAACTAGGGAGCAGCATATCAGGAGGGACAAGGCTACCAGCAACATTTGCACTGCTCAGGTAAACTACTTTTGATTTTTTGGTAGTTCAATCATTTTTAGTCATTGGCTTTGGCGTGCAAAATTGCAAAAGCTATTAAGAACTTAAATATCCAATATTTTGATTTTAGTTAGATTGTACTGATAATATGCAAAGGTTTTTTTACACTTTCATCTAATCTTGGATTGTCATGTATGGTAAGATTGATGACTTTTACAGTATTAATTAGAATGCACTGCCAGAATAAAGGTTTTTTACACTGTTATCTAAGCATGGATTTTCACGTATGGTAAGATTGTTGTGTTTTGCAGTAATTAGAATTAGAATGCACTGACAGTAGAAAGGTTTTATTCGTTGTCGTCTAATTATGGATTGCTATGTATCGTAAGATTGCTAACTTTTGTAATAATTGCTTTGAAAGTCATATTCAAGGTGATTTTTCACCGACTGATAGTATATCAAATTTTTATACTTTGTATCAAAATTAAACTCTAATTTTTTCAACTATGTATTCATGTTTCAAATGATATTTTTTGTTTTGGAACTTTCTGTTAAGGATGGATTAGCATGAAGCCTTGTGTTAGTGTGTTCCTGGAGCTTCTTTTTTTTATTTTTTATTTTGTTTGACTTGGTTGATGATATTTTTGATACTGGTTGGTTTTGTTTAGGCACTGCTTGCAAACATGGCTGCCATGTATGCTGTGTATCATGGACCCGAAGGCCTGAAGAACATTGCACACCGTGTTCATGGTCTTGCTGGGGCATTTGCTCTTGGATTAAAGAAACTTGGAACTGTGGAAGTTCAGGACCTTCCCTTCTTTGACACTGTGAAGGTTAAGACTTCTAATGCACATGCAATTGCTGATGCTGCTCTCAAGAGTGGAATAAATTTGCGAGTTGTAGATGGAAACACTGTGAGTGTTGCTTTTTGTTGCACCAAATCAGTTAATTGTATTTGCTTGTCTTTGGATGATGGAGCTTGGTTGCTTTTCAGATCACTGTTGCTTTTGATGAAACAACCACATTAGAGGATGTTGATAATCTTTTCAAAGTTTTTGCTGGTGGAAAGCCGGTAAGTATGATTACATATTATATATCCATTTCACAATTATCGATTATGTCATTACTCATGATTTTGATGTTAATCTATATACAGGTCCCCTTCACTGCTGCATCTCTTGCACCAGAAGTTCAGAGTGCGATTCCTTCTGGATTAGTTAGGAAGAGCCCTTATCTGACACACTCTATCTTTAACATGTATGTCCCTTTTCACAAACTTTGAATTCATGTGATTATGTTATGGAAACTTACATCAATTTTATTTGTCTCTTCATAGGTACCAAACTGAGCATGAGTTGCTTAGGTACTTGTATAAGCTACAATCAAAAGATCTCTCACTATGCCACAGTATGATTCCACTTGGATCTTGTACAATGAAGCTGAATGCAACAACTGAAATGATGCCTGTGACATGGCCCAGCTTTACTGATATTCACCCTTTTGCACCAGTTGACCAGGCTCAAGGTTATCAGGTAATTCTATGTTTAAATAATCTTACAACAATTATGACTCAAAGAAATTCACATATATATACTGTTGCGTGCCTGAAAATATGGGATAGAAGTCGTGTTTTCTTTGTCTAAACAATCAAATCTGGTATCAGGAAATGTTCAATAATTTGGGTGAACTGTTGTGCACCATCACTGGGTTTGACTCCTTCTCCTTGCAACCAAATGCTGGTGCTGCTGGAGAATATGCCGGACTTATGGTTATTCGTGCATATCATTTGGTATGGATCATACTTGGATCTTTATGATAAATTGATAATTTATTAGGAAATTTATGGTTCTTCTGATTTACTCTTAGGATATAAAAGTTTTTGTGTGATTATTGAATGTGACTTTGTATTTTCATTTCAGCCTATTGTACAATAGCCTTAGTTGTGCCATTTTCTATTGCTACATATCTAAAAGAGATGCGATGATTTTCCTACATTACTATCTCTGATTAAATTCCTGTGATGCTTCTTACTTCTTTTGGCCATTGGAAACTGTAGGCAAGGGGAGACCACCACCGCAATGTTTGCATTATACCTGTCTCAGCACATGGTACAAATCCTGCTAGTGCTGCTATGTGTGGAATGAAAATTGTCTCTGTTGGAACTGACGCCAAGGGTAACATTAATATAGAAGAATTGAGAAAGGCTGCCGAAACACATAAGGACAACTTATCTGCACTTATGGTACAACTTGCTTCCTATAGAATCTTACTCATATTATTTACTCTATACCAGATAATTGAGGGTATTGTCAAACCTAGGCATTTTTTTACATTAGTTTGGTTTTAATTTAAATTGCAGGTAACATATCCTTCAACTCACGGTGTTTATGAGGAAGGTATTGACGAAATTTGCAAGATTATTCATGATAATGGAGGCCAAGTATATATGGATGGTGCCAACATGAATGCTCAGGTTTGTTTTTCTATACATATGTTTACATTCATGCGTTTAGTGTTGGGCCAAGTGTCTGTCTCGTATAGTTCTCCGGGTACATAGTAGTTCAGGATGATATTGTATTACCAAAGACATATATAGTTTATGGAACTAATTTCTCTCTATTTTTTAATCTTCAAATTGTGAATTGATCCAAAATTTCAGTCATGTCTTACAAAACTATTGACTACTGTTTGTTTTATTGCCACATTCTTCATGTCATGTTGGTCCAAAATTATCAATTTGTGCCTAATTTTCAAAAGATGTATGTTCAAATGTTCAATTATCATTGGTTCATGTTTACAGGTGGGACTCACAAGCCCAGGTTGGATAGGAGCAGATGTATGCCATCTCAATCTCCACAAGACATTTTGCATCCCTCATGGAGGAGGTGGCCCTGGCATGGGTCCTATAGGTGTAAAGAAACACTTGGCACCATTTTTACCATCACACCCTGTGGTAAGCCTCTCTGTATTGTTAAGGATGACATTATGTATAATATGCATACATGTTTTCAATTATATTCAATAGATAGTGCATTGCTTTCACAAGAACTGAAATTCTTGTGAAGACAAAACATTTGTGTGACTTAGTTCTTGCTTTTTAATAACACCATTGTCTTTGTATTATTTTTTTTATCTGTTATCATATTAAAGATAGCAACTGGTGGAATTCCTGCCCCTGACAAACCTCAACCACTTGGTACCATCGCTGCCGCACCATGGGGCTCAGCACTCATATTGCCAATCTCTTACACTTACATAGCCATGATGGGTTCTAAAGGACTCACCGATGCATCAAAGATAGCCATTTTGAATGCAAACTACATGGCAAAACGATTGGAGGTTTGTCTCATTTTATAGATTACATGCATTTCTTTCAACCTTTTTTTCCTAGTTAGTATCATAATACTGTGATTCTGTATATGATCCTTGGTTTAACTTTGACTCCTACAGAATTATTATCCCGTTCTTTTCCGTGGAGTCAATGGAACAGTTGCTCATGAATTCATCATTGACCTGAGAGGCTTTAAGGTAAGTCCATTCCATGATTGCAGTTGTTCTTCAATTAATTAGAATTGTTCATGTTCTGATTACTTGTAAGCTATTCCCATTGTAGAATACTGCTGGAATTGAGCCTGAAGATGTTGCAAAGCGCCTCATGGACTACGGTTTTCATGCACCAACAATGTCATGGCCTGTGCCTGGCACACTCATGATTGAGCCAACTGAGAGTGAAAGCAAGGTATTACCTTACTGGAAAATTATTGTCCTTATGATGCCCCTTTTTCTTTGTAAATTTTTTGTGAACTAATTTATTCTTTAATTCAACTAAACATCATTGCAGGCTGAACTAGACAGGTTCTGTGATGCTCTTATTTCCATTAGACAAGAAATTGCTGAGATTGAGAAAGGAAATGCTGACATTAACAACAATGTACTTAAGGTAAAAACAAAAAAACACTGTTCTTCATTTGTATGATGTTACTAAGAAGAGAAATACTTGTTTTAGTTTGATTGTCTAGTAGTACACAACATTGGCTGCATATTTCATTCACAATTTCAACCAAGTTCGTGAACTTTTTATTGATTATCTATAATGTTCTACAGAGCGCCCCTCATCCACCATCACTGCTCATGGCTGATGCATGGACAAAACCATACTCCAGGGAATATGCAGCCTTCCCAGCTCCTTGGCTCCGTGCTTCAAAGTTCTGGCCTACCACAGGTAATCATGTAGTTGTTTACATTACTATATGTTTCTCATTTCAAGAAATTATTACTATGTAGTCCCAACCAATGTTCACGAGACACAACAACAATTTAAAAAATGTGGTTACATGTCTCATGGAGATTTGCCAGGATTATATGATCTTTTAGACAATACAAATACAATAATTTCTTTTTCTTATGACATCCTTCACGCAAGGAACCTACTCCATTATCTCTTGTTTGATATAGATTAGGAGGAATGCTAGCAACATATTCTCTTATACTCTCTTTCTAACACTCTTTTATTGGCTGAAAATCATGATTCCCACTAATTTGGGAATAGAACTGACCCAATGAGGAATAAGACTCAGATTTAATGGAACCTATGAATTTCAGCCAATAGAGTGTGTTACTAACATTTTCTATAGTCTATTGAAGAGGTGCTATGTTGTATGTAGTGGGCTAGTGGCTTCATAAATTTGTTTGAGAAAGAAATGCATAGACTAATTAATAAATGTAACATGTGTATCAGGACGTGTTGATAATGTGTACGGTGACCGCAACCTGATTTGCACCCTTCTGCCAGCATCACAGGCTGTTGAAGAACAAGCTGCTGCCACAGCATAGTGTGTTCAAATGACAACTATTTTCATTTCCCGTTGTACATAAACTCTTATTCCTATTCATACAGTTCTTGCACCTCTTGAATATTGCTTCATCATATGTGATAATGATGATAATCCACTGCTCTTAAGTTTCATCCAACCACAGGAAACAAAAAAAAGTAATTCGTATAATTGCTGCTGCTATTTTATTTTAGGAATGTATTTTAGGCCTATCTGTCACAATAATGTGAAAAAATGAATTTGATTCATGTAAACGAATTGTATAAAAAGAAAAAAAGAAAAACATTCAGCATTAGTTTCTTTTAATAAAGAATGCATTTGCCATAACTCTGACTTTCGTTAAAATTCTACAAGTTTGGTATACTAAATGACGGTTCTGTTATTGTATTTGTACCTCGTCTAACTATATATATATATATATATATATAAAGGGAATACATCTTGATATCTGGTTTTATTTTAAGATCACTTTATCCTTTAGTAAATATACACTTTGAATTTATGTTAGAAACTGCTCATACGTATGGATTTTTTTTTTCGTGTAAATCAATATATTTTCACCTTTTTTCATTTTCTTAGACCACTATCGAATAATTGTCCTCTTTCACTTAATATTTGTATAGTTTCTTCTCACATAATAATGTTTAACCAGAAAGGATGAGTGGACATTTATATTTCTGCCATGTCAAAGGAGCTTAGTTTTTTTTATTTTCTATTTCTCTATATTATATATATATATATATATATATATATATATATATATATATATATATATATATAAAGAACAATAATATATCAATTTGTCTTTTTGGTTAAGTGGCATAATGACATACTCTTCTCATTTTCACCACTTGCTATACACTTTAATTTCTTAAAACAAATTCATTTCATCAGTTTAAAAAACAGTCATTAATTTTTTTCTGCAACATTCTCCTGGGCAAAGATTTTAAAAGAATGAAACAATGTTATTTATGGGTTATTAAACATTCTCTCAAGTTACCTGATGTTGGTTTATAGTTATTTATTTTTAAGAAAAAAATTGCAGCAAGCCTTTTAAATATATTGAGGAAGGAAAACATTGATTTATCAACTTTCAAGTCAGTCTTAACTAACGTCACTCAAAACTTTTCATGAGCAATTTTGCTTGCAAAGATGAATTTGGACCCGTTTACAATTGATAAAGAAAACTGATATCAGAACTTCTATTTTCCCTGATTTGGTCAACTAATAAATGCTGACATGAAAAAATGAACAAATCTAGATTAATACATCTAAAGTTTTCAGTATAAGCAGATCATGGATTTTGGAATGTTTCTTTTTTACCTTCTATAAATAAATTATATAAAACAGTTTTTAATATTATAACAACTGGATAGTTGGAAGAATTTAAAATGTCTGTTTTTATTTAACATTATTATTATATTATATTTTTTTATTTAATTTTTTTACCACATAATTTGTTATGTTTTTTATGCGGTCTATTTTGTTATTTGACCGGGGGAATCTATTTTCAATTATTTTCAAACTAAACCCCCAAACATTTAAATTAAAATATAAATATATAAATTAAAGTATACCTTGAAAATTCATATGATAGGTAAGTGCATCTTAAAATAAATATTAGAGTATTCAGTCTTTTCATGTGATTTATAGCTATAATTGTCCTTTTGAATTTCGAATGCCTATATTAAAGAGAATGAAGATAAAGTTTGTATAAAATATTTTAATAAAAAAATCAATTCAGACAATCTTGTCATAAAGAAGTCATTAATTTAAATTTTAATTTAATAAAACGTAAATAAGTTGTAATTTATAATCAGTGACTGCTTAAAAAAATTATAATCAGTTATTGATGATTTTAAATTGTACTTAATTAGCACTTAATGATAATTTGTAATTAAGAGACTCAATTTAATTAAATGTCAGTAATTAGAAACATAATAAATATTATGTAAATGTTATTAAATATAGTTATTTATAATATATTTTATAAACATTTTTTAATTTTTCACAAGACAATATTTTGTATAAATTTCTTTCTCAAGACTATGCGACTCCTTTAAAACTAAAAAGACCTTTGTCCCCTAATTCTTTCATTCTACAATTATAACAATATTTGAGAGATGAATGTACCCCAAAACATTATTTATTCATTGTTTCAAACTTTAAAAATTTATTATGTATCCCTAAAAAAACTATTAAATATCAGGAGATAAAAAAAATAAACTTGATGGATTAATTTGGGTATGATCTAACTTCAATTTTTTAAAATATATCATGTGTGGTATGTAAATTTATGTACAACTTCCTTGATTTTTTCCACTAATTTGGGTCAAATCAGATTATACTATAACGATGATTATTAGAAGAAAAAGAAAGGGAATAATAATGAATGAATTATTTTTAAAGTAATTTATATTGTTTAAATAGTTGGAAAGTTAAAATTCCGCCTCTTCTATTTTTGTCTTTCTCACGTTATTAGAAAACTAAAGAACAGAAAGTTATACAAATATCATTAAAATCTATTTTTAAAATAATATAAATGGAAAAATATCATTCTTTTTTATGAATGTATAATTTTTTATTATAAATTCATTTTTAACACCATATTTTGGACATATTAAATTGAAATTATACATGGAATGAATAATCACAATCTCAAAAGGAATAATGAAAATTTAAACAAATTGATATAATAATAAAAGGGTAGTTTTATTTTGAGTCCCCAACTGCATACTATTACATGTAATAACATTTATTTAAGGAAAAAAAAACATAAACTAACATTCATAAGGATTATATTAGAAAAGATCAAATAGTTAACATCGGTAACGACACATGCACTGATTCAATTCATTGCACAAAAGAATTGCTGTATTCCATATTTCTGGACACATGTATCGGTGAAACAACTTTCTTCACAATAATCATATAATTTTACGTCACAAATTTTTGCTTCTATTACTTTCATCGGTCCTTCATTTCCTGTGTCACACACAAGTACACAAAATTCAATAATATATCATGAATTGAAAAATAAAAAACATATTTAAAAGCCAAAATGAATTTTTAAAAATTGTTATGCTTAAAATAGTGACTAGCTTGAGCAAATGAAAAACAAAACTTACCATTTCCAATGTAAAAAACAAGTAGAAGAAGCATAAATGAAGAGATGGCCTTCATCTTAATTTGATTTTAGAGGAATATACTCCTTTCTTCAATTTAATCCTTCCCAATGGGTTGATATGAAGCTATATAAAAAAGCACATATATCTAACTATATATATAAACGGAATACATTTTGATATTTATTTTTTTAAGATCACTTTACCCTTTAATAACTACACGCTTCCTTTATTAATGTTAGAAACTGCTTCCACTTAGGATCTTTGCTTTATGTAAATAAATTTATTTCTACCATTTTTCGTTCTCTTAGACCAATGTCAGTAATTGTCCTCTCCCACTTAATATTTGTACAATTTCTTCTCACATAATAATGTGTTTAATTAAAAAGCATGCACATTTATCTCATTTTATCAAAAAGGTATTGTTACATTTTGTTGTTGTGGCATAATGACATACTCTTCTCATTGCACTATAATTTCTTAAAACAAATTCATTTCATCAGTTATAAATCAGCCATTAATTTTTTTGGGAGTTTAAAAGACGGAAACAATGTTATTTATCTGATACTAACCATTTTCTCAAATAACCGGAGGTTAGTTTACACTTTGTCCAATTAACTACAAGAAAAAAGTTACAACAAGCCTTACAAAAATATATTGAGAAAAGAAGAAATATATTGAGAAAAGAAGAGATTGATTTATCAACTTTTAATTTGTGTCTTAGCTAATGTTACCGAAAAATTTTCGACAACAATTTTGTTTGGGGAATTTGACCCGTCTGATAAAAAACTAATATCCAACCAAAACTTATATTTTTCTTGAAATATTTCTTAAGTTTCTAGGTATAGTTGATGATTATTTTTTAGGACACACTGATAGAAGCTAGGGAAAGAGTTAGCTGTGAAAAGGATTTCAAAGTAATCTAGACAGGCTTGGATGAGTTCAAAAAATGAAGTGGCGTTGATTGCAAAACTTCAGCACCGTATAATCTTGTAAAGCTCCTTGGTTGCTGCATTGAAGGAGGATAAAAAATGTTTATTTATGAGTACATGGCCAACCATCACTTGGACTACTTTGCTTTTGGTTCGAGCCTTTATGATTCATTCTAAACATCTATTATAATCTTTCTATTTATAGTTTAGGAAATTAAGAAGACTGCAACTGCCATGTTAAATGTATGTATTTGACTAGATGAAACCAAAAGGAAGGTTCTATAGATTGGCGTAAGCGTTTCAACGTAACATAACTAGTGGCATTGCTAGCTAGAGGACTTTTGTATCTTCATCAAGAGTCTAGGCTAAGGATTATTGAGAGATCTAAAAACTAGCAATATTTCACTAGACGCAAATATGGATCCCAAAGTATCATACTTTGGCTTGGCTCGATCATTTTTGGGAGATCAAGTTGAGGCAAACACAAATAGGAAGCTGAACTGTTTGTTGAAGTATTAGGAAACAATGCATGTTCTCTGAAATCATGCGATGCATACAAGTAGCATTATTATGCACGTGCAACAATGACCAGAAGATATGTCTTCAGTGTTTTTAAATTTTAATGTTGAATTATGATAAATTATTGTCAAAGCCAAAAGTTCCTGGCTTAAACACTGAAATAGATGTTACATCCGAAGGAAATTCTCTCGTTAGCAAATCCCATATTGTGCTCAGTTAATGAGGTTAATTTCCATCACAATGTTAGATGCATGATAGGAAATGGAGACAAGAAAATGTTAAGGATTCAACTTCCAATTCAGGATATATGATAATTTATTTGATCATAACATAATAAATATATAAAGGTTCTTGTACAAGCTCCTACTTTGTTTCATGTATCCCAAGAGTTCTATATATGAAGACAAGAATTGTTCATTGCATGTGCAATAGAATGTGTTTGTAAAACTTCTCCAGTTCTTGACATGATAAAATTTAGACACCCTTTTTTTTTATAAGAAAACTACAAAATAACTATTAGTTATTGAAAATTATTTCATTATTTTTAAATCTTGCAACTCCTATTTCTATTTTATTTCTTTCATACCATAGACTATTTTAAATCTTCCTAAAATTTCACATCTTTTTCAAAGATTTATTATATTATTTATTTTACTTTTTAATAATATAATATATTAAAAATGGTAATATACTCTAACTATATAGAATCAAATAGTTTTATTAAAATCGATATGTGAATCATGGCATTGCCACATTAGATTTTAAAAATGCTCATATTTCTCCAAATCGGATCAACAAAATAATTTTCTATTTTCATTTAATTCTGAATATTTAAACCTTTTATATAATTTCTTTAGTATATATTCTTTAACTAATCAATAATCAAATTTAGGACAAAATTAAATAAGTATTTCTCAAATAATGAAATAATATTTTTATAATGATTAATAAACTAATTATTAATACACTACTTGTGCTATCAACTACAACTTAATTCTATAGCTTGTTTCGTCACAATAATATATTACCATATTATTTATCAATATCGAAATTCATTTTTATCATCACTTCACCATTAGTAAATCAAATTATGAAAACCTCCCAAAAAACATTTAATCAATTTAAATCGTGTATTTAATATATATATATATATATATATATATATATATATATATATATAAATTCTTGCTTTAACATTTTATCTAATTCTCACACTTCTCTTTCGTTTATCTAATTCTTAATTCTATAATTATGTAATGCATATTAAATTAAAATTGTTTTGTAACAACTTTTTTTTATAAAAAATGATACATGTAATATTTTTTTTTATAAAAAATGGATATGTTTCATATCCATTTTTTTTTATCAAACCATTGTAATATGTTAAAACATTATTTTATCACTTAATTAATGTGTTGGATTTAGGTGTGATTTGTTTTAACTACGATATCAATTTAGTACGACAAATTTGCTAAAGGGTGTAGTTTCTAATATCAATATAAAAAGTGTGTAGTTACTAAAGAATAAAATGGTCTTAAACAAAAATAGATATCAAAATGTATTTTCTTTATATATAGCTAGGTATATGTGTTTTATATAGCTTCATATCAGCCCATTGGGAAGGATTAGATTGAAGCAAGAGTATATTGCTCTAAAATCAAATAAAGATGAAGGCCATCTCTTCATTTCTGCTTCTTCTATTTGTTTTTTTATATTGGATTTGGTAAGTTTTATTTTTCTTTTGTTCAAGCTGGTCACTATTTCAAGCATAACATTTTTTCAAAATCCATTTTTGCTTTTAAATATGTTTTTGATTTTTTAATTCATGATATATTATTGAATTTTGTGTGCTTGTGTGGCACAGGAAATGAATGATCGTTAAAAATAATAAAAGCAAAAATTTGTGATGTAAAATTATACAATTACAGTGAAAAAAGTTATTTTATCAATATATGTATCTAGAAGTATGAAAATATAATAATTCCTTTGTGCAATGAATTAAATAAGTGCATGTGTCATTACGGATGTTAAATGTTTGACCTTAGTATAATCTTTGTGAATGTTAGTTTATTTTTTTTCCTGAATAAATGTTAGGACTTTGGGGATTTAAGTATTTAACGAACTTGCATACTTGCCTACAACCTATTTGATGAAATGCGGCTAATGTGAAGTATAAATCGTTGATTATCATTTTTTTCATCTGTTCTGGTTTCTATGGCAAGGAGGTTCCTGATTGGCTATTAATCTTTCTTTCACTATTTTTTTTCCATATGTTTTTGTAACTATTTAACTGGTCTCTTCAATGTGATTTATAGAAGGTAGTATCTTACCCAATTGTGTTTCCAAAATTTTTGGCATCAAGTAATTTCAAACGTCCAACAATCAATGCGGTTGTCCCACAGATTTGTAATTTTGTATCACCCAAATCCTTTACCTCCCACAAATAGCTGTTATTTTTACCCTTATAATTATTTAATTGTTAATGTAATTTTAAGTAACTTGTTCTGTTCTTTTTTGTGAGTTGAGTGTAAACTTTCCTACTTTATTTTACAACAAAAAAATTCTATTCCCCATAAATTTTAGGCTTTTTTGACTGTTTAGGGGTATTTTTTTTTTATGTTTCCAATTGGGGTCATTTTAAAATAATTACTCCGAAGGAATAAGTCGTAAAAAAAAACTAGAAGTCGTGATACATATTACGACTTCGTGTATTCTTTTTAACCGAAGTCATAAAATTGTTTACGACTTCATTTAAACTTTTTTTTACAATATTTAATTTGTAAAAGTTTTTTTTTTATTTTGTTTTTGGTTTTATGACTTTGAAATTGTAAAATCTTTTTTAAAATGTTAAAGTTATTTGTTTTTTTAAATAATAGTTTTTATTTTTTTACGGTTTTTTTTCTAATTTTTTCAAATTATAAAAATTTATTTAGTTAATTATCAAATAAATAACTTTAATTTTACTTATTAATAGTTTTTATTTAATATGGTATATATTTTGTATGGTTTTATTTTATATGCTGTTAATTTATTTTAATATTTTATTATTTAAATATATTAAATAGTTTTAATATTGTTTTATTTAAATGTTTTTATTTATTTAAAATTTAGATAATCTTTTAATAAAAATACATATTAAAATTAATGTATTATTTTTGTTTTAAATTTTAGTATGAACTTTAATATGCAATGAGATGGATGAATCAATTTCAAATACACCTAAGAAATACTCATTGTGTAAAAGTGAATGATATAATTGTACTAATTGTACATACAAACAAGTACATGACTAACATAGTTTCTATGTTTTATGTTTTTATTTAATTTGTATGGTTCATTTTATATTAATGTATTATATTATTTTTAATTTTAGTATATATTTTATTAATAGATTATCTAAATTTTAAATAAACAAAAATATTTAAATGAAACAATATTAAAATTATATAATATATTTTAAATAATAAAATATTAAAATAAATTAACAACATATAAAATAAAACCATAAAAAATATACACTATATTAAATAAAAACTATTAATAAGTAAAATTAAAATTATTTATTTAATAATTAAATAAATAATTTTTTTTATAATTTGGAAAAATTAGAAAAAAACTGTAAAATAATAAAAGTTATTATTTAAAATAAATAAATAAATTTAACATTTAAATAAAAAAAAGTTTTACGACTTCAAAGTCGTAAAAAAAATGTAACTCGGTTAAAAAATACAAAGTTGTAACAGTGTCACGAGACACCTACCACGACTTATCCTTTTCGGTGATTATTTAAAAATTATTCCAATTGAAAAAAATACCCCTAAAAAAGTAAAAAAAAAAAACCTGAATTTTATTTGCATAAAATTTCAAAAAATCACAAAGGGTGCTTTTGTAATTGATGGCTTCTTTTAGACAATTAAAAAAAAAGGCAATGATTTACTTATTGACATTTATTTTATTCATATAAAAACTATTACTATTATTATGGCAATGAGTTACCAAGATTATTTTCACCCTAATAATTATTTAAATGTTAATGTGGTTTTAACTAAATTATTTTTTTAAGGGAATTTCAAGTAAATTATTGTTTTCCACAAGTTGAGTTTTCTTACTTGATTTTATCAAAAAAATATCCCATATATTTTCTTTTTCATATAATTTTAAAAAAATCGTAAAGGATGCATGTATAATTTACTTCTTCTTTTAGATCATGTAAAAAAAGAAATGAAGAATGATTTGCTTAAAAAATTATTAATAGACATTATTATTATAAAAAAAAATATTCCTATTATTATAGGAATCAGTTAAATATTATTTTATTCCTGTGAAGCGCACTTCAACATCCCAAACCCTAGGTAAGACTTCAAGGTATTAGGGTTTTTCTCTGTTTCTTCTCTATTCAGTTTCATAATATTAGTTCAATTAGGGTTAGCAAATGGGGCATTTTAGTGATTTTTATTGGTTTCACTTTCTGTATGCCAGACCCAGATGTATTTTAGTGGCTTGAAGCATCAAGAATAATAAAATCTTCGCTCATAGAAGAAAAAAAATTGATATTTAATAAGATTATAGTAGGTTAGGCTTTCTTCAAAGCTTAGGGTTCGTAGCTTTCCCAAATCCATGCATCTTTCGTATCAGCTGTTACTTATCTGAATCTCATTGTTTTTGTGCCAAAATTGGCTTGGTTGTTATTTTGAATTTAAATTTATTTGATTGTTAGTGTTAATCATAGGTCATTACAGTGAAAATCTGAATTCCGATCTTGCAGTTTCATGTGGTTTTGAGCAACCTGTTGGTTTTAGTAAATGTGTGTTAGAAATTAGAATCTCTGATTTTGTGTTTCGATTTAGTTATGTGAATGCAATGAATTATTTTTTTGATTGTATATGTTGTGCTTTTTGTTAAGTTTTGGCAAATGCTGCATTCATAAAGTTGTGAGTTTGAGTTGGTTTTTGGAAAGAGTAGAACGCGTCTTGCTAACCCTCTCTTTCTCTCCTTTTAAAATTAGGTATATGTGCGAGGGCCAAAGGGCAGGAAGATGAAGACAATCTCTGGACATTGTGTTTCGGTAAAAGACATATCAGTTTCAAAAGCAGCTAAAATTCTCACAAAGTTTGTCTCTGCTGACAATGGTGCTTCTCATGTCATCAATGCATATCTCCACCGAGCTTCTGCATCTTTCAATGAGCTCAAGCAGCTCCACAAGGAGCTTGGGTCATCTCACTCTCATAAGAAACACAAAAGGCACAGAACAGAGAATGGCAATGGCAGTGGGAAGGTAGTGGAAAATTCTGTTCAGAGTGTTGATATTAACAAGGAGCTCAGCATTGGGCATGTGAAATCTGATCTGTTCAAAAGGCAACAAACTGGCAGTGGGAATGCTGATCAAGATGATGAAAATTTTAGTCAAGAACTTGATGGTTTTATTGGGTATCAAACTGAAAATGTGGATGGGGGTGAGATGCATAAGAAGAAGAAAAAGAAGAAGCAGGAAGTTGAGTCCTTGCACGACATAGATAGCACCGTTAAATTTGGAGTGAGGGAAGCTGATGGAAAGCTACCTAATGGATCCCAAAATGAAGTTGAGTCAGCCAGAGAACAGGGAAATGAAGGCGACATCAAGACGGGGATGGAAGAGGGAAGGAAACAGAAAAGTGGAAAGAAGCCCAAAGTAACTACTAGTAGTTTTTCCAGTTATAAGGGTGAGGCTGAGAATGGAAAAGATCTAGAACAACGAAAAGAGATGGAAAAAACATTATGCAACAGCTTGGAGGGTGAAAATGGAGTGCTTGGTAGTTCCCAGTATTTACAAATCAAGAAGAAAAAGAAATACAAGAAAGGAAGCGAGACTAAATTATATGCTGAAGAGGTAAAGTTGGAGCAAAGTAAGAATAGGAGAAGTGATGATGCAGAAGGGAGACCAGAAGATCCAACTGGGGATTTGTCCAAGAAGAAAAGGAAAAAGACACACAACGGTGATATTTAAATTTAGGTGTTTTATAAACTCACTTGATAGTTGTTTAATCCTTTTTCAAATTGTTGAGGGATTTGCACTTGTACAATTGATTACATTGCGGCATCAATTTTTTATCTATCAATCATCCATGTAGTCTTACAAATGTGGCTGCATTCAAAATATTGATTGCAATCATCAGCTGTTGGTGATACTAAATTAATTGGTTAGACTGTAGAGCAATGACCACTCACCAGGGGTTTTGGCTCTTAGAGTTTACATATTTGTTAGGTAATTACTTTTGATTTATTGACATTAGTTGTCTAGATCTGGGGAAATTTGTTGTAACTGCTGCAGAATTTTCACTAGGTTCATCGGAAAACCAATTTAGAGGCTTGCTATTTTAATTATTGTATGGTGTTTGCATATGTTTTGTTTATGAATTTATTTTGGCCGTAGTTACAGATGAGGCTAGATATACACTAATCTTAATTGCATTGGGTAGAGAACATGTCTAATTTCAGAATCTTGAGTTCTTGGTGTGGGAAAATTGTTTTTTTTTGGATGCTTGACATTATTTTCTAAGTTCAGAGGTTGAACTTATATAACTATCCTGTGTTTCGAAAAAATATGGTTAAATGTAGTTTTGATGGGATATTTTCATGAGATCATGAGCATAAAAAATGGAAAAGATTGGTTATTATCATAATGTTTGAGCTCCCTCGGTTACTTCTTTTATATGGACTGTGGAGCCCGTGTGATTAATTCTTCTTATTTGCAGTGTAAAAAAAAAAGGCTATTCCAATGTTTGTTAGTGTCACAGCTATGTTATTTTCATACGGAGAAATCAACAATTTACTTGAGTAAAAAAAACATTGAAGTTAGTACCGGTAGATAATGGAATTTATGCTTGACTATGAGGTTCCATCTTAGCTGATCTCAGTTATACTTAAGTTTAAAGGGTTTTTTTATGAACCACAATGGAATTCAGATGGATAAACAGTTCTGCTCTTTAGCATTTAATGATATCAATACTATTTATTAGATACAAGTAAGTTAATGCTTGTTTTTGGATTATTTATATGCAGTATACAATGTTTGTGATGGTGATATTGCATAAATGTTCCAACTATCATCTTCAGACTAAAGTGTTATTTTATTTTGCTTTTCAATTGCCCTTTTTCAGTTAAATGTGAGTAATGCGAAGTTTAAAAAACCATGTTTGTTTTGAAATCTGATATTGAGCTACCCACGCTGTAATGTTAAGTACTAATTATCTTGCAAATGACAGCATGGTAGGTAGTACTGTTCATTATATTCTTCTTAGAGTGGCCTTTCTAGACGGGACAAGCTTTATGATTCACCTTTTCCTATGTCTTGTTGAACGCCTTTGAGTTTATTCTAGTCTGTTTTATTTGGAAAATTTTATCAAAGGTCACCTTATTGAAATGTTGAGCCCTTGCACTCACTTCATATATAGGCATTTGGGTACTTTAAGTGAACCTTTCTACTTGGCTTGGTTGACGATATTTTTAAATTCCCTATATATGGGTAGACCAGGTCGCTTGGAACCTGAGAGACCAATTCATATTAGGCTCCGGAATGCCACCACTGGGCAGTGGTCCGAGTATACTTGACATAAATTCTCACTGAAAGCTTAAAGGAAACCAATGCACCAATTATTAATTTAATACTTTAAAATTTTGTTAGAGGTCACTAAAAGTTAGTTAAATTCATTGGTAGCTTTAGTTATTAAACTGTTAACCAATTTCTTTCTCAATTGTTATGTTTCACCTTTTTTAAAAAAATTATTATACTTTTACTTGAGTAAAGTTTATTAATTTTTTAAAACTGTCGGAGTCAAATACAAATGTCAAAGAATTTACAACAATTTACATATTCTGTTCAATAAATGAGTTAGACTCATTTGATATTAATTTTTTATTAATGGGTTGTTAATTAATTATATTAGTATTATCATAAATTTATTTAATATTACATCAAATCATTCTTACATACTCTTCTTGTGATTAGTTATATTAATTTTTAAGAAATATTTTATGCATGATATTTTTATATAATTTTTTTTCTAATTTCATGTCATCACAAGAAATTATATATTATAATGTATCTTGAACTCTGAATTTTATGTTGTTCTTATATCATCTAGAATTGGAGGACATTATGTACTTCAACACCAAAATATAATACTGGAAATCGGAAAGATTATCTCATTCGAATGTCGGTTTGTTATCCACAATTGGATTCTATTAAGATTCACGATGTTAAAATTTTAACTCTAGAATCTATATATAAAAATGAGTTTATACTGGAGCTATGAGAAATTTTTTCATCTATTTGGCAGAGAAACTAATACAAAAATATGAAAAATGTAATTTGTATGTATTTATGTTCTTTCATCTATTTCTTAGTTTGGTTTTGCGATAATCAACTAACAAGATATAAATATACAAATTTATTTTGTCCTTATTTGATATAAAGTTTTTTTATTTCATATGTCATCAAGAGACCCTTAATAGAGAAAAGAACAAAAAAACACTAGAGATCACATTTTTTTATTCAATATTCAATGTTTAATTATTTAAAAGTTTACTGTTCCTTTTGTTCCAAATATGTTTTTGTTAATTTTTATGAATACACTGCCCAATTTGAACCCACATACATACTACTTCTTTTTGTCTTTATAAATTACGTATATATTTTAATTAAATTTTTTTGTTCTTTAATGAGATTATTTTTTAGTAATTAATTATATGCTTTATTATTTTCTCTTACTTTTGAACATTAAAGACTCAACATTATAGGTTATTAGGAGCGTATTAATGATTACCACAATAATAATGTTATAAAAATATTAAAGATAAATATTTTATTATCATATTCAACAAATAATCAATTTAATAAATAATATTTTAATTTAGTAACACAATAATACCAAATTTTATTACAAATAAACATTTACATAAAATAAGAAAATATTAATATTTTTTCAATCAATTATGTACTAATGCAGTTTGACTTTATATATATATATATATATATATATATATATATATATATATTTACTGTAAATAAATTATTAAAAATCATTGATTCTTCTTTTGGATCATGTAAAAAAAGTGAACAATGATTTACTTAAAAATTAATTATAGATATTAATTTTGTTGATATAAAACTTTATATAAAAAAAATATCTATCATCAGTGACGATTTCAAGGAAAAATGTAATAAAGGAAATTATATAAGAAAAAAAGATTTTTGAGTTGATGTATACTTAATTTTCTCTTAGTAGTAGATCATATATATCTAATTTTACACATAAAATTAATAATAAATATATTTTTTAAACTTAGAAGTTACATATTTAAATGATTGTATACCCCCCCCCCCCAATATAATACACACTCGGATCTATCCCTAATTGTCATACAAATGAGCTAAAAAGATATTTTCACCCTAATAATTTAGATTATAATGTGATTTCAAGTAAATTATTCTTCTTGATTGTAAATTTTCCTACTTGATTTTGCAAAAAATAAAATATTATTCCTCCTAATTTTTATTTATTTTACATATCATTACTAAAATCACAAAAGGTACTTATGTTATTTACTTCTTCTTTTATATCATTTAAAAAATAAACTAACAACAATTTACTTGAAAATTGATTATAGACATTAATTTTATTCATATAAAAATTTATAAAAAAAAATACTATTATTATAGCAATGAGTTACAAAAATTATTTTCACCCTTATAATTATTTAATTGTTAATGTAACTTAAAGTAACTTGTTATTTTTTGTGATCGAGTTGAGTGCAAACGTTCCTACTTTATTTTACAACAAAAAAATCTATTCCCCATGAATTTTATTTGCATAAAATTTCAAAAAATCACAAAGGGTGCTTTTGTAATTGATTGATTCTTTTAGACCATTAAAAAAAAAGGCAATGATTTACTTAAAAGTTGATTATAAACATTTATTTTATTCATATAAAAATTATTGCTATTATTATAGCAATGAGTTACCAAAATTATTTTCACCCTAAAAATTATTTAAATGTTAATGTGATTTTAACTAAATTGTTTTTCAAGGGAATTTCAAGTAAATTGTTTTTCTCCACGAGTTGAGTGAAAATTTTCTTACTTGATTTTGTCAAAAAATATTCCATATATTTTCTTTTTCATATAATTTTTTAAAAAAATCTCAAAGGATACACATATAATTTAATTTTTCTTTTAGATCATGCAAAAAGAAAAAGAAATGAAGAATTATTATAAAAAAAATATTCCTATTATTATAGGAATCACTTAAAAAATTATTTTACCCCATTAGTTTAGATATTAATGTGATTTCAAGTAAAAAAAATTTACTTAACATTTTTTTCCTTTTCAATTGTTTTCATATTCTTTTAGAGAAAAAAGGATTATGTATTGACACTGTAAAAATTTTGTAGTCATTTAACTATAATCTATCATATATGATAAGTTTGTTGACTTTTAATGAGTTTAATGTCGATGTACTGGTTGTGTAAAATAATTTTACACAGTCATTCAATCACATATCATCATTTAAATTATTTTAAGATAATTATTTTAAAAGTTAATAAACTTATCATATATGATATATTATAATTGGATGAGTACGTAAAACTTTTTATAATGTTAGTGCATAACCTTTTTCTCTTTTTTTATTGTGTAAAAAATGATTTTTTGTCATTGCATCCAACTAAAATTAATCTCAAAATCACTTCTCAACAAACTTATCAAAATAAAAAATAATTCTAATTATAATTAATTATAATAATATTTGATTACTTCCATAAAAAAACACTAACTGATTACACATATAATGAATTATTAAAATAATTTAATTTTCACAATATAAAGACTCAATTAAAAAAATAAATATTTAAAAATTCACAAAGAATTCACTACCTTTGTCCAACACAAATTTCAAACAAACCTCATTCTCCCTCTTCCTCTTCTTCCACCCCAAACAAACCTTAGAAAAACACAATGACATTGTCTCCCTTTTCTCTCTCAGCCAAGGTCGAAAAAACAATGTGCATGGTAGCGACTTCTCGTGAAAAGCTTATGAGTCTTGTGAACGTCACTAAGTTGCCCAACAACTCTTGTCAAAGCTTGAATCGTTGTGCCAACTCCACCATGAACTTTCCCGAAGACCCCATCCTCCTTACCAAGTTCCTCCCCTTGTTCTTTCTCTTCCAACTTGATTGCTTTGGCCTCGTTCGCAAATTCCCCACCAAGTAAATACACCTTTTTGCAATTCTCAATGTGGTTGGATGAGCATTTGCAGAATTGAGTTTGTAAGTGATTCTCATCTTTCTTTCATTTCAAATTGAGTTTGAAAGTTAAATTAAAGCGAAACTCAATTTACAATCAAATTTAATTGAAACTAAAGAATTTTTTTTAGTTTTATTTTTTGAGTGGACATTAGGTTCTCTGAACCACATATAGGTGCTTCCCTCAACTAGCATTGAATGAATGTTTTACAGTTTGTGTACTGATCATGATACTGGTGTTTTATAACATTATTTCTAGTGTTTGAGTATTGCTCTATTTTTCTTTAAGCATGTGAAAAGTCTAAGTTTTTCTTCAAGAAAGCTCCATAAGATCTTGTCATAGGCCTTTTCTAGATTAATTTTAATAACTAGAGTGTCCATCTTTAGTTTGTAGTTATGAATGTGATAGAGAGTTTCTTGAGCAAGGATGACATTATCCTATGTGCATCTACCAGGAAGGAAACTACCCTAGAGGGGCCCAATGAGATCTCCTAGGAATGGTCCAAGCCTTGCAACTAACACCTTTGTAATAATCTTACATGCCATGTTACACAAACTGATGGGACAAAATTCCTTTAGGTTGGATGGGAAATGTACCTTTGGAATTAGTATTAGCATAATCTAGGAGGATTTTGTTTGCTTGTCCTTGAATGAAGCATTGGTCTTCAGGTGTCAGATACTTTTTCCAACAATTAGGGGTGTTTATGGGTTAGATGAAGTCTGGTTTGACTAAACTTGTTACCTAACCTAATCAAAATTATGCAAGTTAGGTCGGGTTGATTTTGTGCAATTTTATTGACAGACCCAATTCAAACCAATCCGATCATAATGAGTTGGGTTATGTTAGGTTAATCGGGTCTAAATATTTAAAAAAATATTTTTTATTTTGTAAATATTAAAAAAATTTAGAACAATAATTTATTTTTGCCTAAAGTCATGTAAATATATAATGACAAAATGTACTCAAAATAGATCAAATTATAATAATATTTGATTAACAAAATTAATGGTATCAATGCATATACAATATTTTTATTTTAGATAGAAATAAAATGTTATATTAGACTATTCACATGAGAAAACTTAAAAAAAATGAAAACAGAGATAAAAACAACTTTAAAAAATCATGGATGGTTTAATTTAATATTTTAATAAATTATATTAGCTAAAAATTAATGTGATTTGTATTTAGTAATTAGTTTTTATATAATAATAAATTTAATTATATATTATAAATTGGATCAGATTACAAAAATATAACTTTTTTACCTAACCTATATATAAATGGGTCTAATCTGATCAAGTTAGCTTGACACAAATCCTTGAAGATCCAATCCATAATGTTTGAATTGGATTGGATTGGGTCGAGTTGGTTATAAGAATGAATGAATCGGTAAACATAGTTTCAATGTTTATAATACTTCATTACTTTTAAATTAATTTTTTCTTTAGTTTTAAAAAATTGAGATTATTCTTATAAAATTAGTTTTGTGACAAAATGTAGTAAAGAAAATTGAGTGGCAGACTACACAAAATTTCAAAAATTGGATGACAATAATGTGTAAATTTCATTGTTTGGTGACAAAATTTATGAAGATAAAAGATGAGTAAAAAAAATATAATAAGCCTTATTCATATTGTGAGTTATTTCCTTTGTTCCATTTTAACCATGTTTAAAATTTTGACAGGTATTTAGAAATGCGATTAATAATTTCATAAAATATGATTTATTTCTTTAATTAATTAGATTTTTTTATATTTACTACTCGTTAACGAATACTCCCATTAAGAGTATTTCATGAAAATAAATATTTAATATTTTATTGATTGTATAAAACGAAAATTAATTTATAACAAATTTCTTTTAATAAAACATCATATAAAATGGAACAAAATGAGTAGTAATTAAAAATCAATTAAGAAATAATTTTTAAATAGTTATAACAAAAATCAACAATTTTTATCATGATAATTTGTAATTTAGTTTAGTATAAAAACCTTTATGCTATGAAGAAAAAATAGCCTATTTACTGAAATTATCATTTAATTATTTATATATATATATATATATATATATATATATATATATATATATATATAAGTTTATTGACGTAATGATTTAAAAATTATATCTACTATAACTTCTAATTAATTGTATAAAATTTAAAATGCATAAAAATTAAAGGAATGCACTCGAAATAAATTAAAAACTTATTTCTTCACCCATAATCATAATTAACGTATAGTTAAGCCATAACGTATTCAGAATTTTCATGTGGTACTATGTAACTTTCTTTTAAAAGAAAGTCAACTTTTATTACACGTACGGTACAATGGGGGCAAGCGTAGGCAAAAGGCCAAAAAATGTGGGCCCCAAGACCAAAAATCGACCGTTGCATTTCCCTTGTTCCCAGGCTCCGTCCTCGTAGTTCTCAAACTCTTCAATGGTTCTCTCTCTCTCTTGCACATTTCAAAATTCAAACTTTCAAAATCACAAAAAAAACCTTCCACAGTTCCACTTTCTTTATGCTACATCATTACATCCTCAAACAACACAACCCCATTGTGCTATGTCATGTCTTCCCATACTATGCTATTGCAATATCTTTGATTTTCAATTTCATACATAGCTTCACTCCAAAACTGAACTCTCATTGTTCATAAACCGAGTCATTCATTCATTCATTTCATTTGTTCATTCTCTCTAGCTATCAGCTACAAGGGTTTTTCTTGTTCTGTGCCACACGATGAAGGAAGAAAACCCATCAGAGAACAGGTCCAAAGCTTCAAAATTTTCAGACCAAAACCAAGCCCCAAAGCCTCAAAACACCAAAGGAGCCAACCTCAACAACAACAACAAAACAAGGTTGTGGGGTGCTCACATTGTGAAAGGCTTCTCCGCTGACAAAAAAACCAAGTCATTTGCCAGCAAAAAACTAACATCTTCAACAACAACAACAGCAATATCCGAGAATGTTGTTACAAACCAGAACAACAGCAATAAACCTTTTGTGCCTTCTTCTCATTCTCGAGTGAAAAGGTCCCTCATAGGTGACTTATCATGTTCAATAAACCCTGCTCAGGTTCATCCACACGCTTTCCCAACTCATAGAAGACAATCTTCAACCGATTTGTTCACTGAGTTGGATCACATGAGAGGATTGCTGCAAGAGTCAAAGGAGAGGGAAAGCAAGTTGCATGCTGAACTTTCCGAGTGCAGGAAGAAAATGACTGAGGTGGATGAGGTTGTGAAGAGGGTTGGTTTGTTGGAGCAAGAGAAGGCCACTCTCACCGAGCAATTGGGTGCTGCATTGAGTTGTGAGGAAGTGAAAGGGGAAGAAGAGCAGCACAAGGAGGTGAAGGTGCAGAATCTTGAGCTGGAGGTTGTGGAGCTGAGGAGGTTGAACAAGGAGCTGCAGATGCAGAAGAGGAACCTCTCTTGCAGGCTCTCTTCTCTTGAGGCTCAGCTGGCTTGTCCTAACAAATCTTCTGAGGTTAGTTGTTTTGTCCTAACAACTTGCTTTCTCTTCTCTTGAGACATTTTTTTGGGTTTACAACAACTCACTCACCCTATTCAATCAATTGAACTAGACGCCTTTGACATTTTCATGAGACATAAACATATATGTTGCTTGATTGTTGGATTGGAATAGATTTTAAATGTAAATGTAGTGTGTGTTTAAATTCGCGTTGAATTGATTTTGAGGTTAAGAAAATGTTCAAAAATTGATTTTGAGATTAAGCAAATTTGAGTGGTTTTTGGGTTGGATAAAAAAGATTATATTGAATTTTACTGCTAACTTGCTTTTAGAATAAAAAAATAATTTCATTTGAAATCAATTTTGCAAATGCTCCTCTAAACACAGTTAATGTGATGTGAACACGGTGAATATACAAATTATAAGAGATGCTTCATTACTAGTGGCACTTTGTTTGACTTAATTAATTACTAGGAATTTAAATTATTTAAGCAATGCTTCATTACCTAATGCACTCTGACTCATTACTCAACATTTCATATTCCAAATTTCTTTTGCTCATTGATTTGTTTTGGTTGCATATACTTATCTTTTTTTGTATTTTAGTTTCAGCAATAATTTTCTAAAATTATAAGGGTGAACCTTTCTTTAGTTTGGTTGATTTACCTTTTCTTTTTGTGATCAGAGTGACGTTGTTGCCAAAATTAAAGCCGAGGCATCATTGCTGAGGCTCACGAATGAAGACCTGTGCAAACAAGTAGAAGGTTTGCAGATAAGCAGATTGAATGAGGTTGAGGAGCTTGCCTACTTGAGGTGGGTGAATTCATGTTTAAGAAACGAGTTGAAGAACACATGCTCAGCGTTGGATTCGGATAAGCCATCTAGTCCTCATTCAGTTGTGAGCAGTAGTGATGATTGTGTTAGTTCTTTCTCTGATCAAACCAATAGGTATTCAAATTGTGGAAGTGCAAATAGGTTCAATATGGTGAAGAAGCCAAAAAAGTGGCCTATAACTAGTGATGATTTATCACAAGTAGAGTGCCAAGGTAGTCTCATTGAGAAGAATAGGATTGAATCAGATGTAGGGGGAAGCCCTAGAAGAAGACACTCTATCAGTGGATCAAACTACTCAGAGGAAGAGGTTTCTTTGAGTAAGAGAAGACAGTCAGATTGTTTTGTGTGTTCAAAAGAAATGGAAAAGGAATCAGTGGCATTGTCTGTTCAACAATCTGGTTTGGAGATTGTCCAAAGACCACAATATTTTAGCAATTGCCAAGAAGCTAACAAGCTTTTGGTTTCTTCAGATGTCGAGAAAAGAGCCCTACGCATTCCTAATCCACCTCCAAGGCCTTCATGTTCTATATCTATCAAGACAAAACAAGAAACTTCAGCTCAAGTTCCACTGCCTCCACCTCCACCTCCTCCCCCACCTCCTATGAATTTTGCATCAAGAAGTAACATGGCATCGGTGAAACGAGCGCCACAAGTGGTGGAATTGTACCATTCACTTATGAAGAGAGACTCAAGAAAGGATTCTTCAAATGGAGGACTCTCTGATGCACCAGATGTTTCTGATGTTCGTAGCAGCATGATTGGAGAAATTGAGAACCGTTCATCGCATTTGCTTGCTGTGAGTACTTTTCCACTTTATGCACATAAGTTCAGCCTCTTTGTTTTTCATGAGAAATTCTTTTATGATATTAGATTATAGATGGTTTTAGCTACCTGGTCATGTTATATTATTCATGATTAGAATATTTTTAAGCATACATAAAGGTGGCTTGCTTTTGTAACTTAATTTATTGAATGATCTGCCTCACATCTCTCTGGCTAATAACTGTCCCTTGATATGTATGTAGATAAAGGCAGATATTGAAACTCAGGGAGAATTCGTGAATTCATTGATAAGAGAGGTGAACGATGCAGTTTATCAGAACATAGAAGATGTAGTGGCATTTGTGAAGTGGCTGGATGATGAACTTTGCTTCCTTGTAAGTTACTTTTTATTTATGACCCGTATACCTTGAAATTATGCCATGTACAAATTATGGTATAAACTTTGCTACTTTCAGCTTTAGTAAATAGGTTCAAATTATCCATAATGGAATTAATATGTTGTTGTTATTGTTCATAGGATCTGTAGGAGATTCATTTCTATTATTCCTATCAAATGTTATAAATGTTATGCTTATATTTGGCATCTGATAAAACATGATTTCTGTGCATTCAAAGGTGGATGAGAGGGCTGTCCTTAAGCATTTTGATTGGCCAGAAAAGAAAGCTGACACATTAAGAGAAGCAGCATTTGGCTATCAAGATTTGAAAAAATTAGAATCTGAAGTTTCCTCTTACAAGGATGATCCCAGGCTACCTGGTGACATTGCTCTAAAGAAAATGGTTGCATTGTCAGAAAAGTAAGATACTCAAATATCCAAAAGAGTGTTCTGTGCCACCCCTGAACGAAGAACAAAAAACAAAGTCTTTGAGGTCCTAAATTTATTATGTGTTGCAAGACACTTACGTTCGTGTTTCATTGTCAGGATGGAGCGTACAGTTTATAACCTTCTTCGCACAAGAGATTCATTAATGCGTCATAGCAAGGAGTTTAAAATTCCAATAGAATGGATGCTTGACAATGGAATTATTGGCAAGGTACACCACCATACTGTTCATCAATTCTTACAAATTGTAAATGATTAAGTTTATAAACGGAAACTATGGTATTTGCCATCACAATACTGAGATCATAACATATAACATTAGTACTTGTTTCAATCCTAGAATACTTTAGCCCTTGGTGTGAGCAATGGATTCTACAAAACAGAAGAAAAAAATACTGGTATTTATTGGATTGTGTTCAACTGTTTCCTAGAGCACTGAGCTTATTAGTTATTGATGTGATAGCCCATAAGTTGAGGATTAGGTTAGAAAATAGGTCTTTTTTAACCATCATCCATCTAGCAAGATATTTATACAAGTCCACACATAACATTTGATTCAACAATTATTTTTTGCAGATAAAGCTAAGCTCGGTTAAATTGGCTAAAAAGTATATGAAAAGGGTAGCTATGGAACTTCAAGTAAAGTCAGCATTAGAAAAAGATCCTGCAATGGATTACATGCTTCTCCAAGGAGTGAGATTTGCTTTTAGAATCCATCAGGTTTGTCCTGGAATATACTTTTAGAATCCAATGCAAAGTGAACTTCATGATGTTGCTTCACTCTTATTATCAAAAGTTTAATTTATATACATTTTCATGCAAACATCCAATAAGATTTGACCATTCTACCATATCATCGTATTCTAACGATACTTTTTCTAGAATTATTCTTCACTTTTTCTAAATAAAAAACTGCATAGTAATCTTTATTTGATTGTCAATGCAGTTTGCAGGAGGGTTTGATGCAGAAACAATGCATGCATTCGAGGAGCTTCGCAATCTGGCCTCTCTTCTTAACAAAACATGAGCGAATGATGGTTGATGATGGATTTCAGCTTACCATCTCAGTAAGCCATATATTAACCCTGTTCATAGTTGCAAAAGATTGGTTTGGTCTGTGATTGCATTACATTTTGGTAGTGAAAAATAGGCAAGATTTTGTTATATGTACAAAACCGGTCTTTTTTTCTGAGATCAGTTGTTGCTAAAAATAGCATAGCAACTTCAAAATCAAATTATGTTGTGTAACTCAGTACAACTGAGAAAATATAATATATTATTATTTGGTAGAGTGAAATCCTCCAGCACTAGATTTGATTTAATTATAGAACTGTTTAATTACCTTGACGTGCAGATAACAATTTTCACTTTTTAGTTTAGGGTTGGCAAAGCCAAGATCATGATCCTCTTATAATTAATAACCCTTTAAAAATTGCCAACCAATTGCAGTTCAAAAATCCACAAACCCATTAAATTAATAAATGTGATTTTGCTGCATTAGCAATAATGTACAGTCCTGAATGAAGCATGCAGCACTATCAAATACTCGGATAATAAATGAAAAAATTATAATTATAGAGATCAATAACTTCTAAAAATAATTTGTTAAGATAATAAATGAAAAAAATACTTTTAAAGTTGGTAAATCGTACTATTGTGAGTCCTGAGCATGCATTTACGTTAAATATTTAAAAAAAAATTATCGTTTATAATGATCACACAAAACTTGAAGAGAATTATGTCAAAGGAATGATACATGTGATTTATATAAAAGAAATTGTAATTACAGTTCGAGAATCCAAAAATCTCATCATTACTGCATAAAACATTATATCACAACTGAGGAATCTAACTCAGTTACTTGAGTTATTATAAAAAAAAAAAAAAGTGAACTTGTGTGGTGCATTGTATTTGAGACTTGGACATGAAAAATATGACTCATTCCTAAGTCACATAGAAAATTCTAGTAAAGATATCGTAGCACGCATTTCTCGCACGGTCAAAACCTTTGCTGAAAGGATAAGATAAGAAATAAGGGTACAATACACACCAAAAGAAAAAGAAAAGAAATGAGGGTACAAATTTGGTGTGTTTGAAGTATTCATGCTCCACAGAAAACAAAACTGTGGAAACGCATACCTTAATTTTAGGTACATTGTTTTTGGGTATTTGAAGAAAAACAATGCTTCTAGAATGAAGAAAATTTGGCAAAAAAGAAAATGCAAGATGTGGATTATTGTAGGGAGTATCTCATTATCTGAATAAATTAATCATCGAAGTAAATCAAAATTGATCCGGTTGATAAAGATTAGACTCATATCTTATAACATGGGTCATTATCGATATAAAAACCTTCTTAGTAGGTGATGTATAATTATTAAACATTTACTTAATCACATGATCTTGATTAGCCTCCAAAATCAAACTTATTAAACTTTTAAAAAAATAATGACTAGAATTCATTTATAAACAAACTTATTTGCTAATTGACTGGGATGAGAGAGAATGACTAGTGTACAGAATGGGTTATTCTCTAGCTTCTCATCTCTTCAAAATTAGGACAAATTTATTTTATTGTCTCATAGTTTCACACTTTTGTTAGTTTCCTAACTAACCTTTCAAACTTTTCTTTTTATATCATGAATGATCATAAGGTTAAAATTGGTGTGAAAAGCATTGTAATTAAGATTAAAACTATGATTAATAAAGTGAGAAATTATAAGCAATGAAGTGCAATTTACCATTAAAATTAATGAACAAAAATAAAAGACAGTCTCTTATCTCTTCGTCTTTCTATTCTTTTAAAGAAGTCGAATATTAAGATACCTAGTTTTACATAAATTTTGTAAAAGAAAACACAAGAGAGAGAATAACAGATAAAATGGTTGATGTGATAGGAAGATATTGAGAGTAAAAAAAATACTTAATTGGACTTTTTTGCTCTTTAAGTTTGTCACACGTGCAATTCTGGTCTTGAATTTTAAAAATAAGCTAATTGGGTCCTTAAAGTTTACTCAATATTATAATCAAGACCTTCAATTTTACACAGGAACGGGCTTACGTTGGTCCTTGAGGGCTTGGCCCCCTAGCTTTTTAATTTTTAATATATATATTAAAATAATTATTTTTATTTTGATATAATTATAATTTCATTCAAATTTCTTTCGTATCTGTTTTAAAAAAAATATTTTATTCATTTAATATTGTAAAGATAATAATATTTTTTAGATAAGTATTATAATTATCTTTTATATGATCTTCATTGTAAAGATAACTACATTCTTTTTTGAGCAAAATATTTGAGTATGATTTGTTTTACTTTTTAATATTTTGTCTTTTTATAATTCATTATTTCTATTTTAAATAATATAAATTATTACGTTAACAATCAAACATTTTTATTAGCATTGCCTTTACATTAACTTAATTATAATTAATTAATTTGAAAATTACATTAACTCAATTTATTCACTATTCTACTCTTGAGTAGTGGATATATTATTTCCAACAGATTAGACACACACCAGTATGGAAAGTGGTAGTTCCCGTTCTCACTTTACTAAGGAAAGTTGTAGTTCTCCTTCCCATTCTACTAAGGAAAGTGGTAACTAATTCCCATTCTAACCTAAAAATTATTTTAATTGAGACGTAGAAATAAATCATTGGAATAGATTTTAAGCAACTCCTACTCCATCCTGAATGGACTACTATACAATGTCCTAATGTTGCCCCTGTATATTTGAAAATGAACCTAATGAATTTATTCAATGGAAAAAGTATTGTGGGGATGAACCATGTCACATTGGATTCCATACATAGAAAAAGGGTAAAAAAAACTAAAATCAACTAGTTTTTTTTTAAAATGAGTAGAGAAAGATTATAAAGAGTTGAATCAGTAAAATAAATAAGAGAGAGATTACTGTTTTTTTAAAAACAATTAATTAACTAGTAAAAAGTGGATGTTTAATGATGTTTAGCCTATGCAAGTTTGCACAAGATAAAAAAAAAAACTCATAAGTAATTGAAAAATAAAGAAATAATCCTATAAAATTGGTCAAACAACTGATGTCTAAATATAGGATACAGCCACCGCACATACACACACAAAATAATATTTTCATATTCTTGTATCTTCATTTTTTTACAAAATAATCCCAAAATGAGAAAGTGGAGTTATTTCTTTTAAGAAAGATACACCCACCTTGTTAAACTAATTTTCTAAATTTTTTTTCTATGATAATGAAATCTCAAAAAATATGAAACACATTATCTTTTAATATTTATATTATATTCTAAGCTAACTTTTTAAAATATTGAAAAATGAATAACACGAACATGCACAGTTAAAAAATGAATATCACAGGCACACCACACGCGCGCACACACTTCACCATGTGTGTGTGTGTGTGTTTTTTTTTAGAAGAAAATGGATTTTAATCGGGTCAAACCAAATTGAGGTATATAAATTAAAGACCGAGTTTTAGGGTTTTAGGTTGTTGGATGTGTTGAGGGATTCACTGCTGCAGAATCCAATTTGTGACACTAAATATAAATCACTAAAATTTATTTAAAATAACAAAATAAGAAATGATTTCCTTAAACTAACTTTCTATTTTTTCTATGATAACGAGTCTTTCAAAAAAGATGAAAGACATTACCGTCAACCTTCAACACCCAATTTCGTTCGGGCAATTGAAAATAAAATGCAAAAAACTAACAAAAAAAGAAAAGAAAAAAGTGAAAAAAAAATGGAGTGAAAAATTTGTCAAAAAAAATTATTAAAAAAAACTTTTTCATTTTTTTTTATATAATTTAAAATTCAAAATGCTGGTTAGTTTTTTTCTTTTTATATAATTTTACAAAAGAAGAAGAAAAAGAAGAAATGTAGAAGCAAAAACCAAATAACATAAGGAGGGAGTTTGAATTATATTTTTAGAAAATTTTTTTAAAGACGGAGAACACGTTTATCGATGTAAATATATATAAAATTAGATAAAGAAAGTTTGAGAAAGACTTTATTAAATATTGATAAGAATAATTTTCTTGATAGATCAAAATAATATATAAGATCTAAAAATAAATTTGAATAATTTGTTAGTTAACACAAAGATAAGCAGTAAAGAAAAACACATAATAATATATATTGGTTCATCTCTACTTCAAGATTGTTGAGTTCTTGTCAATCCATCAAATTTTTACTAATTTATAACAAAGTTACAAGTATTTTTTCATTGTCATTTATGTCTATTACAAATGTAAGTTTTACCTCAAACTTGACTTTAAACCAATATTTTTTTGTCTTACCAAGTCATTATTAACTCTAAACAAATAAACAATATTTGTTGGAAAGTTACACAATGACTAATATGTGATCGTTTTATGGATAGATAAATTATTCAACGCTTTAATCTTTTCTCTCAAGGTTTACAAAGTGTTTTGAAAGCTTAATATCTATGTAGAGATTTACAGAAAGTTATACAAGAAAAGAATGTTTTCGTGCAAGGTGATATATGTCTTGTTTCTTCAAAGTTTATTCTATTTATAGTCTTCATCTTCAAATATCTATTGTTTTACAATGAGTGAATTTTCCACTCTATTCTTGGTTTAAAGTCTTGAGCATTTCATGCATGTTCCTTCTTCATGCAAAATCCATGCTAATAGGTTGACATGCCTTGTACTTCAACAAGTAAAGTCACTTATTTTATTATAGCATATCTGCAACAACAAAATGCGTCTTTTAATGAAGATCAACACTTTCAAATTGTGAATTTCATTTATTCTTCACAAGACTTTGACAGATCCTTGGAGAATATTTTTTGCATAAAAGAATCTCAGACAAATAGTATTAAATGAAAGTCTTAAATTCACTACTTAATGTTACACCAAATCATCTTATATGGATGTGTCGTCTAAAAATCCAAGTATACATAATATGATTTGATAGCACATCTATCAAAAAAGACTCTTGCTACCCCCTCAATTTTTCTAAGTATACCTTCATTCTCCTTTTTTTACATTTTAATTGTCCATTATATTCTTTTTTTCTTAAAGAAATACACCCTTTGGAATCCTTTTTCTTTTTTGGAAATATCTTTTCAAAATAATATATACCTATTTTGGAAATGTATATATGGAACTATATTTCTAGAATAGATGTATATTAATGTTATGTATAATAAACTATTGAAGTTTTTAAGATTTTTTTTATCTTGTATTATAGACTAATTTCATTGGGAATATGTGTCTGTCGTCGTCGATCCAAAAAAAATTTGCACACAAAGGCATGAATACAAATTTTTCCACTAAAAGGATTATCTTTTCACTAATGAAGGCAACATGACCTTACACTTATTTTAGACATTTTATGCTCCTTACATACATACATACTATAGTATATCATTTTATACTTTTATTATCAATTGTATAGTTTAATTTAATTTCTTATCTGTGTAGCTCTATCATTTTTAACATATTTAATTCTAACTTAAATTCAATTTTAAAAAAGAAATTATTAATAATTAAAAATAAAAATACATTACAATGTACCTTAATGATGCATTTAATTCGCTAAAAAGACATGGCAAACAAAATAATATTGGACAAATAATTGAGTCACATAATAAGTTTTTGTATTGTATGCTATTTGGTGGTCGATGCACAATACAAAAATTTTTGTTATATCTTGTTTGATGTGCTTATGTATTAAAAAAAATAATGCAAATTTTACTACAAAACCCCAGGTGCATTAGCAGCACATTGATGACGCAACAAAGGAAGGACACCTTCACGGAGGAGGTGCGGCACTTTACGCCGTCGGTTGCAGGGTCTAGCAACGTGAGGCTGCCACAGGGTCACAACAATGATAGCGACGACACATCGACATGACGTGTCCTCATCGGAGTTGACCAAAAGAAAAAAATATAACAAAAATGAGAAAGACGATGATGAGAACATTTAAATAAATTAACAATGAAAAAAAAAGAAATAATGAGCAAAAAGGGGACACCAGTAGTTCATATGGCCTTTGCCAGTGACTAAGGTGCCCACTTTAACAGTCAAGGCGATCCTCGCCATCGACCAAGGTATGATATTTGGAAAGGAGAATTTAAAAAAAGAGGCATATATGAAAAAAGAAAAAAGGTGTGGGATAATGAAAAGTTAGAAAATGAAGACAATATTATATTTTTACTTTTGTTAAATAATGGACAAAAAATTATATTAGGATTTAGTAAATTATAAGTCGTTAGATATTTGTCTAGTCCATCATTCTTTATTTTGTATTATCTTTGGGTCATTTTTTAAATCAAACATTAGACAAATATTTTTATTTTATCTAGTCCCTTATTTTTTAGTGAATTAAACACACCCTAATAATCATAATTCTAATTATGCTACAAAATTATTTATTGCAAAATTTAATTATGATAAAATTTATACATTTACATATATTTATTTTGTACTATGCTAACTAACTTATTCTACAAAAAGAAGTAAGAAAAAATTAATGTATTTGTTCTACGAATTTGTTCACGCGAGCTCATGGTATGAATACAGAGATGGATAAGAGTAAGACGATTGGAATAATTTTCAAATACTGATTCGTGGCTGTGGTTTCTGACGGTTATCACACGCTTTGACTTTTGCCTCTCCAACAGCCGTAGGATGTGAATCCCTTGTTAGGTCAATGAATCCAACGGCTAAGATCGAACGCAGCTCATCACACACCCACCCAATGCAGCAATGATAAAATCCATCAAAGGGTGTTGGAAGTTGCAGCAAAGTCCGAATTTATTTATTCAATTTAAATCCCAACAATCATCAATAATCAATTATTAATAATTAATTTTTTCTAATCAGAGATCAAATTTCCTTCAATCGACCTGTAAATTGAACAAACACAGCTCTCATGCTAAATAGTTCTTACATATAACAGAACATGATTGCGTCAAAAGTTTAATTAATTAGTTAATTTCGAAATAAAAAAGAAAAGAGAGGAACAGAAAGTGGAGGGAATGAAATGAAACCCTGAAGAAGGAACGGTTTAAGGCCAAAACGCGAAACGCAAACGCAAAAAGCACGAAATAGAAGCGATTAAGCGAATCTCAATCTGCATCATCGATTAACGGTCGATGATCGATGCCAAAGATGAAGCACCTGCTCAGAAAGCTTCACATCGGTGGTGGCGCTGCCACCATTAACCCTAGCACCAATCACAACGCATTGTCGTCGCACGCTCACAATCACACTCCCTCTCCCTCCACTTCCACGCTCCCTTCCCCCACCGTCGTTTCGGATCGGAGCCCCGTCTCCGTCGAGGCCCAAAACGAAGTCGCCGATTTCAATTTGTTGCAGGAGGAGGAGTTTCAGATGCAACTCGCGCTCGCAATCAGCGCCTCCGACTCCGATCGCCGCGACACCGCCGAATCCGCGCAGATCGACGCCGCCAAACAGATCAGCCTCGGTTACTCTGCTTCCCTCACTGACACTCATGCCCTAGTTCAGTTTCAATCCCTTCGATATTGGGTAATATTTTTAATTACTATTACTATTATTTAGGTTAACGTTTCTATACAAGGCATTTTCTCTTTTTCTATCTCTCGTAACTGAAATTAGCCAATTAGGATACTGTAAATGATATTTAATGAGATTTTTTTTTTTAGTTTTTAATTTATTTATCTATTTTGGATACTGGATTAAGTTTTGATTGTTGCTATTTATAGAAAGTAAATAGTTATTGAAAGTAAAATGGGAAATAAAATGAAACTGTTAAATGGAGTTATCTTTGGAAATGTGATTTTTGAGAGTTTGTGGTTTTGTTACTTTGGCAGAACTACAATGTGATTGGCTATGATGAGAAAGTGATGGATGGGTTTTATGATGTTTATGGAGTTACCTCGAATTTGGTTGAGCGGGGGAAGATGCCGTTGTTGTTGGATCTGCAGACGGCTTCTGTCTTCGGAGATGTTGATTGTGAGGTGATTTTGGTGAACCATGTGGTTGATCTTGAGCTCAATCATCTTGAGAGGAAGGCGTGTAGTTTGGTCGAGGAGTGTTGTGTTTCTGAACTGGGACTGGTTTTGAGTGGCTTGCTTCAGAAGCTTGCAGATGCTGTTGTTAATAGAATGGGTGGACCGGTTGTTAATGCTGAGAAACTTACAAAGAGGTGGGCTATGAGGAGTCGTGAGTTACGGGATTCTATGCAGACCATTGTTCTTCCCCTTGGCTGTCTTGATGTCGGACTTTCACGTCACCGAGCCCTACTTTTTAAGGTAAGATTTGCCTCAATTTATTGATTTAAGAGATTTGCATAGGAGGTTCAAATTTGAACAATTGAGACTTAAGAAGACTAACTGCTTTTGTGCAATTTTTAATCATCATCCAATTGTATGTGGAAAGGCCTTTTTTTCCATCTTTGTTGTGGACTTGTTTGGCCCATGTTATTTGTTCTGTTTGACATGTGTTGTCATTAAAATTGATGGTATGATTACATCTTTTTGATGCTTATCATCTGTTTTAACAGAAAAAAAATACATTTTATTAAACAATTGAGCAAGACTAATATGAACTTCTTTTATCTCTCTAGCAGAAAGCATTTAGTTATATGTTACCTTCAATTTCAAAGTTGGTCAGGCTCATGCAATTTATTTGATTTCAACTAAAGCTAACTTCAGTCTTCTGGTGCTTAGGTACTTGCTGATAGGATTAACGTTCCCTGCAAGCTGGTAAAAGGGAGCTATTATACTGGAACTGATGATGGGGCTGTGAATTTGATTAAAGCAGATGATGGAAGGTATTTATCTTATGGTAGAATGATATTTCCCTTTTTATTGTTGCTTTAGGTAGTTTAATTCAATGGACACTTTTAGTCAGCTTATGATGTAATTGAAGACAGTTGGTATATATGTTCTATTGAGTTAGAAACTCTATATTGAACATTTACACTTCATCATCGTAGTGGTCCAGACTTCAGAGGCATTTCACCCTTTCCATTTGGTACTTCTGCTGCTTTGTAAAACTCTGCGTCTCCTATGTGATGAGGAAGCTGGTCCACCTTTGTGTAATTAACAAGTATATAACATTGTTAAATTAACCAATGAACCATAGGATATTGCGATGACTGTGATTTAGGTTGTAAGGGAATGGTTTGATATTGCAGTGACTGTGATTTAGGTTGTACGGGAATGATTTTTTAATTTGTTGCAGACTGGTGATAGATCATTGGATTACATTAACTGCAGTTTATTGTATTTTGATGTTTAAAATTACTTTAAGTTACTCTATATGGGCTTACTTTTTTCAAAGGAATTGGACCACAAACTGTTTATCTTGTATCATTTAGCATGATTCTCCTCATATTTGGCTAATGGCCTTTTGATAACACAAGCAGTACAGGTCTTACTTTATGTTGAAACAATTTTAAGTACTGTTATTAATTTGTTGTACTGATGCAGTGAATACATTATTGATATGATGGGTGCTCCTGGCACTCTTATACCTGCTGAGGTACCCAGCAGCCAGCTCGGAAACAACAGTTTTGCTGTTAGGGGTTGTTCAGAGGTTGTAGTACTACCAAACAAGACACATTCAATGGTAGATGATGGAACTGGTGTTCTGGGAGTCTTTTCTGATCGTGGTAGAATTTCAACAATGGAAAGGGTCCAGACAGAAGAATTATTAGTTATGGGCAGTCAAACAAAGCCAGATGAAAAAAATATTTTTAAAGTAAACGAGACAAGGAGATTTGAACATACAGAATCATATGAATGCTCATCTCATACAGAACCATCACCTGCAGAGAATATGCGTGTAAAAAATGTCTCTAAGTATGTTCTCAGTGCAGCAAAGGACCCAGAATTTGCCCAAAAACTGCATAATGTTCTAGTAGAGAGTGGTGCCTTACCTCCTCCTGATCTTTTTTCAGATATCAATCCCCAAGATAGGGGTGTAGATAAAGTAAATGAAAACATTGTTGGTTCTGTTCAAGCGGACACAAATAGATTGTTATTAAGCTATGAAAAGTCTCTCATACCCTCATATGGGGTGGGCTCTGCCAGCGATGCTAAGTTATGTCAACCAGCTGACTGGTTAGCTGAACAGCAAAAAGAATTGCATACAAATGTTGAATTTTACAATTTTGCACAGGGTGGTAATACAAGGAATGGGTTTGTAAATGTTTCTGATAGAGATTATGACATAGAGCAATCTAATGCAATGAGTGTTGTTTTGGCTTCTATCCATTCACATAAGATATGTAAAGAAAAGCGTCCTGAATCTTCCTTACCCAAGGCAGCTCTTTCCTGCAAAATGCATAATGGGGCTGACTGTTTCTGTGAAGATGATGAAAATGGTTCTAGAAACAATGTTGAAGCTTCTTTTAATAATAGTGAATTAGGGAGAGATTCAGCTGTTCAAATAAATGAGATGGGGGTCAATGGAGATTGTTATGATGGTAGAAACAAGGAAGTTAACCCAGTTCTTGGTGAAAGCTCAGAATGGGAAATTCAATGGGAGGATCTTGATATTGGTGAGCGTATTGGTATTGGTAAGTGTATTTCCTGTATTTAAATGTTATGTTTTAGATATAAAAGTTATATTATATAAAAACATAAGGCTTTACATGTATAAATATCTTTTAGGGCTCCTTTTTTCACCTTTTTTATTTAAATAGTGTTTTTCTAGTCAAAAGATATGTTTTGAAAAAGGGTGTAGCTAATCCGTGCCCTAGCATTTGCTTTTAAAATATCTGTAATAATTATGTAACTTTTTCCATAAAAAAGTAAAGGCTTCTTAAAAAGTTGTTTCAGTGCTTTTTTCATGAGCTAAAAGTAGTAGTTTCTGAAAAGAGATTTGAAACAAATTGCATCGTAGAACACTTTTTTTAAGCTTAACCAAAATGGCCATTACTAAGATAATTGGCAACTTATAATTTCACTAAGAGTATGTTTGGATAGAGAATTTTAACTGAGGAAAGTAATTTATTAGAGAATTTGAATTTCTGTAATCTAGAATTCATTGTTTGGATGTTTTTTGGTGAAGAATTTAAAATTTTGGAATTTTAAAACAGAATTTTAAACAATTAAAAATCTGGAATTTCAATTTCCTTCTAAAATGTGAGAAATTGAAATTCTCTTCTTACAGTCTTCTTCAAGAAATACTGTATGGGATTGTGAACCATCGATCGGATCTGAGCGTAGAGGAGCACGTATAACTAGCACACCAATCATATTTTTTCTTTTTTTCATTCATTTTTTTTCACCCTCATAATTTTAACTTTTTTTACCCAAACACAAAATTTTTAAAATAAAAGAATTTCAATTGAAGTATTTGAAATTCTTAGAATTTAAAATTTCTCAGAATTTTAAATTCCTCCATCCAAACACACTCTAATTGTTTCTTCATGCAGAATTGGAATTTTAGATGTTGCTATTTAATATAATATATTTCATTTATGGAGATATGCTCTGCATCATGTATTCTTCGACTCTAACCTTGTACACACATGTCATTGTAGGTTCTTATGGTGAAGTTTATCGTGCCGATTGTAATGGCACTGTAAGTCTACTCACTTGTTGTCTTCAGTACATCAACAGTTTCCTTTCTAATGTTGTGATTTTGTTCTATTTAATAAGTTCCTGGAATTATGTAATCTGAAAATTTTCAGATAACTCCTTAATGACTTCACCATTCTGGTTTGTGCTAAAATTTTAAAACAAACATTAATATTTTTTGCCCCCATGTCTTGTTTCATGTCATATTATGATTGTGATCACATTTTAACTTACAATGTTTTTACTTACTCACAAAGTCACAATTTAGTCTATTCCTTGAGTAATTTTGTGAAGAAAGAATCCAGAATGTCCATGAAATTCTCCCTGAATAATGTTATGTTCAGGCTTGACCTAGTCTACATCTACATGCTCATTAAAGCAATTAAAAAGTGTAAAATACAATAGTACTTTATGAAGTGAAACTGCTTGTCTCTGGAGCTGGTAAATTACCTATTATTTTTTCTGTTAACCATTCTTGAAATAAAGATCAACCAATCTTCAGATTCCAAGAGGGGTTGGGGGTGACAATGAGTCTAGCATTAATCTTATTTTGGATAACTTGGCTTCTTGCAGGTCTTTGAACTTGCACCTTCTTTCTATATGATCGTTAAATATTTAATAAATTGCTTTTATTAGACTATGAAATATGGATGAATATGCACACTGTTTTTTTTCCTTGTGCAAATAGACACGCGGTCATTATATCTCTTCCTGGTTCCATCTCTGTCATGTTGATTTGGTGTTGGAACTTTTGTTGCTTGTATCCATGGGAAGATGAAGATCTCATTATACAAGACTTGCTTTGATTGTGAGTGAAAGTACTTAGTAGTTTTTTTGTGCACTGATTTTTGTAATTTGGCATGACAGGAAGTTGCTGTAAAGAAGTTTCTGGACCAAGATTTCTCTGGTGATGCACTAGCTCAATTCAAATCCGAAGTAAGCTATTGTCTCTATATGCACATGTATAAGGCAGTCATATGCAGATATAATATTCATGCCCATTTATTGCTTTTTGCAGGTTGAGATCATGTTAAGGCTGCGGCATCCGAATGTCGTGCTCTTCATGGGAGCTATTACTCGCTCCCCACATTTCTCTATCTTGACAGAGTTTCTTCCAAGGTTAGTTTTGTTTTATGCATTAAGTTACATATTATTGGTAGGGAGACCGCAGGAAGGATGCAAATGTATGGACTTCTTTTTTTTGTGATTTTCTTGAAAAGTCTCTTTTATATTGATATGAAATGTTCTTTTATTGATACTGTACAGTGTATTTTTTTTATTGATGTTATGTTGACATATAGCTAACTTGCAACTTTGGTCCTCAGTCACCAAATCAAAAGTTGATTTTCTATATTATTGTTTTGCTTGTTAAAGTATATTTGTCTTTGGCATACAGAGGCAGTTTATATAGGCTATTACATCGACCCAATCTTCGACTTGATGAGAAGAAACGGTTGCGCATGGCTCTAGATGTGGTACGAGTTGAAAATACTTACCCTTTCTTTTTGTAGTAGAAATAATAAATTTATTCGAAAGAAGAGAGGAGAAATACAACTAGCCATTGGCTGACACCAAATAGAGGCCATGAATATAATTCTATCCCAAAGTGTAGGGGTTCAGAGACTTCCTTATAAATATGAGCATTCCTCTCCAAGTAACTGTATAAACAACATATTGCCACAGAATCTTAGCTTCAATATTCTTGTCAAACCCTTCATACTGAACCATAAGGAGCTCCAATGCTGAGACTCACCCTATTCTCACCAAGAAGAACCCCACAAATAATTCTCATTTTAACTTTATGTATTATTTCTCTCTTTCCTTTATTTATTGTGAATTTACTGTGCACTTATCAGGCCAAGGGAATGAATTACTTGCACACAAGCCATCCTCCCATTGTCCACCGAGATTTAAAGTCTCCAAATCTTCTTGTTGACAGGCATTGGGCTGTTAAGGTATTCTTACTTGAATTCTTTGTCTTGGGAGTTTAATTCACAAAGCTGAAAATAAAAGGAATAAAACTATTTGAGTGTGAAAATTTACAATTATGCTTCCTTGTTAGAGTTTAAGAAAAGAGTAATGGATATGTTTTTTTCTCCATCATTAACAAATTTATTCTGCTGACAAATGTGAAAATTGAAGAAATATCAATTTATTATAGTTCCAATGAATTGGTCGTAGGATTTTATTGATATAGTTGTATTATTTGAATGATTTATTTTTAATTTTATGCGCTTTAAAAGGTCTTTGGACCGAGAGGTAAGGAACTTTTGTGGTGGAATGGAAGTAGTCAAGACAAGGTAAGAAACAAAAGAGAATGTTTAAAAGCCTTACATGGGACCAACAACGATGAAAATTGGGCAAGGTATCAAAATGCTAGAAATGAGGCAAGGAGCACTGTTAGTGAAACATGATCTTTTGAAGAATTTTACAAAGATCTTGGGACAAAGAATAAAGAATGTAAAATATATAAACTTGCTAAAAATAGAGAAAGGAAAACCACATATTTGGATCATGAAAGATGTATTAAGGATGAAGAAGGGAAAGCTTTGGTCACAAATCAAGATATTGAGGGAAAATTTTGGTTACAGATCAAGATATCAAAGAGAGATGGGAGAATACTTTTATCTAGGAGAGTAGTTAGCTTTAAACTTGAGCTTTGGAGATAGACTTTGGAGACAAAAGGGTTTCTGTTTAAGTAGGAGTAAGACAAAGTATATGCATTGCCATTTTAGCAAGAGACAAGGAATATGACTTGGAAATTAAAATGGGAGATGTCATACCACAAGTTTCTAGGTTTAAATACCTAAGACCAATATTACAAAATGATGGGAAAATTAATTTGAGGATGGGTCATACACAGGATAGGAGTAGGATGGCTAAAATGAAGAAAGGTGTGAGGGATTAATTGCGATCATAAAGTATCTACCAAACTTGAAGGCAAGTTTTATTGTTTTGTTATATGTCTGACTATACACTATGGTATTGAATATTGGGCTTTAAAGTGACAAGAGAAAAAGGTGGGAGTAGCAAAAATGAGAATGTTAAGATGAATGTCTGGTTACACAACAGAGTACAAGATACAAAATCATTTTATATGGGGAGATATTTGCATTGCATTGGTTTGAGGAAAAGATGACAGTTGCCTAAGCTATGTTTGGCACATGTTAAAACGTTTTCAAGTAGTTCTTAATTAATATGGCATTAGACTGGTGTCCAACATTATGTCTGACATAGCATGTTACAGGATTTGTTACAAAATGACTCTTTACGCTTTTGGTATATCAAAGTCTTTGAAGAATTATCAGTAAATAATTTATTTTCACTGTTATCTCCAGCGAGTGATTGACATAGAACTTTTGTACGGCTGATTAACTTAACCATTCATTCTAATTAAAGCTTGATGAAAAACAGTGCTTTTCTCTTTGCCTTGTCATGTGTTAACATTTTTGTGATCTAATTGAAAAGCCTGTTATTATTATTATTATTATTACCACTTGTTTGTCTTTTCACAGGTCTGTGATTTTGGTCTGTCACGAATGAAGCACCATACATATTTGTCATCCAAATCCTGTGCTGGAACGGTAACTTTTCAGAACTTGGATATAAGCTTTTGGAAATTCTGTTTTTACTCCTTATTCACCATTGATATAAATTATCACCATAGTTGGTTTCATTGTAGGATCTACAATTTTTACAATAAAAAAAACTAAATATATCTTTTGCCTGCAGCCGGAGTGGATGGCGCCAGAAGTCTTGAGAAATGAACCAGCCAATGAGAAGTAAGTTAATTCTGCGTCTGTGTCAGCTTCATGGAAATATGATTTTGAAGTTTGCAATGTGATAGTTAAAGTTTGCATGCAGGTGTGATGTGTATAGTTTTGGTGTGATCTTGTGGGAGTTAACTACCACAAGAATTCCCTGGCAAGGTTTGAACCCAATGCAGGTTGTTGGAGCTGTTGGATTTCAAAATAAACGGCTTGAAATTCCAGAAGATGTCAATCCAGTAGTAGCACAGATAATACGTGATTGCTGGCAAACGTAAGTTCTATTTCTGTACTTACGATTTCTGATTGTTACTTTAGTTTCTAGCACTCTGAATATCAAATGAAGATATGAAATATGTGCAGTAACCATGTTCCATCTCTTTATGACATTAGAATCTGGACTGAGATTCACATTCTTGGAAAGAGGCCCTTTTCTGATACTCATTCGATGTCTGAAAATTTGAGGGCAGATTGCCACTGCTGTAATTATCGAAGTTTTGCTATCTTCCTGCCCTTTTAAAATTATGATTTTGATAATAATTTAATGACAAGTGAATATACGTCACAATAAATCTTGGACTTTAATTATATATTGATGGCTTAAATAAAATTTTGGTCCTTGTAGTTTTCATCCATTTGGGATTTGGTTGATATGTTCATTTTAGATATTGGTCCCTATAAGAACCAAAACCAGAATAAGTTGAACCTATAGGGACCATAACAGCATAACTTCATGAAAAAGTGGGCATTAAGAACTAGAACCCAAATAAGTAAAAACTAGAAATTTATAAGGAAAACCTAAATGAGTGAAAAATCTTATTTGAAGTTACATTGATAGTACTGGTATGTTCTATTTGTTTTGATTGAATTTAGTTGGGATGGTTTTGATGCAGGGAGCCACACTTGCGGCCATCATTCTCACAACTGATGTCTCGTCTTTACCGTCTTCAAAATTTGATTGTCCCAAAAACGGGTGCAACACATTAAACCAAGTTGTCTATAACATAGCTACTGTAATAATACTGAAAGTTGTTCCTTGGTTCAAAGAACCGGAACGGCTAAAGTTTTTTTTTTTTAGTCCATCTTGACATATCAAGATATTGCTGAACTGGTAAGTGTCAGGTACATTCAAAGTTGGGACTGGACACAACCCATTCAGAAAAGAGCAAGGTCCCTCCCCAATATCTGCATAAGTGCAGTGGAGGTTTAGTTGGAGTAGGTACAAAATGAAGAATCCCCAGAGGGAAGAAAAGCAAGAAACAAAAAGGAAAAAAAAAAGTACAAAATTATTCTTTGTCTGTAGAGGTCTTATTCGGAATTGTAAACATCGGATCTCTCAGGTTCTCATGCAAATGTAAAAAGAAGAAAAAGAAACAAAAAAAAACAGTATGTATTTCCCATTACTCAGCTTGAGTTTTTCTTGAGCAAGTGTACTTTTTAGCTGATATGATCATTATCTCTTGAAGGGTAATTTTATATTTGGTATGGTAATTTATCAAATGAGTGATGTTGTGATGTTTGATCTTTGTGTATAAAATAAATTATGTTGAAAAAAGAATACTTATATGTACATTTATAATTTTTAAGGAAAATTAATTATTACTATGACAATTATTTTGTATCAATATATTTATTGAGGATATCATGCATAGTATTTAGTGAAGATCTTTAAAATATACATATATATATATATATATATATATATATATATATATATATATATATATATATATATTAAAAAGTTTAATCCTTTTTCTCTATATTAAAATTAAAATGTACTAAAAATTAAAAAAAACGTATTAAATTTTTATAATAACTAAAATTAAAGTTCAAAACATATTTTTTAGGCATCACAAACATTTTAGTAGTATCATAATAGAAAAATTAAAGTTCTGAGTGAATAATGGATGTTATTATTATTACGACTAGAAGAGGCTGAAGCAAAAGCAGGAGTGAAGCATGTCACCATTACCATTACCTAGGCTCTCTGCTCCATCAAGACCAAAACCCATACTTTTCCCCACCCCAGAATTCCTTTAACCATCACCATTATTTCTGATTCCCAGCACAAGCTCTTGTTCAGCAGTAGCAGCAGTAGTAGGAACAACAACGGCTCTTCGTGACGGGGGCGTCAGTGCCACCGTTGAATGTATCTGTCTATCTTGGTAATCATTATGAGTAAATAGTTCCACCAGCTCCTCCAATTACAAACCATGATTTGTGATAACTTTTTGAATAACTTCCTCACAAACCATGAAAAGTTTGTTGAAAGTTATAATACCTGCATATAGAAAATAGGTCATGCTTATGCATTAAAACTTATACTCTCGTCCAAATCTATGCTTAGTTTATTGCTTTCTGGGAATACCAAATGCTTAAACTCTCATCCAATTACAAGTAACAGTTATTTTTTATTGGTGGGTAATATAAACTGTTTTACACTTTCAATTCATCATCAATATATTCTATTATGAATTTTGATTGGCTGACGGCATAGATTATTAGTGTATGCCTATTATTATTAAAGTTTAATAAATGTGTATTGATACTGTAAAAGATTTTTCATGGTTAATTAATTAAAAATTAACTTGAGTGTGATTTTAGGATGATTATTATCAAAACTTAATAAACTTATCATTATAATTAATAATTAAATGCGAATGTAAAATTTACACTATCAATCCATATTCCTTACATTATTAGCATATTTTTTTCTAATAGACATTTGATATGAAAGCATCTCAATAAACAATAGACATTGGTATCCCAACTATATTAGCACCCAAAGCCAATTCAGCCTCTACTACATACCAAGGAATAATAATAGTATGATAGAAACTAACTACCAAATAGGGGTGTTGTGAGAGTCGAACTTTACATTATTAGAATAAACAAATGGATAGTGGAAACATATTTATACTGTTAATAAATTAAAAATGATTATTAATAATTTTCAAGGTAATTAATTCAAAATCAACCAACTTTTCATACACAATAATTTATAATTAAATCAGTTAAATACCTTTAATTTACCTATTAGTACATTAACAATTCTCTTAATATTATAAGAGTTATAAACTTACCATAGTATGCGATTGAACCATAATTAAAAACTTTTCTAAATTTAATTAGAATAAATTAATGTTATTATCCAGTTTGAAGAAGTTAATATTTTTTCATAAGAGTAAGGTGTTGTATAAGATTTGTGCGCAATTTCAGTTGTATAAATTTAGGAAATAATTTGCGAATAAAGCTATTTAATCATTCTTCTCTTGATTTTGCAGATGAGGAGACAGGGTGGTATGTTCTCCTCCCCTTATGTCCTTATGTAAATCTTGGCGCACTGTAATTTGTGTTGTTATATAAAATATGCCATGTAAGTGTAAATTGGTGCAGTCCTCCACAACTGTAAAGAAAATTATAAAGTCTAATATCTTAGAAGTGCTGTATAACATATGATGTTGTTAAAAAATCATTAACAATTTATGAGCACATGATGTTGCTTGAAAAAAATCAGAGATAAATAATTTGATGGCATGGATGATGACATGATGTGTGCCATGTCAGTTGGACCAGTAAAATTACGCATGCTAAATAGTATGGTCAATAAGATCTTTTGTGGTGTTCATTGTTGTGCTCCTTTTTGTATACCTTAAAAAAAATGCCTCTGCATTTGTTTTTGTTTTTGGATGGTATGAACAAATATTGTATTCTACTACTTAAGCCTAAATATTTCTCAACAGATATGGGTGAAGACTGCTGAAGTTTTGGCCCGTGATAGACTCCTTGGATCATTTTCTGTGAGTATATATTCTATTAAACATTGCCACTTTTACACGTAACTTAACTGTTGCTGCCTGAGATTCCTGTGAACCAAGCCATAGGCATTATTTTATATTCTTACTTTCTTTTGGACCTATATATATATAATTGTTTGTGAAGATTTAAGATTATGTGGGTTGTGACTTGTGAGCTAGCTAGGATCACTATTGTAACTGAAACAGATACGCATATCAAATAGGGATATTGTGTCATCAAGTTTCAGGAATTATTTAAAACTGCAGATAGACATGCTTTTAGAAAATGGGAAGACAAGACACAATTATCTTCAATTTTGTGCCTTTTGCAAATAGACAACTTAAACTTTCGTTGAAGTCGAGTAATCTGCATAATGAAGCAGATTGAAAATTACTCTAGTGAGTCTAGCTTCATTACTTGTATGTGCACTTATCCTCATTAACATTGATGGGGACTAAAACCTGACATCAAAAGAACCAGAGTTCGAGTTGTACCTGGAGTTTACAATGATGATTCTGCAAGATTATTTGAACCACATGCCTTTCGTGATGAACTTGATCTTCAATAATACATGACCACTTATATTAAAGCATTATCAACGCTGGACCCTTCATGCATTGACAACATTGTAGTTATTTGGGGGGAACGGGTGCTCCATAAGTTCAGTATCAAATTCTATAGTGTACATATCTTATATTTGCATTTTACACATCATATGTTTACTGTAAAGTTGAAAACAAAATGAGCATATGTACAGTTTCAGTTTCTTGTGTAATCCCTTTTTTTTTTTCCTTTTGGTCAATGGGACTAGCTACTTAACATAGAAGAATTAGGGTCTCTTTGGATAATTTTTTCTTATAAACACTTCTAGAAAAAAGAAAAGAAGGGAAATTGAAATTAGTTTTTGCGTTAACTTATGTACGTATATGCTAATTTCTTGAAAGTTTGTTTAAGGGGAACTTGACATGTATCACTTTAATCAATTAATGGGATTGGTAAGTTGAACGTACTTGTAACAAATACCAAATATTTGAGAGAAAGAAATTCTCAATAAAGTCCTGACTCCTAACCACACGTTTCATCTTCCTTCAAATTAGTACATGCACCAAAGAAAGATAAAAAAAAATTTTAATTGAAATTTGAAAAATACTTTAGGGTAAGAAAGAAAAGGGTAGCATGAGAAAGTCAAGATTCCCCCAGCATTTCACTCTTGTAGGTATTGGTGGCCATTCAGCCTCTCCAAGGCTGCCCAAGAAACTTAGAACATGAGCAAATAGCAGTGTGCCCCATGTATAATAAACTAACAATAAAAGGGAAAAAATATTGAAACCTCCTTGCTTTTTTTTAGAGACCATAAACATCTCTAAGCAGAGATAATATTATTTGCTTAGAGATAATATTATTCGAGTAGTATAGGATGGTTATGAGCAACAAAGTTTTTTTTCAAAAATTTAACGCGATTACATAATTAACATTAATTTAAGACCATTAGTTAGGATATAATATCTTGTGTCAATTGATTTACACATTTAGGTATAAATCCTATACCTTTGATATGTTTTTTTAAGATAACTATATTTTCATACTTATTTTATATTTTCTTTTACATCATCGCTTTATTGATTTTTCTCTTTTTCTTTGCATCTCTTAATTCTCATTATATTTTCATTTTTTTCCTTTTCTTTGTTTTTTTTTAAAACGGAGTGCATACATCTCAAACGATATTAAACAATATTTTTTCCTTTTTTTTGTATTTTTTTATAAATTATATTACGATAAGTTAGTTACAGATTATTTATTAATATTTTTATAATTAATTATAATTGATAATATTATTTATATTTTAATGATAATGATTAAAATAAAATTAAAATTAAAATATAAAATATAAGACTAAAAAAATTAGTTTCAAATTATAAGAACTAAAAAAAAATTAAAATACAAATAATAATAACTAAAAAAATCACTTTCAAATCATAAGAAAAAAAAATTAAAATATAAATCATAAAAACTAAAATAACTAATTCATAAAACAAATCAAACAAGTAATTAAAACATTTTTTAATAACATTAGATTGGGAGAAGGAAAAAAAAAGTGATTGCCTATATGCACTCCTACCACAGTTCCACCCGTACTGAGAGATAACCGGCGGTGACCATTTTGGGTGACGTGTCAAGCTCACACATTATGCAAATTAACAGTTTTTTTTTTTTAAGGAAAACAAACGATAATTAAACAGGTTTTTTTTTATCATTCTAACCCAATTTATTTTATATATAATTAATAACTAGGTTAAGGAATATAAATCGATATTAATTATGTCCATTGTTGTTAGTAAAATAATTAAACATGTTAAAACAAAACAAAAAGACAATATTGTAGGTATTATTTTCAGTTAAAGTTAATATTTTATTTCAATAATTACTATCAATTTAAATCATTAAAATTGAGATAGAATATTAACATTAATTATAATAACATGCATAATATATAATATTATATATATAAATTTTGTAAAAAATAAATATATATATTTTTTTATTTTGATAAACATAATTTCACTTTTTTTTTAAATATTTCATACACGACACATATTTAATTATACTTCATTAATAATATTAAGAATCATAATGTTTTTTTTTTCTTTTGCGTAAATATTAAAGAAAGGCACGTATTTAGGTTATCAAATCAATAATAATTGAGTGAATACAACGTAAAAAGTAAATAATATATGTAACCACAATATATTTTTTAATCACAAAAACGTTATGATAAATTTGATGCTTTTTACTATAATTATCTTATAAATCATACAATAATATTTTTTTATTAATTTATAGTGCAAGACATTTTGAATAACCTATATAAAAACTACAATATCAAGTTAGTGTAGAAGAATTAATCTTCTATAAAGTTAAAAAAATTGTAAACATCAAAATTTAAATTATATAAAAAATAAAATAAAATAAACCATACTTTCATATACTAATAATAATAATAATTTTTAAAAAATAATAATAAGACTTAAATATCTTTTTAATTTTTATAATTTAATATTTTTTTAGTTCTTATAATTTTTTTATTTTATTTCTTATATAATTTTGTTAAAAATATTATTTAAAGTAGTTTGAAAATTAAATATAAAACAAACATGTACTAAAAAAGTATTTTATAAGAACAAAAATAAAATAAACACAAAATTCTAAAACAAAATATCTTTAAATCAAATAATCTATTAAGAGTCCTATTTAGTATTTATTGCATCTTTCCTTTGAAAAAAGAAATGCAACAACTCCAGAGACATGGTAGGGGCCCACCATGAAAGATAAAAATGAAAAATCAGGGAAGGGTTCATGCACCTTTCCCATTTCCAGTCTCTTGCTTCTGTTCCAAAACAACCAGAGACTCAGATTTTCCCAAATGAAACAAACAATAATTAAAAGCAACATAATAAAAAAAATCCATTGCATCTAATTATTATATTTCCAAAAAGAGAATAGCTTGTGGACTTTGTGAAGCAATATTAATTATGATTTTTATTTTTCCTAAGTGGCTTCACCCCCTGAATAAATCACACGCCATTGCAATGACCCCCAACGACAACTTCAACTTCTCTTCTGCATCTTCAAACACCCTTGTGGCTTTTCTAAGTGTTGTGATTCTTTGTTTCACCTTTTTCTTCAGGTAAGGATTGGGGGCACCTCAGTTCTGTTCAGACAGTGATGTGTCTTTTTGTTTTTCTGACATGTTATGCAAATGATGAACTGTTATATATATATATATATATATATATATATATATATATATCTCCAATGTGAGTATTCATACAAATAAAATGGGGCATTAAAATGCTACCCCCTTTAGCTGAAAGAACTTTTTTTTTTCTTTTTCTGTTTCCTCTTTTTATATTTTTGGGGGCTAAAGTTAATTGCTTGCATGAATAAAGGATTCTGTGACCAATTAGTGTGTAATTGAGTGCATCTCTCTCTCTCTCATCTCTATGGTCTTCTCTGTTGGTGTTGTAATTGGCTTTCTGCTTGAATCTATGGTTTGACACTGTTGTTTTATGTTTTACATTTTCTTGTATGGTGGGAAGGGGGCATGGGCATCCATTCTATCAAAATTTATCTGTGAACTGGACTGTTCAATGTAAACCTCTTGTGGTGTCAGTGCAAGAATGCTCTTAAGGGGCTAATTAATTTCCAGCATTGAGTAGAATAAGCACATTTTTTTTTATTGCTAATAATTTCATTTGTGCTATTTAGGAGAATGATATTTTGAAATATTTTGGGGTACTTTTTTGTACTATGAATACTCATTGTCTGCTTAGGTTATTTTTATAATTGTGTCCTTTCCTAAGTTGCTAGATCAAATGTGGGAAGGGAAACAATAACCTATTAAAGTAAATATTGTTTATGTAATTGGACCAAAAATGATGGCGACTTTTAATATTAAAGGAACAAGTTTAAACTAACTAGATGCACCTATTCATTGAACAGGAATGGGAACTTTTATTTTTAAGATTGTAATATTAAATTTTATGAAAAAACCAAATTAGTTATTTTTTTACAGCATCTTAGATATAAATTTGTTGTAGCAATATATGCAAATAAGCTCAAAATATATGAAGCAGGAGAGTTATTTAGCTTATTAATGAAAAATAATTACAGAATTGATAATATGGAAAAGTAGATTTGTATTTTCAAAAGATCTTAGTTTTTGTCTTTTCACTTGATTGTTGGTCCATCAAAAGAAGGTTGCTCCATGTGAGCTGTTTTGTAAGAATGTTTTTTATCCCCAACCTTGATTCTTACAGATTTGATTCATAAAGCAATTGACAATGTTGTGGTATCTTAATACGTTGCAATTATATATCATTGAAGACAGCAAATAGACAAATAAGTAGATAAATAGGTTGGTGGCACGGATGGAGGTAGGTAGTTGAAGTGATTGAAACTAAATCTACCACTGTGAGTTGTACGATGAGATGGCATGAAGAGTCAGGTAAGGAAGAATTAATGTGGCACACTTAGGAAGAATCAGTGGCCAAAATTTCTTTATCTTTGTCCTTGTGAATTCTCCTGAGGAAACATTTATACTGTGCAAGCATAGATTTGGTTGGTGTTTATGCTCTGAGCTTTATATTATATCTGATGTTGCCTTATTTTATGTGCTACAGGTCCTAAAGCATACTTGTGATTCCCTCCATTATTTACCTTTGAGATTTAGAAAGTAGTTAGTCATACACCCAATTCTAAATTAGGTATTTGTGCCATAAAGTCTGTCATTGCTGAATAAATTTTTATCAAATTGGTGAAGGATTAACTTTCTCACTTGATCTTTTCATTGTACAGAGTTGGGATGTCTGGAGTAGTAGTTTGATACAGTGATGCATCTCCACAGATATTTGAGTAAAGCTATATGCCGTGCCCTAGATTTTTACTATGTACTTAAATGCAAGTTATGACGTTGAGCATTCACATTCTACACAAAGAATACAGCATGAGCTGTGGCCTCTAGATCCAATTGATCCAAAGAAGGCAAAGTTTCCATGTTGTTTGGTTTGGAATCCACTTCCTGTGGTGTCATGGTTGGCTCCCTTCATTGGTCATGTTGGCATTTGCAGGGAGGATGGAGTTGTTTTAGATTTTTCAGGATCATATCTTGTGAATGTTGATGATTTTGCATTTGGTCCAGTGGCAAGATACTTGCAACTCGATCATAGACAGGTACTGTTTCTCAGATTCACTATCTAAATCTCTTGTTGCCTTCTTTCTTACAGATTGTTCTCATTCATGCTAGCATACCATTCACAAATGCATGCATGCTTTGCAATTTGCAAAACAGTTTTATACCAAATTCAACTAACTTTAGTTTTTGGTTGGTGACGGGATTTCAAGGGACTACAGAACTTTTATGGCCAAAATGTAGTCAAGTGTGAAACTATAAGGTGAAACATTGATGTATTGGGAAAACACCATAACTAACTGTGATGTTGACGATTATGTCCTTGTTGGAAATAGGTTGCATTTGCACCTACAGGGCTCTCAAGTCAAAACCTACAAGTCATGTCCCCCATTTGTATCTTAGAGGTTTCACCTTGAGATATATAAATCTTTTAGTTTAAATAAGAAATTCCTTACCTTTTACTTTTCCATATATCAAATTGAATCTGTTTTTTATTTTACCCTTTTTCCCCTCATAGGGACTCACTTATATTTGAAATTGCCTTTTCTTAATAGATAGATCTCTTAAGATGCTAATTCAAATCAGCACACTAAGTCTGCTAAATTCGAACAGTTGTGTTTGTTACCACCCAACAATTTCAGATTATTGACACCCCATTTGGGCCCTAATTTAATACGGTGATATGACCTTGATTTTGGAAAAGTAATTCAGTTATAGATGTGTTGACATTTTTATCCATAGAATAATCCATTTGCCAAGCTCTCCCTTTCTCTCCACCCCTTAAAATTTTGTTTGGTGTCAATTTTAATTCTTTAAAAGTATAAACTCTTATTTGACATGCTGTGTAACCTGAGATGTTGCAGTGTTGCTTCCCTCCTAACCTATCTGCGCATACATGCAAGCATGGTTACCTGCATGCTGAGTATGGTACTGCAATCACATGGGACCATGCATTACAGACAAGTTTGCTGTATTTTGAGAACAAAACTCACAACCTTTTCACTTGCAACTGCCACTCGTTTGTCGCGAACTGTCTGAATCGACTGTGTTATGGTGGATCAATGAGTTGGAATATGGTGAATGTAGGAGCTTTGGTACTATTCAAGGGGCACTGGGTTGATTTCAGGTCAATTGTAAGGTCTTTCTTGCCTTTTATTGTGGTTGTTTGCTTAGGTGTTTTTATGGTTGGATGGCCCTTCTTACTTGGGCTACTATCCTTCTCTTTACTCTTAATAGGGTGGTTTATATTGGGTACTTACCTATTTAGAAACTTATTAGAGTGCTAAAATGGTCTGTTGAGTTGAAAGATGGTCATGATTTGTGTTCCCTCTTCACCAAATAACAAGTTTAAATGTTGTTATTTGAACAAGAAATAGTTATCTCTTATGGAAAGTTAATGAAATAACTTTTAAAAGTGTACTTTGAGGCCTCATTAGACCGTGCATTATGCAATTGCATTGCCTTGTTGGTGAAACTGTTCTAGTTGCAGATTCTCTCATGTTTCTTTCAAGCATTGAGATGAAAAGATGGGAAGACGTTTATCAAATAGTATTGTTTTGGGAAATAATGTGAAGAATGTACTCCAATTAAGAATTTGAAAGCAATGAGAACTCATTCAAGATTGAACGGTACACATTGTTTTTATTTTATTATTTCTAGACAACCAGCTAATATCGAACCCTATTTTATGCTTGTTCAATAATAAATGGCTACAACAGTGTAATGTTAAAATATAAAAACTTAGTACCTTCCTTTGTTGTTTAAAATGATCATATTCTAATTCAGAAAATGATGGATGGTACAAAAACGAAAAATTGATCCGCTTAAAAATTATGCCCATAACATACCAGTAAATGGAAAAAAAATTATGCCCATAACGTAAATGGTGAAAACTTGACACATGATTAGCTAATTTTGACTATTTAAGAGTTCAATTTTTATATATTTTTGGTTAGATATTTTTGCAATGTTAATCAATAATCAATAAAATATTATTAGAGGGATTAATTTTAAAATAATTATTACAAAATTTAATAAAGTTAAAATATAGCGACATGTAACTAAAAAAAGTTCAAAATATAATAACAATGTAAAATTTTATATTGTCAGTATATTTTTAATTAAATTCAAGTTATACTTATAATATAACTTAATATTTTATTAAGTAATTTTATCCTAGAACTTTAGAAGTTCACATTTTATATATATTATATTTATGAAATTTAAAATTATTTAATATTTCAATAACATACTGTAACATAAAAATAAAAATTATTATATTTTCACTAGAGTCTAATTTTGATAAAAAAAATTAATTTAACACACATTTAAAGTAATTTATAACTATAATTGAATTAATAAAAATCACATTTCATAAATTATTAATGATATAAAAATGAATATGATTTTCATAATTTTCATTAACATAAACCGATGTTCGATATTAGTTTTATTTTAATTTCAACCATGCATTACGATTGTATAATAAAAACTAGTTCTTCTTAAGTCTTAATCATACATTCTTTTTAAATTGTGCACTAAAAACCTATTGAACCATAAAAGAAATTGGGCTTGTGTTGTGTGGAAGACAATGTACATAGAAAAATAGCTACTGAGGAGTACTTATATCCGTGGCATGTCTTGATATTGAAACGATATGGTAAAAAATTCAAGAGATGTTTTACTATACAAGAAAGGACTACCAAATATAAATTTCTGATCTTTGCTTACGAGAAACATTACCAAGAAAAGAGTTTAAGTAGATAGGTGTACCCTTCAATCATCAAAATCTTATTTATTACATGATGGAACAGAGTATATACTTTAGTTTAGAGTCCGAAGAAAACATGTTAATCAGAAATTTTAAATAGCTCTGCTGCCATGGCAAGAGGCCAACAAAAAGTTGAAAAGAAAAAGGAAAAAAAAAAATCAGGCTCCATACTTGGGAGCTTTCCAAAGCTTAAAGGCTATCTCATGCAAGAACCTATCTGCTGGTATTGTAAGATTTCCACCATGCTGCATTACAAGAAAACAAAAAAGAAGCAAAGATTATACAGTAACCAAGAATTACAGTATAACTTAAATGGATAACAAGCCAAGGAAAATTCCATAACAGCTAGCACTCAAACCATGATTTTACAAAAACTGCAAACACTTACAATCACAGAATCAAATATGTTGATGAATAACATGAAGGTTTTAAATATTGAAGTATGGAAAGTTGTGTACACTGAACATCATTCAGAACCACACATAGAAACACTAATTGGAATAAATCATTACTAAATTGTTAATAAAACCTAAAGTAAAATCTTGAAACAAACCTCCATAAAATCTTCAAAAGAAAATCTCTCTGCATTATCCTTGCGAGTCACCGCAGATTGCCATTGAGCAATTAACATGGGAGAATAATGTCTGTATCATTTGATATGGAGATAAATATTCAAGACAATCCAAAGAGAAAGCAAAGATTACTAATCTTCAAATACTATAACTTAGGAAGTGTTTGGTGGACGTGTGCGTATCATAACATGAGCTCTATATAAAAGAACATGACAAGGGGGTAAAAGATTTCTCCATTCTTTAAAGGATAGAACCAAGGATAACAAACAAAAAATGAATTTTCTATTTTATTCTATCTATGCGCTAAAGCTACTTTAATTACCTTACATCCTTTCGAGGAATTCCTCCCTTCATAGTGTAACTTTGGAGAGGATAAAGCATTGAAAGATGAGAGTTCTTCTCATCTACCCTCTTTAACACAGAAAACTTAGAATCATCAGCCTCTAAGACATTGCCATAGCTCATGACAACGGATAAGTGCAGACGTGAACTGATGTCAGATCCAGGTTGTGCTTGACTCATTACCCCTCCAACCAAGGCATCCATATACCCCACATCAGCAGCAACCACTTTTTGTTCACCAGCTCCAATGTGAAAGAAAACAAGATCAAAGTGGTCACTGTCCAGCACCTTCCCTTCTTTAAAGCCAAGAAACTTGAGCAGCTCAAGGGCCACAACCTCAGCAGAACCTCCTCCCACTAACTCATCCAATTTAAGAACACTAAATCCAAGTTTGGCACTAAAAGACTTCAAGCTTGAATTGTTGGTCAAAATAGCAGCTTTCATTCCGATAAACCTGTATTGAAAATGAAATCCTTTATTTAAATCAATAATTTGGTCCTTACAGGTGACACTCATTTAAGAATCAGTCCCTAGTGAAAAAACTTTAGTACCTGTAAGTCCTTAATTAGTACAAATTGGTCCTTGTTGTTCCTATGTTTCTTAAGTATTATTAGTCCCTTAAAAACTTAACTTTTAGTCCTTATAAGTATAAGGACTAAAACTTACTCTTTTTTTCCTATACTTGAATGAGTGTCACCTATAAAGATCAAGACCCTGTTTGGATAACTTTCTCAATAAGCACTTATAAAAGAAGAAAACAAAAAGATAAAATAAGTTAAGTTTCTTTTATAAGTTAAGCTAAATTCAACTTATTCACTTCAACTTTTATAGAAACTCTCTCACTTAACTTTTCCACAAGCTCATTGTAACTTATTCATAAGCTAATTTTAACTTACAGGAAAAATTTAATTCATTTTACTTATTTTCTTCTCCTATAAATGCTATAGAGATGTTTATCCATACATGGCCCAAATGATTATAAATGCTATAGAGAATTTTATCTAAACATATCAAATGATTAATTTAATCTCTACAAACAACAAAATGGAAAATGGAAAACAAACAAATAAAAGAGAATACCTATCAGGCAAGGTTTGTTTTGGTGGATCCTCTTGGTTGTCACGATCACTGATTTGCCCCTTCTAACAAGAAATAACAAAAAATCACCAATGATAAGATAGAAAAAAATAAAATAAAAAACTTGAGCATATGGGTTTCACTCTCACCATATTTGAATAAGTGTGGCATGCATCCAGCAGCACTGCAAATTCTCTAACTGTCCTCTCATCCTCGCTTTCTGAAAACTACATATTCAAGTGAATTTGAATCCGGCAGGGGCACAAATGGGAAAAAATAATAATTGAGAAGCGTGTGTTAGACATTATTACAAACACAAAGGGGTCATGGATTGAGAAGAAGGGAACCTGATGGGGGAGAATTTGGGAGACTCAAAAAACCGCAGGAAGATAGAGAAGCGAGAGAGTGAAAGTGGGAGTGCGATGAATCGATGGAACGAGCTAACCCATCACCGAATAAGACCAGGGATCGGCTTGGCTTATCGGCCATTGCTTATTCAGCTTTTGGGTTTTTCACAATTTTGGAATCAGATGCAGAGAGTGTAGAGATTGTTTGGCGAATATGATGCTACGTTGTAACGAAGACCTTTGTTTATAAATAGGAATTCTCTGACACGTTCTTTTGCGGTTTAATTATTTATTTTTCTAAGGTTCAGCTTAGTTTTCTCATTATTGTTCAATCTAATACAAAGGATTAAATATATGATGTAAGGTTGCGTTGAGAAAGATGTATTTAATGGAACAATCTATATTCATTCGATTTCTATACTATATAATTTTTTGGGCTAACAAAAGTCTCTTATTATAAACGGAATTAGTCATTCACTGAGTGGTTAGAAAATATTCATATTCTCTTACTTGATAAAAAATATGATTTAATATAAACTATTGATTCAATTAAAATAAGACTCAAATTTAATTTCTTGAAACAAAATCTTGAATTCAAGCTTTATAATAATTAAAAATGAAAATTCTATTCTAGATCATCAGTCAAATTTTTTCAGCAAAGATTATTAATTGACAAAGTCAGTATATACTTTAAACTTAACAAAAAAAATAATTTAATAATGTTTATCATTTTTAAAAATGGTTCAATTAGATTTAAAAGTTTTAATTAGATCTCTTATTGTTTAAAATGTGTTTAACTTAATCTTATTTAAACCTGTCAAATTTTTTAAATAAAAAATCTAATTGAACTTATTTTAAAAAAATAAAAAAATTAATTGAACCTTTAGAAAATAAACTTAATTGAATTATTAAATCTAATTAAAATTTCAAAAAATAAGAGAGGTAATTAAATATTAAAAGTAAATTAGATAATCAAAATAATAATTAAATCTTCTTCGCCTTCTTTCTTTATTATTATGTTATCTCAATTTTTTTTATTAAAATTATGTGTTAGCAAAATATATATTTAGTCACTAAGGATATTTTTATGACTGGTTAGGGATCTATTTGGTAAAAGACAAAAAAAAGTTTAACTAAGTTTTTAGTTGCTAGAATTTTAAAAAAATTGATTTTTAATCCTAACAAAATTTTGACTGGTTAAGATTTTTAATTTTTTTTAAAAAAATTAGTTTTATCTCTAAAAAAAAATTTGAACTCCATTATTTTATTTATTTATTTATTTAATGAGATTTAATGGATTAAAAAACAAATTTTAAAATAATTTAAGTACTTTTATTATATGACTACAAAACTTAACTGAAAAATGTTGAGTGAGCTTGACCATTTATACTTTTGTTCAATGATTAAAAAATAAATTTTGAAAAAATTTAAGTACTAAAAATTTAATTAACCAAAAAATATAAGATGAACAAAATATGAAAGATCTTTTTTTATATATCAATATGAAATAGAGTTTATTTGAGAAATAAAAATGAAAGAAATAAATAGATAAGATGAATGAAAATAAGTGAAAAAAGAGTAAATTTTAAGAGCAGTTGATCTGAGGAAAATAAGAAAGAGGGAAATAAGAAAAGAAAATACAAAATGATCGGATGTTAACCATTGATTGATTGTTCAGATATATACTCATGATACACATATCTGCTAGCCATTATGTTCTATGTATAACTGGCATCATGCAGTTTCTACTAAAGAACTACTTACTAATACAAAATCAGTTATTTTCTTTTACAAATTTACTAATACAGATTTACCAATATAGAAATAAGTTATTTCTTATTGCATATATTCCTAATAATTTACAACTTCTAATCTATTAATGGACCCTTTCCTAACTAATTTGGATCTCAATTCCCCTAAAAAAGCCCTGCTTGTTTGTTCACAAAACATTTCTGTTTTGCAATAGGGCATCACAATTATTCACCTCAAACAAAAAGCATCTTGATGCCAAAATAACAAAACAAATTGATCTCAAGGTTTTGCCTCCGTTTTGAAAACAAAACTCGAAAGCACACTGGTGATATCCCTGGTAGATGACAAAAATGACACAGTTAGTTGTAGTTTCAAAAGGGTGACCACATAAAAGAAGGATCATACACAAGGGAAGTTTTTATAATCATCCATACTTCAAATAAGGAAGTGTCATGTTTATCAAGAGGGATGGATTTCGGCTCACAAAAGCTTTCCAATCTTCTCTACTGATTTTACCATCATTATCTTTATCCGCATCAGCAATTGTCTGCAAAAGGGAAAAATGGGCTGTTGAAAAACTGAACTGAATTGAACTAAACTGAGGTAAAAAAAATAAAATTGAATGCTTTTGAATAAAAAACTGAACTGAATTGTTTTTTAGTTCAGTTTTTAAAAACTGAACTGCTCCTAAACTGAACTCTAACTTATGAGATTGAAAAATGTGAAAAATATGCTTTAAAATATGTTTATTGAGAATAGTTTGTGGGTAGTTTATAACAGTTCAAAGCAGTTCAGTTCAATTCAGTTTGCCCAAACTCTTAAGTAGTTCGGTTCAGTCCAGTTTGCCTGAACTCTTATGCAGTTCAGTTCATCTATTTTGTCCATCCCTATTAATTTATATGCTCCATTGAAGCTAAATTTTCATATTTGATTACAAAATAACCTTGTGAACAATTGCTTCAAGAAGATCATCAGGAAGATTCATGTCAAATTCTATCAAAATGGCTACAACCATTAGCTTGACCTAAAACCAAGGAAACCATATAACCATATCAGCAAAAATGAACTTGTACCACCAATTATGGTGAGGCTTAAATGAATTTCTACACTTACTTCCTCTGGCTCGATAAACCCAGTTTGCCTCAAGTCATAGAGCTTAAATGCAACTACAAAATATCATTGAGGGACAAAGATTAGATGTGAATAAAAATTGAGTTTCATGAGTTTGTCTTCAATTTTAACATACAATCAATTTTTTCATCCATGGGGGCATATGGATGGAAAACACTGAGGGCGTGGACAAATTCGTCAAACTCGATTACACCGTTTCTTTTTTGGTCGAAAACATCAAAAACCTGAAGAAGTGTAATAGTTTCACACATTAGTATGTTCAAGGCTCTGTGGATGAATCATGAATCATGAATACCTTAACTTAATGAATGCATGAAAGAAAGGAAGAAAAAAGTACATAAAAACTCCATATGCATGTTATGTGAGTCATGTAACTGTTTTTTAAGCCTCACATGCACCTATTAGCCAAAAATCATATTACAACTAACCGATAAAAACACAAAATTATAATGCCAAGATTACAACTAAAAGGCAGCAATCATTTTCTCCCTAAGTATTTTAGAAAATTAAACAATATTTTGCTATATATATCTATTTATGCTTTGTTTCATGCAGTCATTTTACTATAATACAAGTCAGTTTTAGTCTTCCTAGAAACTTAATTGGATTTCCAATATAGTAACCAACATGAAGAAAAATGCTATGGTCGAGAAATATAAGAATTGCTTACTCGATCTAGGAAAAGATTTTTCCCATATGGGGTCTGAAACAGTGCCAATTGAAGCTCCTCCTACAATAGAAAAAACATACTAATATCATGATAACCGCATCACTGACCTATTGATTTTGTACAACAAGAAAATGATTATAATTTTGGCTACCATTTGGGGAGGAAATGGGATTTTTTACAACAAACCGCCAAAGATTTTTCTCATTAGGTGCTGAATGAATTGAATAACACCATTCTGGTTTGTCCCCAACCAAATTTAATTCTAGATCATTTTTAAGTGTTTCATTTATGATTTCTTGATCTAACTCTATCTTAAAGTCGTTCTTGATCTATCCATAATTATTGAGCTATCCTCCATTTGTTTAAGTCTTCCAAGCAGGGTTTCTATTCTATTGGTCTTCTTCTCACACATTCAAACCATCTTAGACACAAGTCTACCATCTTTTTTTCTTAAAAATGTCAGTCACTCCAACTCTCTCACTTTCAATTTTCATCTTATCTTTTTCTTGTATGACTACTCATCAAACTCAATATTCTCTTCTTTGCAATCCTTAAATGTTGTCAGTCCTTTATTAACCAACATCTAGTACCATAAAGTATCATTGATCTTACAGTTTATACTGTAAACTTTTCCTTTTAGCTTAAGATCCGTCTATATCAAATAATCCTTCTATTTTGTTCACCTTTCTTGAATTTTTTTAATTTACATCTCCCTCTATTTATTTTTTTATCATTTTGTATGATAAATCCAAGATACCTAGAGAGCAATCGCATATTATCCGACTAATTAATTGCATACAAACTCTGACATTGTAAGAATAAGAAGAAAACTTAGATATAATTTTTTTTTGAGTTTTTTAATGTTGTTTTTCAATCAAAATTAGAGTTTTACTTCTGTAATATATGTAATAAACATATGCATTAAAGTCATTACAGACTATTTTTTTTTTTGACAAAAAAGTCATTATAGATTATTAACAAGTGAAACTTTAATTCTAATTAGAAAACAACATCAAAATACGAAAAAAAAACAACTGTTTTATCCTATAAGATAAACAAAAATACACAACCATGCAGCTAATCTCCCTATGAGAGAGACACTCACATAAAAGGAGAAACATGTGAATCATAGAAAGCCAGGGCAAAGCAGTAAAATACAGCAGTAGTAATTAGTAAGTCACTAAATCATCATAGAAAGTACTAATTAGAAACGAAGTATGCCAAACTACTTGACAGATCAAGTACGTACCTTGTGAATCGAGTCATCATCAATCAGGGAGCTACTTAACCTTTTAAACAACACATGCAATGCCTCCACTTCTTCAACTGTAACTGCATTATTAACAGCAGAAAAACCAATCATTGAACCTCATACATTCGTACTATAACATTTGTGTTATTTGAGAGCTGTCACAAAAAATTAATATATAGACCTTTGGACCCCATCAAAGCTGGCATGAAACCTACTTGCCGAAAGTTTTAACAATAACAAATATGAAGAGAATCATTATAATACTTGAACATAACCAACTCATATAATAACAATAATAATAATAATAATAATATATATATGACAGTATAGGTTTCTTTCTTTTAAAAAAATTGATTTTAAGAATGTATAAAATAATGATGTCATGAAAAGTAAAAGTAATTTTTTATTTGATTAATATATATATAAAAAAAAATATTTTAAAATTTTAATTAGTTACAATAAAAGTTGTTTTTTCAAAGCTGCTTAAAATAATTTATCGAAATAAAGAGAAGTTTATTTTTTAATTCTTATCATTAAATTTTTTTTGAACGTACACACAAAAAGAAATCAAAATAAACTTGAACTTTTGTAAAGGAAAAAGACAAACTAACTCACAGTAAGATATTAGAAAGGATGTAGCGTGCATGCAATTTTAACTTTAGTCACACATAAAATAAAAATAAAAATAGACAGTTAACAGAAAGTGGGTGTTAGGGGCGGGCTAGCATATTATAAACAAGAAATTTCCTAATATTTTATGAAAAAATGTTGAGCTTAATATCAACAAACTTAATATAGCTTCTCTTCCATCATTATATATATATATATATATATATACACTTTTGATTAATAATCAGAAAGTTAAACTTAGGGAATATTAATTTACATCTGGTTTCATCAGCAAGGATTGCGAAGTCCTTAGCAGTATAGGTACATTTATGGTTCTGATCAATAATGCTGATGCATGGGCAATAGCTGAAACAACCTGTCACAGTCAAAATCAAAACCTCAACCACCGCTATGAGTGGCATCAACGCCGCACACACGCGCTCCCCTATTGTCCAAGAATCTGACAAACCCTGTTCAAATTTAATTATATATATATATATATATATATATATATATATATATATATTCATCCATTCATCAATCATGACTTATTATCAAGCAATGAAATAATGAGTGAAACTTGAAACATACTAGTATAAGATTCATGCTTGCTATCTACTTTAATTTAATTTATTCTGAAGTAATTTTCTTAGACAATTTAAAATATATAAAAGGCGATCGATTATAATTGCTAAGCTAAAGTATACTAATCAATTTCAAACATGGGCCAAACTTGGTGGCCAAAAAAAAACTTACATGGGAATCCGTGGCTATGGTGGAACTCATGAAGATGAGAAGAAATAATGATTGTTCTGGAAAAATATTGTATGCTCTGAATGGTCTTCAGTTTGGCATTGTATTCCTCATAGATCAGATCCTTCTTTCTTAGTCTCGAGTGTCTTTCATGATTTGGGTTGTATAGAGACAAATGATGGTTATAGTTGGTCCAAACATAATCTATCATTGAGCTGAATTTTCAACGAAAAGATAGAGATATACACAGAGAGAAGCATATGCTGGTGTTGCGTGTGGCCCCAGCTCAACCTATTTGTTTCAAACAAGTTTGAAGATATGTGACGACACTCCCGTGACCATACTTTCCCACCTCATCATCAATACTTCCCTTTGCATAAATTATTGGGAAAAAAAAAATCACTGTGTGAATTAAGTGTGTGAATTAAGTGGTATGAATTATTCTAATTTATGATTTCAGGTTCAAATCGTAAATATGCAATTGCATATTTAAAGAAAGCTTTATAGTTTATATATAGTAATTCAACATTGCTCGAACATCATATTGTCTCAGATAAATGATATATGTGGTCTAAAACAATGCATGAATATCAATGTGTTACTAGACATTTAGAGTGATAGTGTATACATAGTAAGTGGTATAAAATGTGTGATAGTAGGGTATCAATAAAATGTTCATATCATGCAAGTATCCATATATGGTTATTCTAAGGGTCTGTTTATTTATACTTTTATTTCGTATTTTCATCTATTTTTACTTTTTAATTTACAAAAATATAATTAGAAAAATATCATTTAGTGGCCGACAAAATCAATTGCTATATTGAAAAATCAGTTGTTAATTAAATTGGTCACTATTTAGATCAGCCACAGAAATAGAGAGGGAAAGGAATAACTTTATTATTTTTTATACTTGTAATATTTTTTTTCAAGCTTATTATCTATTTTTTTTATTACTTGACATTTTCAATTCTTTACTTTGAATATATGTCATTAATCTAAATGATGTTGTGATATTCTTTTAATTTATCACATGGATGATGTGACTCTTTATTAATTTGTTATGTAATCACTTTAACGGATTAAAATTAATACACATCTTAAAATGAAAAGTTTAAAATATCATATGATAAAATAAAAAATTAAATAGTAAACTAAAAAAATATTGCATGTAAGTAAAATATATTTTAATTTTTTTAAAAGATAAATTTATCGTCAGATATTTATAAAATTAAATAAATAAACAAGTGTCTTAAAAAATAAATTATAATATACTCTAATTTTAAACTATGTAATAATTTAAACATGCAATATCAGTTCAGATAATGATAAATTAATAAACTTAAAGTAGTAATATGGTAATTAACAACAGAAGAACTCATGCTTAATTATGCTAATACTGCAAATATGCGAGGACGGATGTTTCAAAACGAAACCTTCGCGATTGTTGAAAAACGTGTTTACGTGCATTGGTGCATAGAAATGTTATAAGAGTAGTAGCTTTCGTAATGATCGTTCTGAAGACAAAACATGTTTGACGGATTAAGGATGATGTGTCCACGGGAATATCGATGTTAATTTCCATCTCTTAATGTCAACATTAAATACTCATTATGCAAATAAGATGAATGGATTATTTATTATAGAAAAAGTAACATAATATATAATAAGAGAACTTGTAAGTTGTAACGTACTACTACTAGAGACTAGAGTCCATCTAAGATCTAGTAATTAATGGAAATTTGAATAATTAATACAGAATTTTAGATTCAAACTTCCTTGCTAAAAAAATCTATGAGAATTCTCTGTCAAAAAAAATAATTCTGAGAATTTGTTTGTCTAACCTTCTTACTAAAAACCTTTTCACGATTTACACTAAGAACTTGCCCTATTGTTTTAAATATTAAATAGGATTAACGTTTATTTTTATTTAAATTAATCCTACTTTGTTATAAGAAAATTGTTTAATGCAGTTTAACTTGATTTTTAAATAAATAATAATTCAAACTAAACATTAAAAAATATACAAACTGTCTAATTCAATTCAAATGTAATATTAGATACGAATTAAACTAAATTAATCTTTTATCATTTTATAACTCGGTTTGATAATTTTTAAAAATAATTTATTTTTATAAAACTGCTAAAACTATTTTTAATTTAACAAATAACAAAATAAATTAACACAGAATAAAAATTAATGACTTATTAAGTTATGATTAACCTTTCAAAATAACATTGACGTAATTATACAAGCAAATAAGCAATATAGTAAAAAAAATCATTATAAACCTCTTAATATATTAATTACATTAATATATTAAAAAATCACTCATAATATATTAATTACATTACAAACTTATTAATATACAAAGTACAAACCATTCAAAATAAATTAGTTATTCATTGTCAATATCATGAACTTATAATTTAAAATAACTGAAAAACAATAAACATAAGTAGAATTATATATTATCACTATCAAAATTGAATCATAACTTAACTTAGTATGATGAGATTTTATATGAGATTGTAAAAGAAAAATATATATAAATACAATGTGTAATTTTATTTGGTAATATAAAAATCATGGGTAGTATAAATATAGAGTTTTTCTTTTTTCATTAAGTAGTGAAGCTCTCATAATAAGCACATTGTTTTTGTTTGGTAATAACATGACTCTTGAATTAAAATAACCAAATAGTGGAATGTTTCATTAAATAAATAAAACAACAAAACGGTGTATTTCTGGATAATACTACTGTAGCTTATGTAATGTGGAACATTCCATTTTTTCGGTGCCATTCATGATTTTTATCAACCGCTGCGTTTTTTGCATCGAGTATCCGAGTTAAGCAAGGTGAGTTAAGCTTCGTCGATTCACGAAATTCCCGGAAATCGTTACTGAGTCAACTCGGTATTTCGGTGGCTCGTCCAATTTGCATCAGGTTCGCCGCCGTCAAAGCGTTTCCGATTCTCCACCACCGCCGTAGCTGCCGCCGTCAACCGTCGCCATCGATGTCGTCTTCTTCCGCCAACGATGCCGAGGCTCTCCGGCGCAACCGCATCCTCTCCAGCAAGCTCTACTTCGACGTGTCTCCGTCCAAGGTAAGCGAGCTCCGCGCACTCGCACTCTTCGCGGGTCGATTGTTTACTTCTTAGGTTTGTTTTTATCGTGACTCAGGTTCCGCTAATCTACTCCGCGTCTTACGACATAGAGTTTCTCGGCATAGAGAAACTGTAAGCAATTTCTTCGCACTGACGTCGTTTTTCGAAGCTGTGAATAGCGTGTGGAGTTGCGTAACTGTTTGCTGATTGTTGTAGGCATCCGTTTGATTCGTCGAAGTGGGGACGCATTTGTGGATTCCTCGTTTCGTTTGGTATTCTTGACAAAAAATGCGTCGTTGAGCCTTTGGAAGCTTCCAAGGATGATCTTCTAGTGGTAAGCGTTGTGTAATACTTGATCAGTAAGACCTTGTTTGGATATACTTCTTCATAAGCGCTTATAGCAGAGAATGAAAAAAAAAAAAAAGAAAGAAAAAGAATGAATCAAATTAGTTAAAGTCAACTTTTGTACCTCTGTTTTGGAGGAGGAAGATGAGAGGGTTTTTTTTTTTTTTTTTATAAAAGTTGAAGTGCACAAGTTGATTTTAATTAATAGGAGAAGCTTAATTCGTTTGAAAATTGTGTATGTATATTCAAATCACATGTATAGCAGCAACAAACAAAATGTTTGGATACATGGTATATAAAGTGCTTATGAGAGCTTCTTTACTGGAAATATAGAGATTTTTCCAATAGAGAAGTTGTCGAAAGCACTTTTAGTCTTGTATCCAAACAGACGCATAATGTAATTTAAGCAGAATGTCTGGTGCTGAATCTGATTTTTTTTTCTCTTTCCTTTTTCTTTGAAGGTACACTCTGAATCGTATTTGAATACCCTGAAGCAGAGTTCAAAAGTTGCTATGATAGTTGAGGTACTTTCACTCACTTGTAGGCACGAGGCAACCATTTACGTAGTTGTTGTCTCTACATACAGTTCCATGTTTTTCTTTAACTATGGAGCTCTTGTATGGAAATTTATCTTGACTTAGTAGAATAGAATGAAGCAAATATGGTTGTGCTGGAGTTCTTTAATGTGTTTGTTTTTGTTATTTAATTTCTATGATAACAGATATGTATTTGCTGAGGCTTTATACAGTTGATGTATTAAGAATTATTTACTGAGTACTAATATAAATTACTAAAATATAGGTCCCTCCTGTGGCATTAATTCCCAATTGTCTTGTGCAACAAAAAGTTCTTTTTCCATTCAGGAAGCAGGTAAATTAACTGTTTTATTGAATTCTTTTTAGCATCTCCAAAAATCTCATCTTGCTCCTAATCAAATGGTAGGTTGGAGGAACTATATTGGCTGCGAAACTTGCAAAGGAGAGAGGATGGGCCATTAACATGGGAGGTGGTTTTCATCACTGTTCTGCACAAAAAGGGGGTGGATTCTGTGCTTACGCAGATATTTCTCTATGCATCCACTTTGCTTTTGTTCGGTTGAATATATCAAGGTACTATCTTATTGCAAGTTAGAATATTCTATTAATACCCGTGCAAAAATTGATTGCAAAATTTTCAGGGTGATGATCATTGATCTTGATGCACATCAAGGAAACGGTCATGAAATGGACTTCGCTTATGATAGTATGTCCAAAAAAATTTTTGCTCAAGTGTTTGACTTCTTATCTTTTAGTGCTTTTACCAATGGGGACTTTGTAATGGCAGGCCGAGTCTATATCCTGGATATGTACAATCCTGGAATATATCCTTTGGTAATCTGCTCCTTGATTTGTTTTACATAATTTTTCTTACTATCTAGTATTGTGAGGTGATTTTTCTCTGTTTCTGTTTTTGCTCATTTGTCTCATCTATTCAAAATCACTGGCTGGCATCTGATGTGTTGTTGCAGTGTCCTGTTATATTGTACATTTGAATTGTCTGGTCCTTTGTCTTGGAATGAAGCATGGATTTTTCTCCATGTATATAAAATTGTGGAGTGGTATGAAAGAATATATTACAATTTCTTTTCTATATTCCACTGGTGAAAAAGAGCGAGTTTTGGTACATCAGGAAGATTGCTGTCTTGTGAGTTAGTGGTAAGAACAAGTTTGCAAATATATGACCCTCTCTAGACCACACATGGTGGGAGCCTCATCCACTAGGTGCTGCCCTTTTAATAAACAACAACAAAAGTCTTTTTGTATTGGGTGGGCAATATGAGCCTTAGGAGAATCACATCACAAAAGCTAGGCATTGTAATTAGATAGCCTAAGGCCCTATAAACCTTACACCAGAATCCCATACTTCCAATGCTGAAGTCAAGTCCCATACTTGGGATCGGATCCTAATATCCTGCCACAAGTCACAGCTGTTAGATTTCAGCTTAAAATCAATTGGTACTAAGTGAAGTTGTCCAATAGATATATAAGCTGCAACCCAAGAACCGAGGCAGGTGATGTGAGACTTCCTAACACCCCCCCTCCATGGATGCCTGCCAGAACAGGCAGGCCTACTAGAATAAACAAGAACTAAGATGGGCTATAGGCTTCGATACCATGTTAGATTTCAACTTAAAATCAATTCGCACCAAGTGAAGTTGTCCAACAGATATATAAGCTATACCCCAAGAACTGAGGTAGACGATGTGAGACTTCCTAACAACAGCCCCAACACCCATGCAGGCTGGTTGTGTACTAGCCATTTATCTAGCCCCGGGCTAACACTGCGATATTGGCATCACCATCCACACTCCTCAATTCCAGCTAAAAGATATGGTCAAGAGTTTGATAAAAAACTAGCCATTGTAGTTGGAGAACCAAAACTCCAAAAGCCTTTTATAAATTCCACACCTAAATCCCATACTTCCAATGTGGACTCAAGTCCCATACCTTGCAATTGGATTCTAACAGTGGGTCAGTTACATGGATCAAATGATGCTTTTGTAGTAAAAAAACAACTTTGAGAAAGGCCATTTAGATCAAGGTCTTTTTTAAAAATTATTTCTCTTAAAATTTATGGTCTTACTCTACTCTACTTTGTTTGTGGGGATAACTTCCATATAACATTATTTATTAGGCTAATCTTGATATGATCAACCCTTCTTACTAAGGTCTTTACTGGTCTTGTCCACACTACCTGTTAAGTGTTAAATCCGGTGGTGAAAACCTATTCAAATACTAGATAATGGCATTTATGTCAAGCACTCAAGCTTACAAATGTTGATATTTTTTCTGTCTGCATCTGCAATTGACTTGTAAATGAAGTATGCAGGAGGCCAGCAAATGATTTTGCTGGAAAATATGTTGAGATGGGTTCATTAAAACATTAGTGCTTACTGATTTCCAAATAGCGATGCTTCATCGTGATGTTGGAATAATGTTTTTTTCTGATAAAATGGGATGAAAGACCTAATTTGTGAAGATGGATGGTCCATCATCAACAGTTACTTGTTATTTGCTTTTAATTTGAATTATGCATATATTCTGATATGGTCATCATAAATTTATCATCTTGAGACCAACTTATGGCAATCCCTTACCATTCCTTTTTGCCTTCTATATCAGGATTATGAGGCGAGAAACTACATAAATCAGAAAGTTGAAGTAAAGGTATATTCGATTTAAAAGTTAAACGATTCACCAAAAAAAAAAGAAGGTTAAACGTGAATCATATTTGTTTTTCTGATTTGCCTCTTTAAGATTCTCTCTCCCTCGTATGTTTCCCCCTGAACTTTCAGAGTGGGACAGTTACAGAAGAGTACCTGCAAAAATTAGATGAAGCACTTGAGGTATAGCTGTGTGTCTATATATTTTTGTATTTCTATATCCTATCCAAGTCAAATTATATTAACTGTTCATTTGATTCATGATGCACTTTATCTTACCCTTCTCTTTATTTTAAAAATAAAAACAAGGGAAAGGAAAACTGTATATTTACCTCCCAATCTCTACCCTTCCCTTCCCATTGATTTCCTTTCCCCCTTTCCTTTCTACTCTTAACTCCCTATCATACCCATAAGATACCATAGAGTTGTTTATCAGGTGAAGGTATACCAACATTCAAGTTCTTTTACTAATTTTTGTTTTTCATGTCAATGTGATTCAAGGTTGCTGGGCATAGGTTTAACCCTGAGTTGGTTATTTATAATGCTGGAACTGACATCCTAGAAGGTGATCCATTAGGAAGGTTGGAGGTAATGTCATTATTGGATTTGCTCTTATATGTAGGTTTTATGTGAAAAGAATATTTCATTATTATGAGTTAGTGTTTTAGTTTATTCCTTTACCACTCACCATAGGTTGTGCTTGTGCTATTTTGTACACACAGATCAGTCCTGAAGGAATTACCCTTAGAGATGAGAAAGTTTTCCGGTTTGCTCGTGAAAAAAACATTCCTATCGTTATGCTCACTTCAGGTTTGCTATTGTTTTCCTCCCTATTATATGGTGGCTACTATGGTCTTTTGTGTGCACAGGAAACTTACCTAACAAAGGCCTCTAGTCTTATCTTATATTACCACAATCTTTTGTTTACTATTGGTCTTTTATTTTTTTTTATTTGTAGTTTGTGCATTTCACTCATGCAAGTATCTTATTATGTGAAAAAGTAATCTGAAGGAAACCTGAAATTACCCTATCGTATGTCTGACTTCAAAGAGGTTATGTTTTTTATGTATGAGCATGTGTCATTCTATGCCAAAAATTTAAAATACTATGATCTGTTTAGCGAGTTATTTGAGACTGAGGTCCTATGGCACAACTTTCATGTAGGAAGATACGGTATTGTAAAGCTGTGTTTTCATCATCAATATAACCATCTGTTACATTGAAAGATTCTTAGAACTTTGACCCACTTAAATGTGATCAAATAACAAAATTTTAAGAAGTGAAAATATGACTAATCAGTTATAATTAATAATTTATAAGACAATCATTTTTGGATTATTTATTTAGGTTAATTGGAATCCGATTGGTAACTTTATCTGACCTTATATAGTTTGTTAGCGATGCACCTAGTTCTAAACGTCAATTCATGTTTTCCAAGAGACAAGAAGTAGAAGTAAATTTTTGTTTCGTCCAGGTGAATGTGGGTTTTGGTTGAGATGAATTGTGAAACAAACACTAATGTTTTCCCCTGTTCTGAGCTGATATAACTTGCTTAAGGGAGATGTGATCTAGATAACTAATTGTAGAAATTGGCAACATTCCGGACCGATCGATCCGTGTGACAGCTTTTTTTGGAAATTTTCTTCTATTTTCTCTTCGGATTGTTTGTTTGATGTTTATCAAGTTGTTTTTATTTTCCATGTTTCAGGTGGTTACATGAAGTCCAGTGCTGGAGTCATTGCAGATTCAATAGTCAATCTCTCGAAGAAATGCTTGATAGAAACGAGTGGAGCTCCAAAGTCTACGTAAAGTGCTCCTGTGTTTTACTGATCATGAATGGTCCCTTGTAAGAGTTTTCCAGATCCTTTGTGTATTTGGGTATAGAATGTTTCCATTTTAGTGGAAACTTTGATGTACAGTATTTTAATATAAAAAAGAACTTAGTGTAGATGAAAATGTGTTCTACGTGAGTTGTAACAAGTCCGTAAATGCTGCTGGTATATTAGTACTACATAATGCATAAATGAGTTGTATATTATTTCATCATTTTTTTGGAACGATGGTCTTTTTAGCTTTTTGTTTTGATTTGTCATAAAAATTGGTGGAGAGTATTGTTATTGGTAGTTAGTAGGATAATTTATGCCAAAAGTAATTGAAAAATGGAGGATTTATTCTAAATTTGTATTAATTGAATATTTTTTAATTAGGGCCTCATAACTTAAAAGGAAATATAAATAGTAAAGATATTGGTTAAAAACTTTAAAAGGGAAAATATTTTTATTTAAAGACATTTATGATTTTTATTATTATTTATATAATAATTTTTTTTTAACTAATGTTTTAATAACACTCCTTAGCAACACTTTAATTACCATTATTTTGGAATTCAAATTAAAAAGACCATTATTTTGGAATGGTGGTAGTATGATTTGCTCTGAAACTTGAACAAGGGTGACCAGGTGGGCGATATGTAGTAGTATCTCTGTATTCTATACCTACATTATATCTGTGCGAGATGAATTCAGAAAAATATTTAGCAGTTTAATATGGTTGGTGGCAAAGGCCAGTGCTAGTCAAAATCTAGAGTGTGTCTTTTCTACCTCATTAAAGTGATGCTTCATTCCTAACCAAATCGGCTTATTCATAGATATTTCCATGTTTCCTTATTTATCATTTATATATATATATATTATTTTAGTATTATTTCCATCTCTTAATATATTAAAATTTCAAGAAAAATAGAATTATAGTTTATTTTCTAAAATTTATTTAAAATATATTGACAGTGTTGCTGTTTCTAATGATTTATTATATGGTCAGATTTTTAGGTAAATTTAATACATTAATTGAGGAATAGAGTGAGTGAAAAAAAGATCATTTGTTACAGGAGGTTAACTGCACAAAGAATAAGGTTGATCACGATGTAAAAATTTCAATGGCAGGGAATGTTCGATGGTTGGGTTTTTAGATGAAGTTTTTGTTATTGAATGAGCTATTCATAGGGCTGCATGTCAATCTTGAATATTAAGGCAGCTTAATTACATTTTTTGTTAAGCAATCCAAACATTAATTTTATTTATTTGGATGTGATGCAGCACCTTATTCTTAATTTAATGAAATATGATGATTCTGTAAAAAGCACTTCTTTCAGATATAAATATAAAAAAAAATATTTCAGTTTATTTACTTTTTTATTTCATATAAAAAAAAACTACATTTCCTAAACTATATATTTATTGGTGATAGTAAAAATTTGAAGGGAGCAGGATCCAGAGGTACTATGTTGTGGTAAAAAAAAAAAAAAACTAGTAATTTAATTACACAACTATAATTCATTACCAGTTCAGCTTGGCAACAAAATCGTTGAGCACACTTTAGAATTATAAATATAAAAGTAATAATAATCGTTCATTATTATAATGAAATACTTTTTTTTTATAATCATAACTTGAGAAATGTTAACAAATTTTCCTTTATTAGAGTCTCATATTTCCATCGACAAATTCAACATTTTACAAATCCAACTTAAAAGTTGGCAACTTGTAAGGGCGTCACGTGCAGGGTGCGTGCATGTTGCTCGTGCACGTACATTTCCATCTGCGAGCTGTTATCTCTTTATTATATTGTTTGTATGTTAGTATAAATATAACAAAATTAAGAAAACTATTTTTATTAAAAAATATAATTCTAATTTCTTTAAATGTTAAGAATAGTCTCACATCCAGTAATTCATGAACATGATAAATACTTATATATAATTGGGTAGACCACACCTTATGAATCGGTTTTAAAGGAACCTTTCGGATATAAAATTTAATATTAAATGTTTAAGTAAAAAATATTAATAAATAAAATTTATTGATAATTTATTAATAGTACTATATTATTTATTTTGTAAAATTACAAATACACTATGAAACAAATAAATATACTTACATAAACATATAACATAAATAAATAAAAAATGAGATGAGAAATGTATTATTATAAATATAAGACAGACAGTACAACATATAGGCTAATTAAGAAGTTCCTAACTATGAGTGTCGTAAATTTTTTTATATTATGTTCAATTTTTACGCATAAAAAAAAATAAATGAAATAAATTAATCTCATAGGGTTTAGTTTTATGATCTTACTAACCAGGTCCTTAAATAGAGAATTAATTAATAAATAGAAGGGTTCGGTTTCTTAACTAATTACTTTAAACACACTTATTAACAATTTTTTAGCACTGTAAAATAAATTTACACCATTTAAAATTAGTTATGGAAACACTTATTGGTATTAAAAAAACGTTTAATGAGTGACTAAAAACATAAAAAAAAAATCTGCCAAGATTGTTTTATTTTAATTTAAAGTGCATGTATTTAATGCTTTAATTCGTAAAATATTAAACACACATAAGATCCTTTCTTTATTTAGATTAAACTAATTACTTGATTATACTAGAATCATTAAATGTTTTTTCCTTTAATTTATTAGATTATAAAATATAAAAGGAAATATTTACAAAAATAAAGTATCTTAAGGTACGCCAAACTGATAGGGGTGTTGAATTTATTAAACTTTATTTAGTATATTTATAAAGTTCCCGAATCCTTTCTTTATTTGGATTAAATTACTATATTTATTTTGAAGAATAATTTACTAACTAGATTACATTTTGATTTCTTTTCCATTGCTTGCTTCCTTTATACTAGAATCATGAAATGTTTTTTTTCATCTATTTTTTTAATTTAGATTTTTTCAACTAAGTTTTAAGATTGCAAAATATAGCAGGAAATGTTTGCATATACAAAGTACCTTAAAGCACGCCGAATTGATTGGGCTGTGTTAAATTTACAAAACAATATTTTGTATATTTACATTTATATTTGTACTAATTAATTTTTAAAATTTATTATTACCTTAAAATTTAAGAAAAATATGAAAAAAACATATTTTTTATGATAAGTTTTATATTTTTTATTATTAAATGAAATCTCATATTATTTTTTGAAAATAAAAAGAATTAAATCTATTTGATAAAATCAACACAAATTTTATTTAACAACAACGAATAATATGTAAAAGAGATAAATATTCGTAATACATTTTCTAACACTCTTTAAATATAGATTACTTTTTATAAATTACAAATACTTCTACACTGCTTCTTATTTTAAAAAAGCTCACTTATAATTTTATAATTTTATAATTTTTAATGAATTTTAATTAATAATAAAATTTAGAACCAAATCCTTATTAAAAAAAACTAGAAGGTTAATAAAATTTAGAGAAAAAATCTATGCACCATTAGTATAAAATAATTTAACATTATTATCCAATTAAAATTCAATATTTATGATAAATTTGTTATTTGTTTTGAATTTTATAAACTATAAAAATGATGATGAGTGATTGAATATCGGTATAAAATTAATGCATTATAATTAAACTTTGAAATTTAACTATCTAGCAAGTGTTTTGAATCTTGCTTAATATGATTTTTTCCCTCTAAAAAAATAGAGATTAAAAAGTGTTATCCCGAATATAGAGGATGTAAGAACTAAGAAAGGTTACCATCGTCAAAACGACAAGAAGTCCCACGGTAATTAATTAATACTAATTAATAGCAAATAATAATGAGAAAAATAATTAATGAACGATCTCAACTTGACCCTTCACCAATCACCACTTTCAAGTCCTCTACTCCCTCTTGTCTTTTTGCTCTGCTCCTCGTTTTTTCTCACTTCTCAACTTCTTCTCTCTCTCTCCGCCACGCCGGCAAACGGTCACCGCCGTCCAACACGACGCAGCACCGCCACCTGCTAACGTGCGCCGGCGGAGCAATGTCGCGAGCAAGATCACGCTCACCGTCACCGTGCTGCGGTGACACTCACTTAGTGCTGCTGCTGCCTGTGATGCTCGCTGTTTTCTTCCACTCGCTCCTTCTGCTTCCTCACTCCTCGCTCGCTATTCGCCCTACCGAGTCGGATCGGATCGAACTCGCCAACGCGACCGAGTCCAGCAGCAACGCCTCCCTCTCGCGCCCTCGCGAAGGAACCTTCGCCGACATGATTGATCGCGCGCTCGAGCACGAGTTCACCGAGAACGACCAGAATGAAGGTGCCGTATCGGATTCCTAGATTCCTCCACCTCTCACAGTTCAATTTCAACGATTCTGGCTTCCTTCTTTTTTTGTTTTTGCTTCAGTAGCTTAGAAACTCAAATTGCGGTTTCCGTTTGCTCCACGTGCTCTCTCGTAGGGTTTTGGTTCCTGATCTGTGAACTTAAACCGGTTTATAAATGCCGGATTCATTCAAATTCGTGTCACTTGGACTGTGTTGCTGCATTTTATGATTTTGCTTTTTTTTTATTTTTTATTTTTGGCGTTTCTGTTAGGGATTAGTGTGTGCTTTTACCTGTGCTTAAATTTTGGTTTCCGCGCATAGGATTTTGAAATGAAGAGTTTCAGAAGCGGTTTTAACGCTTTGTTTGTTCTTCTTTGTGCTAGCAGCGCCTGATCCGGGAAGCTTCAACAACAGTGTAGCAGAACAACAGGTTGGTCTTTTACCTTGAGCCTTGATTTGAAATAATGATATAGTTACTTTGATTCAAAACTAGTCGCTCGTTAGTCATTATGCATGTAGCAATAATAATAGTTGTATTTAATAATAATAATGTAACAATTTAACAATAACATTAAATTCTTATTCCATTAAGTGAGCTCCGCTGCATGGATCACACGAAGTTATTTGGCTCGGTTAAAGACTAAAATTTCAGAGATGTTATATATACATTGGTGGTTCCCTCTCCTTCTCACTAATGTCTTTTTTGTATATGTAAAAACCACCTTAACCATTTTTTTTTGTTGTCATTTTTTCATCAATCGGGGCTACACCAATCTCTCCTTGTGTACTATCATTAGGTGTTTTGTCTTTTTTTGGGTGGCTACATACATCTTAACAATCTTTTTTATGCTACTCCCACTTTTTTCTCTTGCTGTCTCCTAAAAGTCCAATATTCATTTATGTATAGCTGGCCATGCAGCAGTATGATAAATGTGTGATGTTCTCATTGATTTTCATATCATTTTGTAGTATTGATCCCAAATATTTAAACTTAGAAACTTGTGATATGGCATCTTTCCTTTTTACTTCCGAGTTCCAAGTCATGTCCCTCTTGTTTCTTGCTAAAATTGCAATGCATATATTTTGTCTTACTCTTGTTTAAGTGTAATAGAATTATGATAATAAAAATAATATAACCACAACATCATAAAAAAATGAGGGAAGTTAACAAAAAAAGTGAGGAAATGAGAAAAAAAACGGTGAAGAGCTGACATGTGTTCTTGTAGAGTCATTGTTTTAATATATCGTAAATAGATATATAGATTAGAGGTCTTAACTATTAATGGCACTATTGAGTTACCTTTTTCTTTTTTTTTTTGTAATGTGTTTTGAGTTTATAGACTTGTAGCTTTTAGTTAGTGATGAATCTGGCTTTGTTCTTCTACCAATATGCATCCATGGTACCAGTATATTATGTCTTCTCTGAGCGTCATGATATGCTGAGTTACTCTTCTTGCCTTATTCGTGGATCAGGCTGTTCTGGAAACTGTGGCCAGAGTCACACCAAACAAGAATGACACGAAAGATGAAAAGTACTTAATTTATTACTTCATTGGTTGTCCAATATGGTGCATTTGATGCATGATTTTATTTAAGTATGTTTTTCTAAACTTACAGGTCATTTCAACTACATCATGTATTCAATAGAGCTGAGGAAACCCCAATGTTGATAGATCGAAAGGTGAGATAGCTCAATCTTGGGCTTGTTATTTTTGTTGACATTCAATTAAGTTTTGCAAATTTTAAGTGTATGAATTTTGCATCTTCTTTCAGGACAATGTCTTTATCATTTCTAACTTTAAATCCAAGTATCCCGTGCTCCAGCTAGATTTACGGTAAATTTATTTTGCTTATGTTTTTCTTTTTGGCCCAAAATGGATTTTATTACTTACTAGAAATTTTATTATTGTCATATAGATTGATTTCAGACCTGGTAGTTGCTATTGTTTCAGCAACTTGTGGTGGCGTTGCATTTGCTTTTGCTGGACAACCGGTCTGAACATTCTTATTCTGACTTCATTCTTCACAAATGCAATCTTAGAATCTGTTGTAGTATAATTTCTGGTAACTCTCTCTAACAAAAACTCAGTATAAATTGGCAGGTCATTACCGGATATCTTTTAGCTGGCTCCATAGTTGGACCTGGCGGCTTTAACTTCATCAGTGAAATGGTGCAGGTATTGGGAAACAGTAAATTGCTTTTGTGATAGCTTCTTTAATATCAAAATATTGTCTTTTTTTTTCGTGGTATACTTTTACTGTTTGGTTCTGTAGGATTTTATTTTCTTATTTTTTTATAAGGTATGTGCAAGCCTGAACTTAGGTTGTAAGAATAATCTTATCAAATGATAAAAGTGTTGAAAAACATATGTAAGTACGAAAGTTGTGCCCTATACATTGAAAATTAATAGGATACCTTATGTGCTCTTTGCAAGGTATTGTAGAAGAGAAATTATGTTATTTGTACAACAATTCATACAACACTTTGTACAACAATATTTTGTGTCTATCACTCTTCTGCACATCATTTATTACATGTCATAATGATGGAGAGAGATAGACACAAAAATTAATATTGTACAAATTATTGTATACATGTATCACATCTCATTGCAAAATGCTAGAATGTCACTACTCTCAATTTTCCAACTAAAACTGCACATCACTCCATTTGATCAACTTGACTATCAGCATATTAGTATTACTTTATGCTAACAGATATTCCTTCAAACCTTGCATCTAAATATGGATAATATTGTAGGATCCCTAAATTTCAGAAATATGAGTACCTTTCAGCCCCCCCAAGAGATCCACCCTATGTTGTCTCTGCCTTTCCAACGAGGAAATTCAGTCATCACATGTTAGTAAGCTTAGTTATTATCTCCTCCTTGTTCCAAGGATTGCCTTAATCATGTAGAGTTTGAGTCACCCTTTTGATATTTATGGCTTATAGAATCACTAAATCACAAATAATGTGATATTAGTAACTTTTACACTGTCATCTTGTCAAGCTGTGTACTAATGTGTAATGGCACCAAGTTGATTGTCTGAAGCCTTATCAAAAGCCATCTATTGATAACAACCTGAGGCTTTTATAGGGTGATCTCTTCAAGGGGGTTGTGTTCTCCAATAAAAAAGTCCTTTGGCGACTAATTTTATTCCTTATGGTATAACCATAGTTCAAAAACCCGGTCTGACCCGACCGGTCGGACTGGTCCAATCGGGACCCGGTGGCATAACCGGACCGGTTTGTTTATTAGACCGGTCATGCATCTAGTCTGGTTAGACCTGACCGGTTTGGGGTAAACCAGGTAACCCAGTCCGATTTTTAAAATCCGTTTCGCGTAAAAAAAAACAAAAAAAATGCTCAAAAAAAAATCCGGGACTTGTGTAATTGTGTTATTGAATTATTATTTGTGGACTTGTGTTATCAACTTTAGTACTTCAATTGTTATTTTGGATTTTGGAATATGAATGAATTTTTCTTAATCAAATAATGTTAGTTATATACTTATATATAATAGATACATATATAATTTTGAATTTTTTAATATATACCGGGTCAAACTGGACCAATTATTGGCCCACCCGTTGGACCATTGACCCACTGACCCAGTACCTCAACCGGATTACTGACTGGACCGGGTTTCATAACTTTGTGTATAACTGTACAGCGTATGCAATACAAAGTCCTCATCCCTAATTAAATTTGGGAGCAACATAGTTAAAGGAAAATACAAATGTACAACAATTAAAAAGAAAATCCTAGTAAAAATAGGAAACTACTTTAATATTTAATCAAAAGAATTTTTTTTCAAATATGTAGGTGGAAACAGTGGCACAATTTGGGGTAATATTCCTTTTGTTTGCATTGGGCTTGGAGTTCTCCACAACAAAGGTTGGCTTATTTTTCTGTTCTCTTATATATTTCCCTCTTATTCCTGTTTATGTTTTAATTAGCTCTGATTACCCTGCTCTTTACCTATATGATTGCAGCTTCGAGTTGTTCGAGCTGTTGCTGTTCTTGGAGGCCTACTTCAGATTTTTCTATTTATGTGCATGTGTGGGCTTACAGTATCAGTATGTTTTATAATTGTGATTCATCCTATTTCTGATTTTCTTGTTTGTTATTATTCTTATATCATTTTATAGATTAATGTGGAATTCAAATCACAAACAAAACAAGTAACCCTTGGATCATGTAGTTGTCCTTTATGGAAATTCATGTCATATGCAAGATTAATATGACTTGGTTCCTACCTTATCTATTAATTGCACAATCTAACTCTTGTCATTTTTAAATACATAAAAATGCTTTTCAAACCAAATGGTTAAGTTTCATCATTTAATCTTAAAATTAGTATACGTGTTGATTGAATGATGGTTTCTCCTTCAGTAAGTAGATTTTGGGAAAACCAAATTCCACTTGAAGTCCCCAGGAATGACAAATTTGATAGGTTGAAACTGCTACAATGAACTTGTATAATGGAAATGTTCATGGGTATACTAACCAAGAAACAGTTTCTACAATCTAATTTGTCTCATCTGTCTTTCTTAATTTCTTATCTTCCTTTGGGGATATGTTCTATTCCTTATTTTACAAAATCCATAATGTTTGATGCTAGTAAAGTAAAATTGTATAATTTGACTTCAATTGCTGGTGACATAGATGGGAAAAAGGTAGCAGCATTATAATATATGTATTCGTATTTCTAAACTTCAAAGCTTAAATGAAAGGAGATGATGATAATTATTTAATAAAACAGGAAGTTGTGTTCTTTTTGTCTCCTTAAGTTGATCTAGTATCTCTTTTACAATTAAGTTGTTTGGTGTTGTAGTTTTAGTCGATGTTTATGGGCAGGCAATGTTTTATTTAATTATCTTTAATATCAGTAAATTTTGGCATATGACATTCTGAATGCTGCAGCGCTGATTGAATGCTATTTTGCAGCTATGTGGTGGTAAAGCTTCAGAAGGGGTTTTTGTTGGTGCTTTCCTTTCCATGTCTTCAACAGCAGTGGTATATCAACATAACCAATCTAATTCGATCTCATTTTTAAAATGCAGATGCTTCTTGTTTGGACTTCTGGTTGTATACTTCGGTTTTGGTTTCTTATACACTCTTTTTTGGTTTAGGTCTTGAAGTTTTTGATGGAAAAGAACACCACTAATGCTCTTCATGGACAAGTCACAATTGGGACCCTGATTTTGCAGGTACTTAGTCAGTGGTTGCTTGTGAATCTAACTTTTTCTTCTGCTTTGTCATGTCCCTATATCATTCTTTGCTCACTTTTTCGCTGATATAGATAATAAATGCCAGTAGAATGTTCTATTAAGTCTCGTCAATTTATTTTTGCTTAAAGGATTGTGCTGTTGGATTGCTCTTTGCATTGCTTCCAGTTCTGGGTGGCACCTCAGGTGTTTTTCAAGGAGTGTTATCAATGACCAAGCTGTAAGTGTAGAACTTCTGGAGTGCTTGAACTGATATTTCCATTATGTGTTCATTATTTCTAGTTTTTTTTCTCTTCTCGTTCTCACCTTCCCAAAGGAAAATTAAGACAAGTTCATGCAATTTTGTCTTTTGAAATTATATGCTTATATATGTTGCATAAATTAATTCAAACTAAAAAATAGACAAAAGTGGGAAATCTGAAAAAAGAAAATGAAGGAAAAAGGTGAAATTACATGTCAAGCTCAAACCAGAAAGATTGCAAGTTGATGTTCTCGTTAAGGGAAGAGGGAAATATGTATCACTGCAACAGTCAAACAATAAAGTTACAGTAAAAAATAAATCTGTCATCTAAAGCAAGAAAAATGGTACTAGAATTTGGGCTTAGGTCTGAACTCAATCTCACAAAAGCTTTATAAGCTTTATTTAAGCCATGCCTTCAGTTGATGTGGGACTAAACACCACCAATTGCAGCCCCCAAAGAGGCTGCAATTATGGTGGCTTTCCAACACTGTCACTGAAGACTTCCCTTAATTAACATTTGTTGACCTCTTATTTTGAGCCATTTTTCCATAAAAATCATAATTTGGCTAAACTCCAATTCTCTGAATGGCTTTTTAGTTAGTTTTTTCAGCTTGGCACTGGACTGATATATCAAAATGCACTTTGTCAGTTTTGCATTCTATGGAAGATTTTATTTAGCCTGTAACCTATAGTTTCATCCAGCATAAACATTATACTCCTTTCTGAATCCAGGTTGGTGACATTAATTGCATTCCTCTCTGTTCTGTCAATATTGTCTCGCACTTGCCTTCCATGGTTGCTTAAGCTGATGATAAGCCTCTCATCACAGGTTCATACTACTATCCCACTTTAATAATAAAATCTTACCTGTGGAAGTATTTGCTTCTTATTTCTTAATTATATTGGCAGGGATAGTGGAATCAAATTTGAAATTTGTAATTGGTTCTTTAGCTATTTACATCTTATAGCTAATTGGCTATACATTTTTGTCTGACTGTCTTAGTGGTTCAATGATAATTGATAACCTTGTTTGTGCAGACAAATGAACTCTATCAATTGGCATCAGTTGCATTCTGCTTGCTAGTAGCCTGGGTTTGTTCTCTTCCAGATTTCTATGTTTCTATTTGAAATGCTTTGTTTTCATTTGTTTTTATAAGCAGAAAAATGTTTACAAGTAGTTATCATTTGCTGTAGTTTACCTTACTTTCACAGGGTATGATAACGAGTACTGAATCAAAATCTTTCTGCATATCATTTAATGTTTTGATTCATTGAAAGTATCTGTATTCTGGGCCTTCTTTTTCTACATGCTTGATTACAACTATAAATCTTTGTTTATTTTGAACCATTGGAAAGGATTTAGCTGGCTTACTAGATCCTAGGAATTAGATCAGCCAAAAGGAATCTTTGAATATGTAGAAAACAATTTAATAAGAAACTGATGAAATGTTCATTAGAATTTAGAATGACAAAATAGAGGAAATGATTATCTTCTTGTGAGAAGGCCTCCTGGTTCATGTGTGGGAATTATCATCTAGTTGTAATTGATGTTTCTTTAGAAGATGGAGATGCATGATGTCAAAGGTAAACTGGATTCTTGTGTCTCAGCAGAAACGTCCTTAGTCATTGTGTTTTTGAGTGTTTGGTTGTGTTTTTTTCTTGGTTTTACATTTAAAGGACTCCAGTACTTCTCCTTTGGCTTGAAATTATGCATATAGATATTCTTTTAATTGTCTTCAAATAATGTATGCTTGTTCTGTTGATTGATCACCTTACTGTTACTTGCACACAATTTTTTGTATCTCATTAGTCATTGCTTTTATTACTTTTATATTTGCAGTGTAGCGATAAGCTGGGACTAAGTCTAGAACTAGGTTCCTTTGCTGCTGGAGTGATGATTGCAACCACTGATTTGGCTCAACATACACTAGAGCAAGTAAGACTACATACAAAATCTGGAAAAGACTCGTGTGAATAAATTAACGCTAATATCAACTGATCGTTGGCATGCATTGGTGTTGTTAGATGTCCTACGTTGGCTATAAATATGGCTAAAAGTAGTAGTCCTTATAAGACTAGGGCAATTTTCCCCTTTCCCTTTAAGCTAGTTTTGGGGCTGAGTTTGGCCTGGTCTAATTTTAATATGGTATTAGAGCCTATCCAATCCTGATGTTGGGCCGCTCATAAATGTCTAGTTCTGGAAACTACACCCTCCAAATGTCCAGCCTTGGGCAAGATGAGGTGTGTGTGTGTTAAGATGTCCACATCTGTTAGGAATATGACCAATTTTCCTCCCTTAAGCTATCTTTTGGGGTTAAGATTGATCTGTTTCAATAGATGTAGCTTTATGTATTCAAACAAATCTCTGTTGATTCTAATATTGGTATTAAGAAATGCATTAGATTCTATGTTTTTATCACCCACGATGTGAAGGAAGTACAAGGTAATGAGTGAAAATGCAATATATTGCTTTTCTTAGTAGTAGTTTGCAATTTTTTTTATCAGCATATGCTGGACAAATTTTGATGAGATCCATGCACATTCGTTGGTCATTTTGATCTGCATTCTTCATATGTGGCTATTATTTTTTTTCTTCCTTTTATTCACTAGATTATTCATGACAAACTTGCTGATTATTTCATGAGCCTAGACTCTGAATTGGAAGTCTGGAATGTTTGGTGGTAAGATACATTTATGGAAGAAGATTGACCTCTTTATTCATTTATTTTGCAGATTGAACCTATTCGCAATCTTTTTGCTGCTCTTTTCCTTGCCAGCATTGGAATGCTGATTCATGTTCATTTTCTCTGGAACCATGTTGATATTTTGGTAGCATCTGTAATATTGGTGATTGTTATAAAAACAATCATAATTGCATCTGTTGTGAAAGGATTTGGTTACAATAACAAGACTTCTATACTTGTAAGCTTTGTTTCAGAATTTGTAGGTTAGATACTCTTCTTTTCACCCTCTTACTGATTAGGGTACCTGAAATCATCCATGTGTAGGTTGGAATGTCGATGGCACAGATAGGAGAATTTGCTTTTGTTCTTCTCAGTCGTGCTTCAAACCTTCATCTAGTTGAGGTTAGTGACAAAAAGGATTTATCTATGGTAATTAAGTGTTCAGTTGTTTAAAGATTTCTAAACTTGACCATGAAGATAAAAATGTCAGTGATATTGCTAAATTGGTTTAACTTAGACTTGGTGATAGGGCTAGAACTAGATTTTGGCAAATGAACCTAGCTTAAGCTTTCACTTGTTTGATTCATTAGCTTAAGAGCCAACCCAATATATAAATGTATAAACACATTTTAAATAATAGTAGTCTTAGAAGGGTTTGGGCCTAACTCAATTCTAAAAGCTATCTCATAGGGTGAGGATTGTCCTCCACTTATATACTATATCTTGGCACTATCTCTAGCCAATGTGGGACTTGCATTTTTCCTAATAAGTAGAAATATTATTATACTTTAGTTTAATTTATATTAGCATTTAATTTAATTTTTGGTTTGACAATTATATTTTAACTAAATATATAAAAGAACTTTTGTATCAAGTTACAAATTTGAGCTTGGATTATTCAATCAATATTAATATTTAATACAAAGCTCCATTGACTCGTTAAGCTTGAGTAGCTTGTGAGCTTTTAAGTGAACTAAGAAAATAGGCTCAATTTGCTATTGAGAAATGCTTGAGCTGGGACTAATTCAGTTCAATTCATTTCCACTCCTACTCGGTAATATAACTTGAAAGTTGCAGCTTAAATTTGTGCTGGCTATTATGGATTCTAATATTTGATTAATTTCAGGGTAAATTATATCTGCTGCTTCTTGGGACCACAGCTCTTAGTCTGGTATGAAATTGTTTTTATTTGTTTGAATTAACAGTTACTAGATTTCATAGCTAGCTTTATTGTCTTTGATCCATGCTTGATTTTCAAGAACCAAATCTATGCAAACTTTATTCTGAATGGAAGTTCTGAATTACCTAAACACATTGTGGACACGACAAGCAGCCTTAAATTAGCTTTTGTAATTATTTTTTTATGTCCCGTACTCCTATATGATAGTGCAGGTAGTGGATATGTAAAATGCTCAAGTTTATTCAAGTTGCTGGCAATACTATTGGGGTTCTAGATCTTGAAATACAATGTTCTTGCCAATACACACATTTACTGATAATCTTTATTTAAGACTGTGCAAAGAAAAGGCAGAAGTCCAATAATTTCATTTTATTTTATCTTGTTTTTTTCTTTTATTGCTTCATCTTTCAAAATGAATGTTCATTTTATCCAATAACGGAAAAAAGGAATGTTAGGCAAACTCTTGGCTAACTTTTCTAAGCGACACTTGGTTGCTTCTATAAGCTTGCCAAGTATCTTGCCATAAATAACTTGAAATCTAAGGATCATAAACTGCAACCTGTTTCCATGATTTAAAGTCAGTGGTACAACTATCATTATGAAGTAACAATAAATAGTCCCATTGATAATTTCTTGGTTCATTTCTCCAGGTGACAACTCCTTTACTTTTCAAGCTAATTCCTGCTGTAGTGCATCTTGGTGTCCTACTGAGATGGTTCTCTCCTGATAGTTCAGTGGAGGTAATCACCTGTCTGTCATGGAATTGCTTGACTTCTATATGCCTGAAAGTCTCTCTCTCTCTCTCTCTATATATATATATATGTGAAAAGGGATCCACTTCATCCTCACCATTCATTTTTTTAAAATCTAATGGTTAAAATTAATTACAACCATTAGATCTTAAGAAAATGAATGGTGAGGATGACGAGTTACTCCTGGAGTAATTGGATGCCTTCCCTCTATTTTATGTTTTCTTTATTCTGAAGATCTTGTCTTTGTTGTCCTAATGTAGATTGGATATAAGCTAGATAACCTCCGCTCAGATAGTGGTAAGCAGCGGATAATTTTGATGGACCAAGAATCTCATGATTCTTAATCACTGCACTGCACGAAGGGATTTCCATTTTTGCACGACCATAGTTTTGACAAGGTTTTCTAAGTGTTGCTGAAAAGAATTTGATCTAACTGCAATTTTTCTCGAATCATGCAAACCCATTCCATGATGGATATTGCATACCAAACTGACCAAATACTAACCAAGGCAACTCATCCGAACCCCAAAAATGGAAAGAACAGGGGAGAGGAACGATAAAAGATTGAAAGAAAACTGACAAGAAGTCGTACACATGAAGGTATGTGGAAGATATTCTTTCCAGAACTTCAATTTACATTCATTTTTTTAAAAAAAATGGCTGGGGATGCTCATAAATGTATGATATGGTTTGTAATTTGAATAGTCACTATCCTTGTTTCTGCAAGCGTAGTCTTAGTGTATCAAAAGTTTTCTTTTCTAGCATCAATGCCATCAGTTGTGTGGCTGGGCTTTTTTGTATATCTTAGGCAAGTTTGCATTTGTGTTTTTGGACAAATCAATCGATACGTTCAAGTGTGTATAAATTATAATAGATGTCATGTATCCATTTCGAAAATCTGCCAACAAACATTTGACATGCTGCTTTATCTAATCCATCTCCTATAATCGTTTCGTTTATCTAGAATTAACGCCCCTAGTTTTGCTTGCGATGTTTTCAACTTTCAGAAACTAGTAAAATTTTGAAGTTGAAATCTTCGTTCAAAGCAAGCAGTATTCTTTGCTCCAAGATATGGGGATGGTTATGTCTTTGTGTATAAAATACCTTATAGTTTCAATATCGATAGTTTGAACGCCCTGTTAGGAATTTGTGGTTGTGCTACTCATGAAACGATTGTTTAAAAATGGCAAATGGACAGGTGTTGGAGGTGAGTACCACGAGATATAGAAGAGCAAGGTGCTTCTTCGAGATGCATAACATTTATCCATTGAACCCTTGGATGTTTATTAGTAAAACAATTTATATTTAGGAAGCATTTGGACGAGTTTTTTTTAAAATTAATGTAAATTGCTTTTACCTTTTTTCTGGAGTGCTAGCAATCCATTTTCTAATACTCTTTCTAGCAATCTACTATTGATCTAAAATTTACTGGAGACTATAGAATTATGGGCGAAGTTATTAAATGAAAGACAATATGTTTTTAATCTCTCAAAGCTGGGATAAGTATTTTTCTGTCCTCTAAATTGAAAATTGACATCAGTCTTGTAATTTTTTTTTACGGAAAATTTATTGTGGTAAGATGTTTGATAGTAAGAATGTAAAATCGAAGTGAGTTATGTAAGTAATTAGTCATGAACTAAGTCTCTAACGATGTTAGGATAGAGTGAAAGTTTAGAAATGACAAGTTCAGAAAAAATGTATAACAAATAATAGATTAAGTTACTGCTCAGAAAAAATATGAAACAAATAATACAATAATTTCTTTTCAAAATATTTTTTTGTAATAAAAATTTAATCCTGTGAAATCATTAATACATTAATAAGACTAAACAAAACTAGTTTTTTTTATAAAAAAAATAAGAATTATATAATAAAAATAAAACCAAATTTGATGGATTTAATTATTAATCATTAATAAAAAAAAAAAGGCAGTACGAAAGAAAGAGAAGAGAGTGAAAAAAAATTGGGTGACAATGCCCTTTTTTTTTGCCTTCTTCTATCCCTTTTTTGTTGTCTTTTCCATTTTTTTGTTTTCTTTTCCAGTCCCCCCTTATTCTTCCCCTTTCGTTCTTTTTTTCTGACTTGAACTAGAAATAGTGGCGACTACGTCGTCGCCTCCCTATTTCCTAGTCGTACCCTCTCTCTTGCTCTTCATCCCATATTTCCCCCTTGATCTTCCATTTTCTATTCAATTTTATCCCTAATTGCATCACCAAAGCCACCACACCTTCATTTGCCAGAGAGTTGCTTCTCCCATCAACTTCAAACCTCCATCGTGTGGGTTGATGATCACCCTCTTCAGGCTTTCATAGACATTGCAATCTTTAGACTTGCGAAACTGAGGTTCTCTTATTAGGGTTTCATGTTCTTTCACTTAGGGCATTAATATCATTGTCTTATATTTTAAAAATAACTATGGCATATAAAAACAAAAAGGTAAATAATCTCTCCAAGTGCGAGACAGTCACACACATTGGTTCTTAAAACTTAAAAAAATTCAAATTTAGTTTATAAATGTCTGAAAAACCAAAAAGTGTAAGAAAATTTAATAATAAATTGGTCTCTAAATTTTGAAATTTGATATTAAATTAGTCATTTAAAAATATAATTTATTATTAAATTGATACTTGAATATTATAACTTGGTCTAAGAAATTTAATGACAACATTAATTTATCTATTTTTTACATATTTAATGATTAAATTTATATTTTTCATCTTTTAATAACTAATTTATCATCGTATCATATTTTTTTGGGGTAAATCTGGTTATTTATCCAAAAAAATACGTAGTTGCAATCTATTATATTCAATTAAAAAAATAAGAATGTTCAAATCCAAATATATCCAAAATCAAAATTATGCTTAAAAACCCCAAAAAATTGAATCAGACCGATAGTTTTTTAATTTGTTTGAATGATTTTGTGTTCAAACTTCAAACCCATCGATTTGGTCCAGGTTGTAGTTTTTGTTTCTAACATCGAACGGAAACGCAGCATTTATATACTATTTTAATGTTATGCTTTTTACACGTATATCACTCAAGTTTTATATACTATTATGTGTATGAAATTTATAGGGTATGTATCACTTTAGATGATTTTTTCATAATATATTTGATTTAAAATATATGAAATTTTTACAGGATTTTTATTATATAATGTTTAGCATATATATTAACAACTTTTGTAGATTGTTATTAATAATTTTTTAATATAATTTGATTTAAAAGATGAAAAGAAAGCATATTAATTTTAATGGAATCATATTTTTACTAAAATTCAAAAAATCCATCTAAATCAAATTGTACGAGATTGGTTTGATTTGATTTGAATTTGATAGTAAAATCAAATTTAACTATTTATTATTTTATGTTTGATTCAGTAAATTTTTGTTCAAATACCAAACCAAACCACATGAAGTAATCCTTAAAAAAAGACTTCATTTAAATAAACTTGTTTAAAGAACTTGCATTATAAGCCTCCCCATATTTGTTATTTTGTTATGTGCTATTCTTTTAAGCTCAATCTAACGTTTTAGCCTAATAATTAAAATCCATTTATGTTAAAACTTTTTATGATGTATTTTAATTTTAAATAGGTTTGGCTGATAAAATAATGAGAATTTTTTTATATAAAGTAAAATATAAACTATGAAAATTAAAATTACTTCCAATTATTTAAAATATGAAACAAAGGTGGAAATAGATAAGTAGGAGTTAAAAAAGTTGAGTGTAACTCTTTTAAATGATATAAATCTATTTTTGAGATCTAATTCAACCTTTATGTGCATAAATTTATCTTTTAATAGGTCTATAGTTTGACTTTTTATGCAAAAAAAGATACAGATAGAATTTTAATATATTATATGAAATTTAATATAGTAATCACACTAATAAAATGTTATTGTTTATTTTTATGTAAATTGTTTAACTTATTAAATTTAAAAGAATTTTTGAATGGTTTAAAAAATATTGATCAAATTTATTTTTCAAAAAATTTGACCAGAGCTCTATCCCATATAAGCTAGATGAATAATATCTCAGACAGCTTGACCAATCTCGACCCCATATATGTTATGCATGGAATATGATTTTAATTTATTTTTTTTATAATTTTGACACTGATCAATTCATGATACTTCATCATTTGGCAGTTGAAAACGTCATGATAATTGGCATGTCCTCTAAATAACTCCTAATGTCGTGAAGGGACAACTTAACTTTTGCTTTGGTAAAATAACCACAAAACCAAGCAAATAACCAACCTAGTCTAGGTAAACATGAAACATCATCTAAAGTTCACGAAACTACGGATGAGTTTGTTTTAAATTTGAGTAAAATTACTTTTAAAAAATCATTTATATTTTAAAGTATATTTAAAAAGATAATTAATTTTATTTAGACCATAAAAAGGAATAAATTTTATAGAATAAATATAAAAATATATAAATCTTGTATTTAAAGTAAATTCTCATCATTAAAAGATAACTTTTTACCTTTTTAAATCAATTCTTCTAAACACAATTTATTGCGAAGGAAATTTCTGCGTGGACAAGTTAGCGAAGATGGGATCCTCCGAACTTTCATTCTGTGTTATAGCTGGGGTGTTTGTCCTCCACAACTTTGTTCCATAAGAGAGTAGCTTGTTTGTTCTTCTTGTTTTTTTATTTTCCTCACAGCATAAAAAGAAGAAGAAGCACAATTTGTCACAAGTACTTTCACACTTTAACTAATAATTAAACTGCTTACTCTTTTAAAGATTCAATAATCAGAATATACTTGCACTTAACTTTTTCTGAATGCCCAATTCACATAAACTAATTAGCACATTTAATGGAAGCTACAATAATATTTCAAACACCACACGTACTTATAATTAAGTTCTTTCGCATGGCTCTGTTTGTTTGGGAACAGCAAGCTTGAGTTCTAGATCTGGGGCAGCACTTTGATGAGTGTAGTTTGTTGAAGTGGTGGCCCAATTCATCACTGAATGTTTGTAAGAAACCCACTGAGGACAAGTAATTATAGTCCCAAATAGGGACCCAAATTGACCACTTGCCTTTAAACAAGTATTTAATGGTTCAAGTGTAGTTGTGGTTTCATATCTTCCCACCTGAAATCGAACAACATATGTTGCACAATTCCATAGAAAAACAATTTTGTTAACTAGCATTTAAGGGGGCAAAAAAAGAAAAAGAGAACTAAAAACAACCAATTGCATATGAATGGTAAATGGAACACGATAATTGGATGGGAAAATATTAATTGGTGCGTGGATACTAATTTCTATTTCTACTTTTCTAGTTAACACTCAAAGAGGAAAAAAAATCTAAATATAATAAATGATAGTACATCCTCCTATCTCTGTTATAAGCAAAAAAATAATTAATTTCACATTTGTTAAAAAAAATAGTTAATTTCATTAATTTGTGTTAATTTTAAAACAAAAAATAATTTTTTCCCTAATTAAACTATTATTCATTAGAATTTGATATCAACCATAAAAAATTCTTTAACCCTATTAAATGAATTTCATTTTAAAGATAATCTCATAAAATAAGGTAAAATTAGTTCATTTTTATTTATATTTGAAATAAAAAAAATAAGTGATTTTTGTTGCCTATAATAAAAACCAGAAAAAATCATAGTATAAGAAATAAAACCTAATAATAGGCATTGATGGAATATATTATAACATGTGATTATATCCACGTATCATCATTCTAATTAAATTTACTCACATCAAAGAGGCTGCGACGGCGCTTTCTTTTATTGAAGCTAGTTTGACGCAAAAAATATTTTTGTGCATGACTAGCCACTTGGGATGGTGTTCTTGTTGTAACAAAATGTTTAGAAATGCCTCTCCAATTACCCTTCCCCAGCTTCTCCAGTCCTTCAAGAAATTTCCGGTGCTCCTCCTCATTCCATGGCACACCTGATCATAAACATATAGTAACAGTACTTAATTTGTTCAACCAAAGATAGCAACAAAGCTAAAAATATATATATATCTAAGTCTCCGGAAGAATTGTTATATAATCTCAAATCATTATATACTATATAGTCGTGATCCTAATTAAATTTGTGAATCTAATATGATATTAATATAAAATATACACTAAATTATGTTAAGTAAAGAATGATTAAGACAGTAATAATTTCAAACCACATTTACTAATTCCTTTGACTCTCCTCCCATTGTCTAATAAAACATTTTTAATTCAAAAGCACCAATTCCTAGATTTTTGTTCGAGTTTAGAACACAATTACTACAATTATTTATACAGTATATGCTTTCTTTTATCTATCTTATATAATACATATATTAGCCATCTCATCACTCACTTGGCTCTTTTTCTTGTTTTTCCCTCCTTGTTTAGAAGTAATGCAAAATTTATTATTAGGAACCATACACCGTAACAAACGCGAGTTAAAGTTGGGAGAGAACCTTTTTTCCTTTCTTGATGACGAGTTGTTGAAGTGAGTCCACCACCACCGACATTGGCTATGTACCCATCAGATATTGCTTTATCTGAATTTTCATCCACACCACCACCAAGCAGAAAATTATAAGAGGGTGATGATGAGGTGATTCGTGAAGATACAAGGTGGTAATTCATGCTCAAACTTCTTCTTTTCATGATATCAATGAGTGTTGATGAACAAGAGGAAGAGGATGAATTAGTTGATGATAATGAAGAACAACAACGACAATTAGAAAGGTTAAGTTGTTAGAGGCCCACGTTATGTGCACGTTGCACATTCCTTTATATTTTATTATTTTGGAAAAATTTGTTACTTCTGAATCTGGTCCATTTTCCATCCACATTCATCCCATATCTTTGCAAAATATATTTACAACTACCTTCAGTAACAAATCACGTACCCATCATCTCACGTACTGATAACTTCTTATCTCACGTCTGATAACTTCCTATCTCACGTTCTGATAACAAGTTGAGAGAGCTCTGTGATGGACAGACTCTATAAATAGGATGGGGTGCTCTCAGTTTTGTATCACCAAACCCACTTCTCTATTCAAAAAAAAAAAATACACCATCTATTCAGAATGAGTAAGGGTCTGGAAGAACAAAACTGTCTTTCAGGTTTGTGTGTGAGCCGCTTCCCGTTCGATTTGCAATGGCTGGAGGTACGCTTGTAATTCCTTTTAATTTCCGCTGTTTGATCTAAATATGCTATTTAAATTTATTTGCATGTTTAGATCAGTGTATGTATATTTTTACATTTGGTATCAGAGCCTATTTGTACCTCTGTCTTGCTTATTGGGTCGTTCCTATGTGGAGTTTATTTTCTGAGTATATGGGTGTTATGTTTTAAGCCTCCTTAATTCAAAATAACATCAAAATTAGGAATGATGTGAGTTTTCTAATTTTTCTATGATTTAAAACGTATTTTTGGGTGTCTAAAATGTATATAATGTGTGGGTTTTTCGAAATTGAGGTAATAATATTTTTTTTTTACCACTGCTGGAGGTTGAAGACGAAGTCTTGCGGGTTTTGTTTACTGTGTTGGAATTGTTAATATACATTTTAAATTAACAATATTAAACAAAGCACGATTTGGTCTAGTGGTAGATGTGATGTGTATTACCTCATTGTTCTGGGTTCGAATCTTGTTGCTGCCTTTGTTGTTTGTTTTCGTTTTAATTAATTAAAAGGAAGTATAAATGAAACGAAAACGCCTTATGCTGGTTTCGAACCCTCACCCTACAAGCATGAAAGGACTCCCTTTGCCGCTAAGCTACTGCAACTTAATTGTTTATTAGCTGCAGTTCACGTGTATTTATAACTTCTGAAGGATAAATCATTTATGCACAAACTATTTAAAAATTGTTTGTCTCTTAAGTTATGTTGAACATGCAATATTATGTTAAATATTGGTATGCATTGGATTTAATCCTTTAAAGTTTATTACATGTTGAATGAATATACGTGCAATGTTATTTTGAATTGGTATACATGTAATTTTTATGATTCAATATTGAACATATTTGCATTATTAAGTATGTTTATGCAAGGTTTATTTTTAAATGTTAAGTGATTAATATAATTTTATTAAATTAGAGAATAGCCACAACATCTTTAATTGAGTAAAATTATATACTAAATTTATAATCACATTAGAAATATTAATTGTGATTAATCATATGTAATGTGATGAAATCTACCCACAGGAATTTTGTTATATTTGTATGATTAATTAGGATAAAATATTAAATTATATTTCTTAATTTACCCACAGGAATTAAAGAAAAGAACATGATTTAATAGTTTTATCATAAAGTTGCATGATGAATCTAATTGAGTAGGACTTTAGCCCACAGGCAAGTTTTGTGTCACTAGATTCATATATTGAGACATGATTTGCATTGGCAAAACATGACATTTGTTTAGTCTCAAATTTTCTTAATGAGCATGTGTGTTTGTTTGCAGTTTCACAATCTATGAATATTTCTTGTGACCTTCCCATTTTGAAAGGTGATAATTATAAGGTTTGGAAGGAAAAAGTTCTCCTTCATTTGGGCTGGATGGATATTGACTATGCTATAAGGAAGGATGAGCCACCGGCTATTACTGAAACTAGCGAACCTGATGCTGTTGATCTTTATGAAAAGTGGGAGAGATCTAATCGTCTCTCCGTTATGTTCATAAAAACCAACATATCCGCTAGTATCCGGGGTTCAGTTGACCAGTATGATAAGGTCAGAGATCTGTTGAAAGCCATTGATGAACAGTTTACAACCTCTGAGAAGTCACTTGCTAGCACACTCATTATGCAATTCTCTTCCATTAAGCTTACTGGAACGAGAGGTGTGCGTGAACATATCATGCGCTTAAGGGACATAGTGGCTCAGTTGAAAACCTTGGAAGTTACCATGTCTGAATCCTTCCTGGTACATTTCATTTTGTGCACCCTACCTCAACAGTATACACCCTTCAAAATCTCCTACAACACACATAAGGATAAATGGTCTATTAATGAATTGATGACCATGTGTGTTCAAGAAGAGGAGAGATTGATAATGGAAGAGGGTGAGAAGGTAAATTTGACTACTTCTAATTCTGGAAAGGATAGGAAGAAGTCTGTAGGCACCAATAAAGGAAAGATTCCGACTCAACCAACAATTAAAAAGGAGTCAAAGTGTTTCTTCTGTAAAAAGAAAGGACACATGAAGAAGGACTGCCCCAAATTTAAAAGTTGGTTTGAGAAGAAAGGTACACCATTTGCCTTTGTTTGTTATGAATCTAATATGATTAATGTGAATCATAATACATGGTGGATTGACTCTGGTTCTACAATCCATGTTTCTAATACCTTGCAGGGTATGGAAAGCCTAAGGAAGCCAGTGGGAAGTGAGCAGTGCATCTACTCAGGGAGTAGGATGAGCTCACATGTAGAGGCCATTGGAACGTGCGTCTTAGTCTTAAGTAGTGGCTTTAAATTACATTTGGAGAAAGTTTTTTATGTTCCTAGTTTCTGTAAAAACTTAATTTCTGTTTCTAAACTTGCACCTTTGGGATTCTATTTTAATTTTACAGACTTTGGTTTTAATTTACTAAATAAATCTGAAATTATTGGTTGTGGTCAATTGGTTGATGGTCTTTATTCGATTGAATTGCAAAATGACGCTACTTCTATGCACGTTTCTGTTGGGTTAAAACGATGTATTGTGAATGAAGAATCCTCTATGTTGTGGCACCGGAGATTAGGACATATCTCTATTGAAAGAATCAAGCGATTAGTAAATGAAGGAGTACTTAGTACTTTGGATTTCGCTGATTTTGAGACTTGTGTAGATTGCATTAAGGGTAAGCAAACTAACAAGTCTAAAAAGGGTGCAAAGAGGAGTTCTAATTTATTAGAAATCATACATACAGACATATGTTGTCCAGACATGGATGCAAATAGTCCGAAATACTTCATAACCTTTATAGATGATTATTCACGATATATGTATCTCTACTTACTTCATTCTAAGAATGAAGCTTTAGATGCCTTTAAAGTTTTTAAGGCTGAAGTTGAGAAACAATGTGGAAAACAAATTAAGATCGTGAGATCAGATAGAGGTGGGGAGTACTATGGTAGATACACAGAGGATGGACAAGCACCAGGTTCATTTGCGAAATTTCTTCAAGAACATGGGATTGTTGCCCGATACACTATGCCTGGTTCTCCGGATCAGAATGGTGTGGCAGAACGAAGAAATCGAACCTTATTAGACATGGTGAGAAGCATGAGGAGTAATGTAAAGCTTCCTCAATTTTTGTGGATTGATGCTCTTAAGACGGCTGCGTATATATTAAACCGAGTTCCAACCAAGGTTGTCTCAAAGACACCTTTTGAATTATTCAAGGGTTGGAAACCAAGTTTGCGACATATACGCGTTTGGGGATGCCCGTCTGAAGTAAGAATCTATAATCCACAAGAGAAGAAACTAGACCCTAAGACTATTACTGGGTATTTCATTGGATATGCTGAAAGGTCTAAAGGGTATAGGTTCTATTGTCCATCCCACAACACTAGGATTGTGGAATCAAGGAATGCAAAGTTTCTTGAAAATGACTTGATCAGTGGGAGTGATCAATTTCAGAACATTTCTTCTGAAAGGGATCACTGTGAAGCTGAACCTTCTGGGACAAGTAATAGGTTGGTAGTCATTCCCACCCCTCAAGTTAAAATGGGTGTTAGACAACCAGTGATTGAAGTTCCACAAGCTGTTGAAAGTGATCATGTAGATCGAGTTGTTTGTGAGGAACAACATGATGATATTGAACAAACTGATGAAGAACCAGTTGAACAAGTTCCTCAGCAAGATGACCAAACAACATTAAGAAGATCTACTAGAATAAAAAAGACAGCAATTCCTAGTGATTATGTAGTGTACCTACAAGAATCAGACTACAACATTGGAGCCGAAAATGATCCTGAGACGTTTTCACAAGCCATGAGTTCTAAGGAATCAAATTTGTGGTATAATGCTATGAGGGATGAGATGGATTCTATGGCATCTAACCAAGTTTGGGATCTCGTTGAGTTGCCTGTTGGTGTAAAAGCCATCGGATGTAGATGGGTCTTCAAAACAAAGAAAGACTCAGAAGGCAACATTGAGAGACATAAGGCAAGACTTGTTGCTAAAGGATTCACTCAAAGAGAAGGAATCGATTACAGAGAGACCTTTTCCCCTGTATCTAAGAAAGACTCTCTTCGAGTAATTCTGGCATTAGTAGCTCATTTTGATCTTGAGCTGCATCAAATGGATGTGAAAACGGCGTTCCTGAATGGTGATCTAGAAGAAGAGGTTTACATGAAACAACCTGAGGGATTCTTATCTAGTGTTGGTGAGCACTTAGTCTGCAAGCTTAATAAGTCCATCTATGGATTGAAACAAGCCTCCCGCCAATGGTATTTAAAATTTCATGAGGTCATTTCTTCATTTAGCTTTGAAGAGAATGTCATGGATCACTGTATATACCAGAAGGTCAGTGGGAGTAAGATTTGTTTCCTTGTATTATACGTAGATGACATTCTGCTTGCGACTAATGATAAGGGTATGCTATATGAGGTGAAACAATTTCTCTCAAAGAACTTTGATATGAAGGATATGGGAGAGGCATCTTATGTCATAGGCATAAAAATCCATAGAGAAAGATCTCGAGGCATTTTAGGCTTGTCTCAAGAAACCTATATCAACAAAGTTTTAGAGAGATTTAATATGAAAGATTGTTCACCAAGTGTAGCTCCCATTGTGAAGGGTGACAAACTTGCTTTGAGTCAATGCCCCAAAAATGATTTTGAGCGGGAACACATGAAAAATATTCCATATGCTTCAGCAGTCGGAAGCCTTATGTATGCTCAGGTTTGCACTAGACCTGATATTGCATTCGCTGTTGGAGTTTTGGGAAGATATCAAAGTAATCCAGGTATTGACCACTGGAAAGCTGCAAAGAAAGTGATGAGATATCTTCAAGGAACAAAAGATTACATGCTCATGTACAGACAAACTGATTGTCTGGAAGTGATTGGCTACTCCGACTCAGACTTTGCTGGTTGCGTTGATTCACGAAGATCAACATCTGGTTATATTTTTATGTTAGCCAGTGGAGCTGTATCTTGGAGAAGTGCCAAACAAACCTTGACTGCTACTTCCACTATGGAGGCTGAGTTCGTTTCTTGTTTTGAGGCTACCTCGCATGGTGTATGGTTGAAGAGTTTCATATCTGGCCTTAGAGTTGTGGACTCTATTTCTAGGCCATTAAAGTTGTATTGTGACAACTTTGCTGCAGTGTTTATGGCTAAAAACAACAAAAGTGGAAGTCGAAGTAAGCACATCGACATCAAGTACTTAGTCATAAGAGAACGTGTTAAAGAAAAGAAAGTGGTCATTGAACACGTTAACACTGAGTTAATGATTGCTGATCCTTTAACTAAAGGCATGCCACCAAAGAATTTTAAGGATCATGTAGTACGAATGGGACTTGGTTCCATGATGTAATTTCATTGTACGTACATTTGTTATTTTCAATGAAACTCTTATTCAGTTAGATATTTTCTCATATCGTTTTGTGCACATATTTATTTATTTCGAGAAAAATCATTCGGTTTAGATATAGAATAAACATATGGTTTATTCATTAAGTTGAGAGCTAGTGTTGAGAGACTCGATATATTGTGGTACATGGAAGATACTACTCATCATCAGAGGACCTATCGCCATGACTCATATATTATGTTTCTTGTTATGGTTGATGTTGAGTTAAATGGACCAAGTGGGAGAATGTTAGAGGCCCACGTTATGTGCACGTTCTTTTAATTAATTAATTTTATTATTTTTGAAAAAATTAGTTATTTTGAATCTGGTCCATTTTCCATCCACATTCATCCCATATCTTTGCAAAATATATTTGCAACTACCTTCAGTAACAAATCACGTACCCATCATCTCACGTACTGATAACTTCTTATCTCACGTCTGATAACTTCCTATCTCACGTTCTGATAACAAGTTGAGAGAGCTCTGTGATGGACAGACTCTATAAATAGGATGGGGTGCTCTCAGTTTTGTATCACCAAACCCACTTCTCTATTCAAAAAAAAAATACACCATCTATTCAGAGTGAGTAAGGGTCTGGAAGAACAAAACTGTCTTTCAGGTTTGTGTGTGAGCCGCTTCCCGTTCGATTTGCAATGGCTGGAGGTACGCTTGTAATTCCTTTTAATTTCCGCTGTTTGATCTAAATATGCTATTTAAATTTATTTGCATGTTTAGATCAGTGTATGTATATTTTTACATAAGTTGCACTCCAAAAAGCTTTAGTCCTCCTTTGTGATGAGTGTTGCAAGTCCTTGAATTGTGACCAAAGTTTCTACAATAGGAGCATTTTCTTCCCGTCCTCATTTCTCACTGACCAGAACAATAATGATGTAATTAATATAACAATATCCTACTATACTATATAGTAATTATTATTATGTATATATAGTACAATTGTACAAACTGCATGGACTCATCACATGAATCCTAGCTAACACTCAAAAGAAATTAAGATAGATAGAGTAGTATATATTACATGTGTGTGTGGCTCAGAAATCAGAGGAAAAGGTAAAGGAGGAATCACCAATCCCCATTAACCTTTTGTCGTCTCTGGTGGTGGATATATATTAGTAACGAGCAAAGTGGAAGCAGAAAGGTGCAGTTTTTAGGGAAGGGAAGTGTGCAGAAAAAAAATTACAGAATTGTACACAGTTTTCATTTTGGACCTTTCCCCCACCCAATGTTTTGCAATTGCAAACTGAGGACGGCAATTAAAAGTCAAGTTCTCTCAGTTTCATTTCAGTAGATAAATTAACTTACCATCATAAGGAAGCTACTATATGTGTGTGTGTATATATATATATATATATATATATATATATACACACAAAAGCCACCCATAATGGCACAGTACGTAGGCATGCTAGAAAGGAAGGGACCCAAGATATTATTCTTCATTAAATTGTACCTACTAACAATAATCAACACATTATGATTACTGAGTAATGTGCACATCCTTAGTAAGGGATGAGAAACATTAAGTATTGATAATTAATTTTATAATCAGTTTAAATGGTTGAAGTTTAATTTGTAAAAATACCTTAGACCCTGAATCCATAATTAATTTTCATAAAATTATTATTTTTATAATTAATGTGTATTTTAATTATAAAAAATATTAATATAAGTGATAACTCGAGAAAAGAATCTTATTAAAAATAAAAAATAATAATAAAAATAATTTTGTATTTAAGAACAGACATACTACATATTATATTAATATTTAATATAATGATAATATATTATTTTATATACTATTAATTTATTTTTTGTTGATAAATCTTGTATTAATTATAGGCGTTTATATCCCATTGATAATAATAGAAAATACATTACATCGACTGAAACTTTTTAAATGTCATACTATTAATATATGACTTTTTTCTCATTGATGTAATACTATTTTTGTCTCCATTATTACATTTGATATAACACGTGGTTGTTGAGGAGCTGCAGAGTTCAGCAATGCTTGAAAAGTGGGTAACTGAAATAAAATGTCATATTTGAAACATAAAAGTTAATTGGTATCTTAAGAATATTTGGTTAAAAAATTTAAAATAAAAATATTTTTATTGGAAAATAAAAAATTGTATTACTTATGATAAAAAAAATATTTTTTTCTTTTTAGTTTTTAATTAATGCTCTAAAGACACTGATTAATAAGCTTTTATTTGAAAATAAAAAAATTAAAGAAGTCTCATTGGGAATCTGTAAGAGGAATTAAGAGTGAGATGGTGATAAACCAACCTAATTGTGGTTGGAGATTTGTTAATTTTGAACCAGTAATTGGTTGCAAGTTTTGGAGGCATGAAAATGTTTGTTGCCTAAGATCTCACATTTATTGTTTGTCTGACCTCACAAGATTTAACGTACGACTGGCCAATTTAAATGGTCCCGAGTTGAGTATGGTCCTCCCTACAGGGAAAGACCACCTTATAATTCAATTGAATCCTGTTACTCTTGTTCAGGATTTTTCCATAATGAATCGACAAAACAAGTGTCAAAATTTCCCCCCTAGTTCAATGCATATGATGCTGCATGCGTTTTAGGAAGAGGCTAAAAAGAATAAAGAGAAGGAAGAATGGGAAAGATAGAAATTAAATATGTTTCTTTCTCTTATTTGATATGTTTATAATATTGAAGGAAATATTAGAATTTATGTAGAACTCATACTTGTTGGGTTCTTTCTAATTTGAAAATAATAAGAAAATAGAGAAAGTATCTTGTTACATTTAAAAGATGAAATTATTCATGCTTTTATAATTTTTTTTATCAAAGATATTTATGTCATTATATATATATATATATTCTTTAATTTCCTGTACAGTCAAATAAGATGAAGAAAAAGTTATAACTTTGGCTTAAATTCCTTTTTTATTTTTATAGCTTCACCATTGTGCATTTTGGTTTTTAAATTTTTTATTGCACATTTAGTTCTTATATTTTCAAAATTTAATAATTTTTGTCGTTGTTAGTGTGTGAGTAATTTCTAACAGAAATTACTAATATGACACATTAATAATGATATGATATTGACATATTAATGTAATTGATGATGTGATAATCTAACATATATGTTGATGTTGTATTAATAATGGATTGGTGTTGCATGGTAGTATTTTTTTTTTTTATCTATGCACAACACATTGTTAGTGCCACTTAATATATGTATTGTACTATGATATCATTTGGCATGTCATGATATTAGTTTTATGTCATTAATAATATGTCACACTAGTAATTTTCTTTAAAAAAATTAATGACACACTAATGGTGGACTAAAATTATTAAATTTTAAAAACAATGATGATTAGATGTGCAATAAAAAATTTTGAAGGACCAAAATTTCACCATCATGAAACCTAAGGTCAAAATGTGGAGTTAAGCTTACAATTTTATTTTCTTTCAATTTCTCTCGCACAAGTTACAAATAACTTAAGACTCTAATTTGAAAACAATGAAAATGAACATAGAAAGCTAGAAGGATAAAAAACAATATTCATTTTAATTTTTTAGCGGTATGGTATTAGCAACAATTGGAAGGATGGATGAAAAAACATGTGAGACCCACTCTTACAACAACTCTTTCATTGTGGGAGGGAAAGAAAAAGGATAATGTATTATTGTAGTAAAACATTAAAATATCCTTATTTTTACATATTTTTTTTTATCATAAACATCTATGGCATTTTATATACACTATTTTTTTTTTTTACTTTTCAACTCTTTCTTTCTTATCAAACAGTACACAAAATCATTTTACTTTTCATTTTTTTCCTTTCTTTTCTCTATTTTTTTTCACTTGCTTTCTTTTCATTTTCTTCCCATAACCAAACACAAATAATCACCTTATTTTCTATATCTCTTTTCTTTTCTTTCATTTTTTCTTTTTCTTTTTTTATTTTTCTCTTCCCTGTTTCTTTCAAATCAAACACTCTTAAAATATTCTTTTTTTCACGAATTCCTCTTATCTCCATTCATATGCACCCTAATTCTCTCGTGAAAAATAGTGAAAAAATATAGCATTAGTGTGAGGAGTGTACAATCAAGTCATTTTCATAAACAAGGTTTAACCCTGTTGATTAAGTAAAATATATGAGTATTATAATTCTCTGTTATTCAATTCTTATGGATTAAAAAAAAAAACATCATCATTTAATGAATGAAAAAACAACAATTTAAAGGCCAACTTTGTTTCTTAACTTGTATGAGAAGAAAAATAATACTCCAATTAGGTAGCTGCAACACAAGGACTAGGCTACATCAAGAGGACCACAACAACTAGTCTCACTGTCGCTGGCTAGGGGCCCTCGTGATTTCCCTTTTACAAAACCGCTGATTTTAGCAACTCAGATTCTCTTAATTTTTTTTAACTCATTTTTGGTTTTTGTTTTTATTTTTTATTAGCCAACAGTAGTTATTAATCGTTAATTTTTTTTTTGTTAGTAAAATATTCAAATCTATAACACCCCCCCCCCCCCCCCCCCCCCCCCCGATTTCCCTTATACCTCCTCTCATTTTCCGTATACCCTTACAATTTGTATTTGGTTACGAAATTAAATATTTATAGATTTCACATAAGGGTTTTTTAATGAAAAAAAATAGCCTTAAATCTTAAATTCCCAGTTTGACATATATCCTTAGAATTTCCATTTGGCTAACAAAATATTTTGAGATTTCATAAATGTGAAAGTTTAAATCTTAAACTCCTAGTTCAAGTTTGGGAATAGATTTCAGAATTCAGACCATTTGTCCCATTTTAAGGATACAAATATACCATTTGTTGGTAATTGTCATTCTTGTGAGTAAGGTAGAAATTTTACTTTCTCACGCACGAGATATCAGAGATGGGATGTTTTGATAATAGACAAAGAAAGCCACCCAACATCATCGTCCACAACTGTGGTGCAAGAAAGAAGCCATGCATGGCGTCAGGGACATGAGAGAAGTGAAACGCGACAACATTTTGGGAATGTTTTTCTGTAATAGTGAATTTTTTTTAACATTCCAGAAAACCCTTTTTAGAATGTTAAAAAAATCACTATTATGAAAAATCATTTTAAAATTATGTTAGCATCATTCTGGAAATGTTAAAATCCCAATTTCTGAAACCCCTTTTCAGAATGTTAATTTTTTTTTACTATTCCAGAAAACCATTTTTGGAAATGCTGTCGCGTTTTACACTTCTCTCGTGTTCCGACTCTGCGTGCCTTCTTCCCTGCACCACAGTGGTCAACGACAATGTTGGGTGGTGATGTTTGCATTTAGCGGTGGTGTTGGGTGGTTCGATGGAGGGATATTGTTGTCTGTTTGGGTTTTCTGAGGTGGAGGAAGCAAAAAAGGAGTGCAGGAAGCAATTGCGCATGCCTTAATGCTGATAACGATAATGATCTCTACAAATGCGAAGATGAGTTTGAAACTTGTGGCCCAAGGATAAGGGAGTACTTTTCTCTCTCAATTTTTATTTCTAGTTATTTTTCTTAAGTACATTTTGTTTGCATTTCTTACAGGTTGATGTTTGAAACATATAGTCAAATTTCTTCTATACTTTTTAGGCCCATGATATGGTGTATGTATTAGTTTGAGAATGTGCCTTTTTTTTAAACCTACAAATTTTGGATGAGTTAGATTATGAGAATTTATTAAGATTAGGACATGTCTGAAAGATTCATTGAATATTTATAGAAATACTTATAAACTATCTATCAAAAAGGCATTCTTACATTGACAATAGAATTTGAATTCATATTTTTATGGGATTTGAACTCGATCCTTACCAACTGCATCAATCTTTATTATCAATATTCTATTTTATTTTCGCTGCCTTTGCACATTCTTGAGATACAATTGATATAATACTATGTTGCTAAATATGTAAGCTCATTTTTTGTAAATAAGCGTGTTTTAAGAGCAATTCTTTTGCATTCTTTTTATACTTATTTTAGTATATTTCGTTGATTGAACTATTATTTATGAACATTTTATTTCATGGATTGACAACTGAATCTGGAAAAGCTATAGTATATATTCTTATGTGAAAAAAATTGAAAAAGGGGACTTTGTTCCAATGCTTTCAATGACTTGGTTAATAAGAGCTAGGCTAAATACCTTAATCACTGATTGAAAGGACATTGTGAAGTATTATAAATTAGCTAGATTTCATCTCGGTCATTTAAAACATGCAATGGTGAGTTTGGCTTCAATAATTTTTTAATTCTCATACTAATTTCTACAAATTTTGCATAATGCATTTGATCATGCTTTTGGTGTGTCATGCATGTGTGTTTTAGTGCACTAGCTAATCTAGCTTGACCCAGCTTTATGTATTTACAGTCTTTCTTTATATGATGGAATGTTATCTTATTAATATATTTTCCAAGTATCATTAGGTTGTTTTATTATTATTTTTTTCTTAAGGGCAAATAAACAATAAGGTGTTTTAATTTGTGTATAATGTTAAGTGTTTTTCTTAGCGCTCTTTAACATTATAGTATCGTGTTAGCTCATATTGACGAAACAAGTTATTCAACTTTTATATTATCAAGAAGACTTTTAACTAAAAGAATCTTTATTCATAAATGGACCACTGCCTATTTCACTACATCTCAATGGTAATTTGAATTAGTCACTAAGTTAAATCATGACCTCCACTTTAATAGGAACTTTATCACTTAATCACACCATTAACTTTGATATCACTTGTTTAACAATATGATGAGATAAATTGTAAGAAAATCTCTATCAATAGGTTGTAATTAAAATACACAAGTAAATTTAATTTCACATCCAATCCAAACAAGTTAAATTTATGCATCATTCTTGCTTAAATGTTATTTCACAAACTCATTCCAATCCAATACTAGATTTTTTACTCTCACACTTGCATTAGGTATGCAAATTGGTAACCCAACACCAAAATCAAAGTTAGATTCGATAAACAGGTATTGAACTGATTATCTAAACCAAACTTCTAAGAGAAGAAAGTCGGTTGGCTAAATTGGGTATGGCTAACATTCATCTACATAGTATAATAAATCATTTACAAAATAAGTATATTTTATTATGAAATTTAATATAATTATTCATTTTTGAAAACGTATGCATAACTTTAAACTAGTTAGGAGTATATAGAGATTAAAATAAGACCAGAAAACAATAAATATTTGGTGTTTCGTAGTCAAGAATGGTAGATTTTTGTTAATACGATATCACGTTGTGTTGCTGTTGTGCTATACTTAAAATATTTATTTATTAATTGATGGGGGTAATAATTGATACTTGCAAGTTTAATTTTATAAAATAAAAAAGTGTTCTTCTAGAGGCTGTGTCCACTTCTGTATGCTGAGCGCTGCTGAATGTGAGTGAAAAGTGGTAACCCATGCGGAAGCATCAATGATATATAAACTTGCTCCAATTCTGATTGGAAGCAACAAAGGTTGGCATTTGTAACTTCAAGAACTGTGTCTCCCTCTCCCATTTGCCTTTACTTAGCAATAAGGCAATTCCACCAATACCAAATCGGGAACGTTGTTGAAAGTTGAATGAATGAGTCATCTTTTGCTACCATTGACTAGTTTTGTTTTTGCCTAGAGTAGGAGAAATAGTTGTGTAGTACTTAGATTCTCTTTGTACAAATCGAGTAAATTAAAAAATATAGATCATCAACACATTATTGTGTAGTAACATAGATATTTATGTTATTAACAATAAAATAATGGTAACATTTTTTACATGAAGAATGGACAAAAATGCAAAAGCACAAGTCAGTCCAATGAGCCTTTTGCTCATAATTAATATTGCCAGTAAGACAGTGTCAGTGTTCTGTTTGAAGTCGAATCTTCAAACCCGCGTATATAGCTAGCTAGCTTTTCTTGAATTTCTGAGCACTTATTCGTCTCTTCTCAATCTCAATACAAAAAAAAATTCAGGAGGGACAAACTCAACACATTAATTTACTAGCCAGTGTTCTCACCTTAATTATTGACCTGACTGTGTTAGAAAATTATTGGATTGCTCGGGATATCATTATACATTATTTATGGTTTCAGATGATATTAACAAGACACATGATTAAATTTTAATTTATAAAAGTAAATATGATTACTTATCTTGTGAAAATGGATTGAAACCATGGAGATGTATAATAATTTTGAATTTTACAATATTTTTTTATGCATGTCAATATATGTTAGAGAGTATTAAACAAAAATTAACTAATCCAACAAATATAACTCAATTGAAAATGCACACTTATTTTATGGAAGAGAACTTGAATATATTAATAAAAATTACAAAAATCAAATCAAATCAAACCGTAAAAAGTTTGATTTGATTTGAATTTAAAATTAAAATAAAACCAAATGAAGCTAAACTACATATAGTTTTTATGTTTAGTTGAGAATAACTTTTTAGTTAAAAATCAAACAAAACCACGTCACAAACACTCCTTTATTATACCATATTTAAATAATTAAAATTAAAAAAAAATGCATAACTTTTTTTAAAATAATGTAAAAATGATTTTTTATTTCATTCATCATTATACTTCTAGTTTACTTAAATTTAAAATTCTCGTTTTTACAATTGAAAGTATTCTAACTTACACACATACACATATAAATGTATCATTAAGATTAACTCATCACAATTTATTTTTTTAATTATCATGTTATTGATATCAAATATTTATCAATTTTATTTATAATTAATTTGTGTTGGTTGATTACCTTTAATTGATCTCCTTTTTTAATTATATTTTTCTTCATTTAAAATACTTGAATCGGCCAAATACCTGGTTAAAAAGATTCAAGTCTAATTTTACTTACACCACACTATGTTAATTCATCGCACTTCTATATATATATATATATATATATATATATATATGAATGTTGTTAATTACTTTTATATGTGTAAAATGATAGAGAAAGGCAATACATATTGATAGATTCTCTTGCTTTGAAGCAATTCAATTATGGTCACTTTACTGCTGCTGACATTTCCGCATGCATACAGCTAGCCACACACATGCAAAAGCTGTGTCTCTCAATCTTTGTATGGAAGAAAGTCCCAAGCAAAAAGGGCCCAACAAACATGATGATGACGATCGAGACCACTTGAGAATTGAGATCAATGATAAGCATCCCCTATCAATAATAATGACTCATATCTTTCTATATATATACACACTAGCCGAAATAATAAATAACTAATATGAAGTTAATTAAATAAATGGAACAATTTTAGACGTGTGGTGGAGGAATGGCTGGGTCCAAATGAGAGGTGGGGAATCCTGCAACCTGCAAAGTGAAGTTTAGATCACGCGGATAAGAGTTTGTTGTTAGACTTCAATTCTCACATGATTTGTGAATCTCCCAACTTACCCTTTTCAACGATTGCGACTACTCCTCTTATCCAATCTTACCCTCTAAACCACAATCACATTCCTTTTTATATGCTCCACAATTTATATAGTCTACTACAGATTTAATTCTGCTGTGTACTTCTATAGGTAAACAAGTTATATTAAATATCAAAACATGAATTATTAAAGTAAACAAAGTTATCCTTGGTTTTGACATATCCGATTATAAATATCTCACTTTTACGAAAAGAAATGGGATTAAGAATGGAAAGGCAAAGGTCAACATGACGCACAATTTGTTATAAACCTGTCCTTACATATGAATACTAGATGCCCATAAGAGAAATAAAATAAAATAAGAAACAAACCTCAAAAGCACCACCGAATCAGCTTCAAATCACCATAATACAAAAAAAAGATTTAAAAAAAAACTTAGTGCTAGAGTCTTGAAGCCAACACCTTTCCTCATATAGCTAAAGTTGAGGTCCAATCTATTCAAATTATATCCCTTACTTAAGAAGTAAGAATATTATTTATTTATTTTTGTATAATAAATATATATATATATATATATATATATATATATATATATATATATATATACTTTTCATTAAAAATCTCATATTCAGACTACAAACAACAAATACAATAATGCACTTTTGCATCGATTATTTTTTTTCTTTTCTTTTTCCTTCATATTTCTCTCTTTGTTCTCAAGCAATATGTGTGCACTGTGGAAAAAAAAAATACTTTGCAAATTAATTAACGTGATCCTGACTCCGGAGCAATGACGTAGCAAGTGATCTTTTGGTGTCATATAAAACTGAACTGTCCAGGGCATATCCGTCCAAAAAAAAAAAAGGCAACCCCATACATAAATAAGCTTATTCATCGATCGTCATGTGTTGTTTTTTCCTATGATTATTTTGTCTACTACCCCCATCACCATTTATATATCAACATCATAATTGATATGGTAACCTAAACCCTCCTTATTCATTTCACAACCCTCTCTTCCCTCTACCATCTTCAATTCTTGTTTCTTTTGCATGATAACTTTGCCTCATCACTCAACCCAAAAATCATCAAATCATCAAATCATAAGTTCGTAACACCCCAAAATTACATGGCCTCGGAAACCCACCATCATGTGCAAGGCCTAACACCCGAGGAACTAACCCAACTTGAACCTATCATAAAAAAATACCATCTATTCGAAGCATCTTCCAACAAATGTTTTTCCATAATAACACACCGGATTGAAGCACCCGCGAGCAGCGTGTGGCCCTTGGTCCGGAACTTCGACAACCCTCAGAAGTACAAACACTTCATCAAAGGGTGCAACATGAAAGGGGATGGCAGCGTTGGAAGTATTAGGGAAGTAACTGTGGTCTCGGGCCTCCCGGCCTCAACCAGTACCGAGAGGCTCGAGATTTTGGACGATGACAAACACGTCCTAAGTTTTAGGGTCGTTGGCGGCGAACACCGACTCCAAAACTATCGTTCAGTCACATCCGTGAACGAATTTCACAAAGAGGGTAAGGTTTATACTATTGTTTTGGAATCTTACATCGTAGATATACCTGAAGGGAATACGGAGGAAGATACCAAGATGTTTGTTGACACCGTGGTGAAACTCAATCTTCAAAAACTTGGGGTCGTGGCCATGGCTTCATCAATGAATGGACGATAACAACAACAGTGAATGGAGAAATTCTATGGTACCATCATGAAATTCAAGGATTTTGGTATTGTTATTGAGAAATTCTCTCTCTCTCTCTCTCTCTCTCTTTCTTTAACATGTTCAAACTCATTCAATTACTGGCGCAAAAAATATATATATGTACGAAATTCTTAGATTTCTTTTGGTATCATAGCAATTTCTCTATTGATCATGAATGTTTAGGAACTGGGGTAGCTAGGTTAATTAATGTGTTTGTTTTCATGTTTGTACGAATTCTAATGTACCAAAATGGAGAAACAAACACGCACTTGGAATCTATTTGTCCATTGATGATTAGTAATATTGCATGGTATCTTGGAATATATTTTTCTCCTTGTTTCTTATTCCTTTCTTGATATTCTTTACTATATAAGAATATATATAGTTTATTTATTTTTGTTATTAGAGCTTTTGATTAGACAGTTGGTTTTTATTTTGTATATGTTGGACTAATTAGTTCATAAGTTCAATACACCAATAATGATGATGATAAGTTCGTGAGGTTTACTTCGGTTTTATAGTATCGTCGTTGGCACGGTTGCAATTTTAAATGCAGTTGATTAGATGTGTGGTGGTTATGTTATACCCTTTAATGTTAATTTAGTCAATTGGATATATGGAAAAGAAAAATGGTTGGAATCTAACAAGGATTGCATTGGATTTCAAGCTTTCTTAACGTGGAATGGGTCTTAAAATATTTGGATTTGGCCTTCTTGTTAAGCAATTGACTGAGTCTGACACGAAGAAGAAGGGAAAAAAAATGCTACTGATGAAGTTCCCATGCATATACTTTTTTCTGTTCGTAAGTTCCCTTGTATATAAAAGTCGAGAAATTTGACGTCAATTAGTATAATTGTAAAATTTGACTTGCGATCTGCTTGTGCATGTTATTTGAATGGGCTTCTAGCCTGTGGGTTCGACTGGGCTTTGCGTGCTCCTTTAAAATAAGAATTAAAAAAAAAAACTCAATTGTATAAAGTTAAAAAATATATATATTTGGTGTAAAGGTTCAAAGTCATCAGTCAAATTTTTAAGTGAAAATTAGTCATCATTAAATCTGATAAACACTTTATACTGATGACATAATCACTAAAGAGGGAAAAGAAAAAAAACTTATAGCTCAAGTGGCATTAGATTCCACGAATAATTCTAATGTTTTTTTGTATTATCTTAGCATTGATTAATATTCAAGAGAAAAAGAAGAAAAAAAAAAATAGGTGGATGGTAGTTGAGTTAAACGCCTTTTTGTGCTGCTTAATGTCAAACACCTAATTCAACGGCAAGCACAACTAAGAGAGAAGATCTCGTGATCACTTGTGACCAACCTTCAAGATCATGTGACTACGAAACATGAGTATGAAAGCTTCTCTTTCCCCTAATTTTGTTTATTTTTTGCAACTAGATTATTATTTTGCTTTTAAAGCACAAGCAAGATAAAAGTCAATTGAAAATGGCTCGGCATTTTTTCCTATACAGAACAAAATACAACTTCAAACCTTATTTTCCACTTTGAGCCTTGGCATAACTAACTAATCTATAACATTAGGTATAGTACAATAAAGTGCGAACAATAAGTTAAGCACATTGACTTTACATAACTCGCTTTCATTACAAGTATATGTATAATAACTTTATTGTAAGTTTTTAATTCAATACGTCGTATTTGAACAAGTTTTTAACAAACCTAGACGAAGCATTGATCATGACATGTTGACATAAGACACAAGCAACGTTAAGGTTGGTAGTCTGAATCGAAAGAGAGTTAGCTAGAAACTCTCTTGAAGATGGGCTTGGGCCGTTCTTAGTACTATTATTCTTGACAGTTACTATTACCCCCCAACTAAATTGCTCTTGATCTCTACCAAATCATGACAAAGACAAAAATATCATTTCCAATTATTGGCATCACCCTTTCTTCATTTCTTCCTTCCTTTTCTCTTTCCCTCTCTTCCCTCCTTGCCTCACCCAGCTCTCTCTTGTGCACGGTATTTTTTTATCCATGTTTATCAACACAAGAAATCACGATTCTATTGTTCAAATTACACAATGAAATTGTGATTCTATTTTTTTTTTCGATTTTGTGGCAACCCCACGGAATCATAGTTTCTTTGTGTTGCAGAATCTGTCTCTGTGATTCTATTGTGCACTTTTTTATCAACCCCCGCTTATTCAACACCTCACAAATGCAACAAAAGTGTGTTTCTATTGTGCATTGTGGGGAAGGATACTTTTAGAAATTTAAAATGTTAGTAGGGGCCAATAGCAAAGAGGTTAAAGGCCAATAGCAACTCCCTTATTCTTTGGGTCCGGTCATCACTGCATGTCCATGCGTATTTGGGCCTAAAAATAAAACGACGACTAGAAAAGTAAACTTTCTCCGGCCACGTTAATCTTGGTTAAGACTTAATAATAGTGGACTCAACAATGGCTTAATAATATTAAGGTTTTTATCTTGAAAGTTTACATTTTCTTAATTTTGGTTGATATATTTTCTTTTACTTATTTTTAGTTACTATAATTATTTTTTTCAATTTTGGTTTCTATAAAAAAAAAATTATTTTTAGTCCCTTATTTTTTATTTTTAATTCTTATAAGCTTGTGTTTATAGGAATTAAAATTAAAAAAATTATAAATTAGAAACTAAAAATAGGCAAAATCTTGTCAGAACTAAAATTTAAAAAAATATAAATTTATAAGAACTAAAAATAAATTATACGAATCAAATTAAGAAAAAGCATATAAAACCACGAACATATTTAAGTCTAATGTTAATGAATGATGATCCAAGGTGCATTAAGAGCGTAATGCACACGTCGCGGACATGGCTTTGTAATTTTTTTTTAGGAACGAGCACGAGTTATACACATTGGTACATTTGATGTCCCTATGGTAGAATATTGTCTTGTATCATTTAATGAGCCAACCAATAATCGAAGAAAATAACAACAGGATAAATGGAGAAGAAAATGGGACAATACTCGTACTTTTTTAGAGACTCACTTGATTTGATATGTTGACTTAATGTTTCTTGGTTTACATTAGGAATAGCAGTTTTACCTAAACTTGCAAAAATTATTCACCACATCTCATTAGTGCAAGCAGCTAGCACAATGTGCTCACAATTAATGGAATAACCTTTCATGAAAATTGAGAAGAAAATAATTTCCACAGACAACATGGATAAGGACATTGTGTTTTATATATATCGAGTGATAAGGACATTGTTATTGTAGTAACAAACCAACTTTCCTTATATTTTTGCATTACATGATCAAGTGTTTTCAGGAAGAAGATATACAAATATTTATTGAAATTATATAAAGTAATATGAATTATTTTAAAAAAATAATTATGATGTCACAAAAAGAATATGATACTATAAAATTAATATAAATTATGATGTTACAAAAAAATATAAATTTATAAATAAATAAAAACTTAATCATTTGTAACAACTATTTAGAGTTATTTGATTGAAAATACCTTGACCTCCAAAAACAAAGGACTAAAATATCATTTTGATTTATTATATATTTTTATTTTAATTCTTTAAATTTTAAAAGTTTTTTTTATGTGATGTTAATTTTTTTTGTTTCATTTTCTGACTATTTAAAACTATCTGAAATTGTTTATCTCAAGATTTAATAGGTATTAACAAATTATCTCAGATCTAATTAAATTGCTTAATGCCTATTATATGTTTCAAACAAGCAATTTTTTATGGTTATCAACCTCCAAAAAATATCTGACAGAAAATTTAATAAAATAATTATAAAATTAATGTGACATCATAATTTAATGGGCAAAAGGATAATTTTGAGTCCATTCACACAAAAAAAAATCAAAATAAAACTTTTAAAATATAAAAAATACAAGAACATAATGAATCAAAATAACATTTTAACCCTAAGTAATCTATGTAAATGAAAAATGATAATTCTCAACCTAGAGAAGAGAGTACGGAGACGTGCACAACACCGATCTATGGTTTGCGACACAAAGTAAAATCCCAGAATATATGCAAAAGGACACCCAACCTGTTATCATTTGTCATATTTTAATTGTTAAATAATTCTAAATATTTATAGTAGTTGTTTAATTATTATATAACATAATGAATATTTTGCATTTTAAAATGATAGCTTTTATTTAATATTTTTCATGAAATATTTGAAAATAATAAATAAGTATTGTAAAATGACTTTTATTCTGCATTCCAAGTATTTTTATTTCACTTATTAGAGGTAATCTTTCTAGTTTTGATAATGATTTTATATCACTCCTTCCTGAAAGAAAATGAAGAAAACAATAATTTTGAAATTGAAACTAAAGTCACGTTGGCCTAATTTTAATTTATATGTTGTGATGTCAAATATAAGTTCACACACTTAATATTATCAAAATTTCAAACAATAAATATAAAATATAATGTTAATATTAATAACCAATAAATCATTAATCTGAATGGTCTTGAATTTGATCTCATAAGGTCTTAGATTTAAATTTTGTGAATGAAAAAGGTGTGATTAGAAGATAAATCTCATTAAAGATTATCGGTCAGATTTTTCGATAAAATTAATCATTAATAAAATTGATAGATATTTTATAATAATATAAAAAAATAATGTAAATATTAATATATTATGCTGCAAGTCATGTTGACCCAATCTCATTCTATCTATTATTGGGTTAAACTAAAGTTCACAATCAAAATTTCAAAGACCAAATAACTATATAGATAAAATCATCCTAAATTTTCCTACAATATTCCACCGAGAAAACCCTTGTAGTACCATAGATGCTACGAGTGTTCATGATCTACTTCGTATTAATTGACCCAATTTGGCGCCAAAAGGATTTTTGACAGGTTTGGATTTACAAATTAGACCCAAACTACTATTTTAAGGATGGATTGTGCTTTGGGTTGTCCCAACCCAATCCAATGTCTTATATTTTTTAAAGAGTTTTGTTTTTAAAATAATTATGTAATAATAATACACTTTCTTAACTTAATAAATAATGTTTTGAGAAACATAATATTACATTTCTATTGTTATTATTTGTCTTAAAATGTGTTATGAAGTATACCTGATTGTAAATTGTATAATTTTTTAATTTAATTATGGGTAATGTTATGAATAAGAGAAAAGGGATTATATATTTGTACTGCACAAAATTTTATAAAATCATTTAATCGTAAATGATAAATTTGTTAATTTTAAAAATATTTATTTTAAAATAATTCAAATAGCGATTTGTAACCGTATAAAATTACATCAATACATAGACATTAATATATTATGTCAACAAATTGGAATGACCCAATCTTATTTTATATTTATTAGATCTTAATAAAATCAAGTTTAAGTTTACAAAATCGATCCTATTAAAAAAATTATAATTAAAGTCAAAAATCATAAATTTATAACAACTTACACTTTAAAATAATAACCAATTAGTTATGATTATAATTAGTTTTTTTTATGATTGATTGTTATGAGCTCCCTTAACTACCCGTCTCAACCCATGAAACTAGGGATGAGTAAGAGATGGTCAAGGACAAGCTTATCTTTATCCCTACCAACAAAAAAAAAAAACCCAGAATAAATGGGACAAAATCTGATTAATCAGACTTTTTAACATTAGATATCAATATTAATATTATATATAGTTAAATAATAGAAATATAATGTTAAATTAAGGTATATTTTTTAACATATTTTAAAATAAACAAATTCATTCTAAACATAATACATAATTGCTTAAGAGAATATTAACGCTAAATCATGTTAGGACAATCCAAACCACAACGTGAACAATGTTACAAAATGTATCATGTTTATTTCTAATATTCAAACCTATGCAAATTAACTAAGTTGGATTGAATCAAGGTGTGCTTGAATTTTTGGTGGGAAAATCCAAAAACATATTTGAGAATAAAATCAATTTGTAGGTTGTGAGAAATAATAAAGGTGTCATTGTTGTCTCAAGCCTGCTCATCAAATTTTCAAGCATGCACTTGGAATATTTTTGTAAAGTCAGTTTAACTTGTATCAAAACTTAAATTTACAAATTTTAATTCAAAGATGTACCTAATGAGACGAGTTGGTTTATGTTCATTCCCAATAAACACTTTATTAAATGTGTTTGGTTGCGTAGAAAATAAAAATAAATATTTAAATTAAAATAAAAAGAAAGAATATTGAGGCCAACATTATTTTTGAATAGTAATTTTCTCTGTTCGACTAAACCATCCCTAAATGCAAATGATGGTTGATTTGGTGCAATAAATTAATGAAAGGTGAAAGACCTTTCACTCAAAAATTTGTCGTCATTTATTGCCTTGCTTACATCACCATGAGTTTCTTTCTCTTCTCCCGGGTCTGTGTCTGGCTTCCCACAAGAAAGTACACTCCACAGTCCAAAGCCCACAGCTACACTACAAAGCCTATAACTATAACAGTGCTTTCATTTCTCTCTCTCTCTCTTTCTTTCACACGTCAAAAACAGTAGTACAATACAATTCCCTCGTGCCTTTGTTGTTACATTGTGTAAGGAAAGTCTTTGCACTTGGTTTACCCCATTTGAGTCATGTTTCTGTTCACGTTAGCATCTTGTTTAAAAATGGCTAAAAAACCAAAGGGTCTTCACCAAAAATGTTTCTGAGGCCCCCCCTGCTGTGAACAGAAGAGAGAGAGAATCCAGATATTATTTTGATTTGCATTGCAGTGAAGCAGACGATAATAATAGTAACAGTAATAGGTGTGTGTTGATGAGGTGAGTGAGTGAGGAGGACAAAAGATATCAGAGAGGGCCCGTTAAAGGCTGCAACACAAATGAGTGGCACTGCACCAAAGGCTACTTCTTCTGTCTAGTGTGTTCTCTCTCTCTTTCTCTCTCTTTCTTTTCTTGTTTTTACATATTCGTGGCTCTTCTACCTCCATCATCTCACACTCACACCTTTTTCATTCATCTCCAACACTAGGTGCGTAGATCACTTTTTGCTCTTTGTTTGTTATGTAATGTAATCTATCTTTTTCCTCTTGAGCCTTTACATTCTCTTCCATGCTTTTGGTTATTCTTGAGGTGGTTGTCTTTTTTCATTTGAAAAATGACCAGATAAGACATATGGTTTTTATTTTTTTTCATTGTGCTTTCTTCTTAATCTTCGAGGTCATATTTGATGACCCTCTAACCTTTTAGAACTTAGAATAGGAAGTGCTTATTTTTCATGTTCCTTTTTTGTTTTTTCTAGGTTCTTAGAGAGGGTGGGTGACTACACATCCTTTGAAGATGTTTTCAAATGGTGGCGCCGCTTGACTTGGTTGGAGATAACTGATAGGTAACTAATTCCTTACTCCTGTGCTTAAGGGAATGTTGTTTTACTTGGTTTTGCTAATGAGCATGCTTTTGACTTTGTTCTTCTCTTGAAATCATTTTTAGTTTACATAAGTAGTAAAAAAAGGCATCTTTTTATTAATTTTCCCCTTTCGTCTTTCAGTAAGTTGTCTACTTTGGAATGGTGATCAATTAAGTCACATGTGAGAGAGTAATCTTTTTTTTTTTTTTTTGCTGCTTTGTTCCAATTTATTTTCTTTTCTTGTTTGTAGCATGGACCTATTTTCTATTTTCCTTGAGTAAGTTAATTCTTCCAAGGGGAATCCACTAGTCCAGTTTTACCATGAATTTGAATACTGACCATGCCATTCATGAAGTAATGTTGTTCTGAAAAACCATTGAAGAAGTGTCAAAAGCCTCTTCTTGCATTTCCTAGATGGAGAACAACATGTACAGTGCTCGACTAGACATGGCTGGCCGAAATTCTACCGGCATAGATGAAATTGCTCGCCATTTAGCACCAAAGCCACTGATTCATTGCTATTCATTTGACCTCAATAACCAAAACCATATTATAAATGGAATTCCAGTGCTTGCTGGAGAGCAAGGTGAACCTGCAAATGATGTCCATGTTGAAGGTTGCTTCTTAAACCCTGCTAGTATTGCGGATTCAAATTCATTTGTTACATCACAAGGAAAGACTATTGTAGGAGATGCCTCAAATCAAATTAACAACAATGATTTTCAAGAGCATTTAGTTGGAGGAAGGCCAATTGCTTCTGCTTCACTTTCTGCTGCTAGAATTGGCCTTCAAGCAAATTTAGAGAGTTCAGAAGCTTTGCCTTATTCAATGTGTTCATTGGAGGCATTAGGACCATATCTATTCAATAATTGGCAGGGCACATCAAACCCTTTGCCTGCAACTTTTGGTGATCATCATCATGCCTACGATGAATTATCCAGTATTGGTAAGTGGAATGTGAACAAGATTCTGAGAGCTCCAGAGGCTGATGGGACTGAGATCCTGGCCTATTCATCCATAGGAAGCCTGGTTCAAAATGGATGGACATCATCAAATGTTGCAAACTTGGCCAATTTTGCCTACAATTCCCCTCATTGTAGTAATGAGCTATCACTAAGTCTTGCAAGATCTCCTCAAACTACTGGTCAGTGCTCAGAGATGAGCTGCTCCGGCGCATCACATAGCATGAATGGAACGAGGTCAGGCTTGGAGCAATCCTCCTGCAGCAGTAAGGAACTGTGTATGAGATTAGGCTCTAACAAACATGTCCAGTTTTCATCAGCAATATTAGGGTCCAGATTTCTTGTTGGAATTCAAGAGATACTTGCTCAAATTGCAACATATTCATTTGAAAATGTGGAACAGATAAATTGCTCAGCTGCTGGTGTTAGAGCAGGAGGAGATAAGTCAGCTTCAGCTTTCACACCAAAGAGAACGGTAGAGAATAATCAAAATGCATCCATGTTTGGAGCACATGTAGAAGAATCTCCATTGGAAGGACTTGCAACTGAATCAAACAAATCCCAACTTCTCATGCTTCTTCAGCTGGTATAATGCTACCTTTTAACTCATTAGTAGAATAGAATAAGTTATGGTCCTGGTTTAATTATATTTGCCAATGTGTTTACTTTGCACTTCACAGTTTGCATTTTTCCACATTAAAGTTTATGCATGGAAAAATTTGCTAGTATTTAGGACAATGGTTAGAAAAAGGCTAAAATATATTTTTTGTTTCAATTTGGTTCTTTAAAGTGTCTCAGTTATACAACATTGGTCTTTTTGTTAGTTTACCACACTAATTTGATCAACTTAATGACACTTGACAAACTGTGAGAGATGTCGCATTAGATAAATATTCGTCATGTTAGTAAAAAAACTGGCAGAATCATAAATTGATAGAACAAAGACACTTTAAGAGACTAAAGTAAACTTTTTAAACTTAGAAGACAAAACTAAACTGATAAGTAATATATGAAAGTTTTTATCCTAACATAATAATAGTAATCTTCTTTGTGTTCAGGTGGACAATGGATATAGTCAATGTTTGGATGAGATTCATACTGTGGTATCTGCATTCCATGCTGCTACTGAACTGGATCCACACATGCATGCACATTTTGCGCTTCAAACGATCTCTCTCTTATACAAGGACTTGCGAGAGCGGATTAGCAATTGTATTCTTGCCATGGGACCGGATTTTAACAGCTTGTGTTCAGAAGAGGAGAAGGAATGGTCTCTTGAAACATCATTCATTCAAAAGCAATGGGCTCTCCAACAGCTAAAAAGAAAAGATCAGTTATGGAGGCCCCAAAGGGGCTTGCCAGAAAGATCTGTCTCCGTACTACGCACTTGGATGTTTCAGAATTTCCTCCATCCGTGAGTTTCTTTACTCGAAGATAAAAACTTTCTTTGGAGAAACTTTTTCATAAGCATTCAGAGGAAAAGAAAATAAGAAGATAAATAAATTAAACTTCTTTCATAATTTAAAATCAAATCAACTAATGCATTTTAGTCTGTAGAGACGTTAAATGAGAGAACTTATATAGAAATTGAAGTTGATTTTAACTTATAAAAGAAATTTAAGGACTTATTTGGATAAATTTCTACAAAAGCACTTAGAAGATACAAAGATAAAATGTATTGAACTTCTCTCATCAATTAAAATCAACTTATGCACTTAACTTTTATAGATGTTCTCTCATTTATTCTAGAAGCTGATATACATAAGTTGATTTCAAATTTTGGGAGAACTTCAATTCATTTAACTTTCTCTGCATAAGAAGAAGTTTATCTAATTAGTGCATGATCATAAGCTTTTGGGCTGTAATCATCAGAGCTGAGCATACATATTTAGTGAGTTTAAAAGTTGTGCATGGATCTACCCTCAAATGCATATGTTTTTTAATATGATATAATGTGATGGATTTCAGGTATCCAAAGGATGCAGAGAAGCATTTACTTGCAGTAAAAAGTGGGTTGACGCGAAGCCAGGTACTTGTTTGAGTTGTTTCTCTCCTGTTAGTTGTTGCACATCAGATTTAATCCTTGCCAAGTAGTTTGTTTGGGAGGAGCAATCTGCTATGAAGAATGTAAACTTTACAGAAAGAAAAATAGCAAACATCTTGTTATCATTGATGATGATTTTGAGTTGTATTTATGGTTTGATTGACTAGGTATCCAATTGGTTTATCAATGCACGTGTTCGACTGTGGAAGCCTATGATTGAAGAAATGTATGCTGAAATGAGTAGAAGAAAAGCTTGTAGAAATGAAGAAGGAATGGAGATCACTCAAAGAACCAGGATAAGCATGAAAAATCAAATGTTGAATATCAATTGAAACTGAAGGTGTCATAACAACATGGAGCATTATTATTATTGTTGTTACTATTATTTTTTGATCAAGTAAGAAACTCAACACAATTGAAATCAGAATTGTGCATAATGCCGTGCTTAGTTGGGTACTATTTGAGCAATTACACTTATCTTGAAAAAATGCCTTCATATGACGGATGCCCAAGATCATTTTCTCGTAGTTATAACATGGAATATCAGTAAATAACACGGAATTTCTTTTTACTGTAAAAAACGCCTAGTTTGTTTTAGTTTGAATCTAAATTACTTGATGTGTGTGGCACTTTGAATGTATTAATTAAAGCTAACAGAAGTGATACTTTTCTAGGGACTGAAGACAAGTCATTTATACAAGTTCCAATTGATAATACTTGATTGAACTAGTGAAAAGCTAGATGGTTGAAAACTTGGAAGGAATAAACCACAATTTCAACCAAAATTACAGTGTAGAGTAAAAACAAATTTATTATGTTACTGTACAATAAATTTCATTCAAATTTTTTAACTGTTTAATCCTGCTGATTTGTTCATTAGAGATCCTTAATTCCAAATGAAGTTATGAACAACTTTCATCACAGATTATATAGGAGGACTTCTTGGAGTGTTAGTGAGCTATAGCTGTCAGCTTAGAAAATTTTCCTTATTTAAGAAATTTGGTTAGTGTTTACTGCTTCAACAGTTTATTCTGGGTTTTTTATTTTAAAGAAATAATAATGGAACAGTTAGGACAAAATGACTTTTAAAAAAGCTTTCAAAAAACTTAACGAAGAATTATTATTTTCTAAGATGTTAATTGCAGATGTGTATGCTTTATTTTATTTCATTTTTATCCTCAATTTAAAAATAGATACTTCAAAAAAAAGTTTTGAAATTTAAGAATTATAGAAACATTAAATAATTTTTATTAAATTTAGAATTATTATTTTTAATCTTAACTTTAGTTTAAGCGCTGAAAAATTACTTTAAATATTAACACAACATTTTAACCAATTAAGTTAATACTAAATGTTAATGAATTGACAAGTACATCAATATGTCCCAAGTAGTAAAGTTAAAGCAACCAGTATTGAATTCATATGGATTTTGTTTATACTTAGGTAGATGAATATTTAATTAAGAAAAAGATTTGAAGAGATTGTAGAAAATAGTAAATTAAATTGCTGAAAATTAAATTAAACAAGAAAAAGAATTAAACATGAATTTAAATTAATTAATTAAAGACATAAAAGATGAGAAAATCCAATAATATTGTATAAGAAAATTCAGAAGATGAGAATGTTGGGAACTTAACTTACCAAAACTACTCTTTGATGTAATGTTAATAATTTTTCTCTATTAATAATTATTCTAATATACATCTGCATCTACTAATATACTCTAACTTTGGTTTTCCACACGAAAGAAGTTAATTTATCTATTTTCTCTCTCAAATCTCTTTGAAGAGCTAAAATAATAAATTACATTAAGAACAAAGATGTATAACAGGTTAAACAAATATCAATATATTTCTAGTGATGACTTTATTTAGATAATCTTTCCCAGTTTTATTACAAAATAACGTTTTCCGACGCTACCCCTAAAACTTATCATGCAGATGGGTGATCAAGTCACAAACAATAATATTAAGCACAAGAAAGGATGATGCAAATGTAATATTATAAATAGATAGGAAGAGAAATTACATCAAGAGTAGTTGGCTGTCAAGTTCCCAACAAATGGGGTTTAGCCTCTCATTGTGTTAAGAGATTAGCAAGTGTACCAATTTTATCACAAGTAGTAAAGATTAAATAGAAGTTCGAGTGTCGAATCTATAGGAACTTTGGTTGTACTTAGGTGATGTAAACCCAATTATTAAGCAATAAAAAAGAGAAGAAGACAGAGATAAAGAATTGTAAGTGTGAAATTTGAGAGTAAAAAGGCAAAAGGAAAAGACAATAAGAAAATTGAACAATAGCTTAAAGGCAAAAGATAAGCTCAGAATGTGATAATGTTGGGACCTAACATATCTAACTATCCTTGATGCAATATTAATGGTTTTTCTCTATTAAATGTTTTCCCAATTTCCACTCATATCTACTAATATGCTCAACCCAGACCTCTCACGCTAAAGACCCTAATTTATGTATTCTTTCTCCCAAATCTCTTTGCAAAGATGAAATTATAAACAACATTAAGTATAAAGATGTATGCAGAGATACAACAAAGTCACTATATCCCTAGAAATGCAATGTTGATATGCCTTTTTCTAGTTCTTTAGACATTACCATTTTCCAATGAATAATCCCTAAAACAAATGCATAGATAACCAAACCACACAATAACAATGAAAAGCAGAAAAGAACAATACAAATTGAGATTGCATTAATAGATAAAAAGAGCAATTACATTACAAGGGGCTTTAGCAGCTAGGCTCCAACTAAGCTAGGCTCCAACTGAGGGGGGTTTAACCTCTCATTGTCATAAGAGGCTTTTACACATTAGGAGTTGATGTGGATGGAAGAAGGTGGTAGATGACTAATAACAAGAAAAAGGGAAATGGCTAAAGAGAGAGGGACTCCCCTAAGGGATAGACCTAGTGTGTGGGTTCTCTGAGACTCTGTTTTTTCCTTCTGCTTCCTCCTCTTTATATAGGCACTAGGTAGCTTATTTTTTATGCTGACTTCGCTCTAAGTGCGCCTTTGGGCTTCATTGTGGACTTTTCCACATGCTAAACCTGAGTTGTACGCTAAACGCGGGCACACCCTAAGCCTGGTGGCGCGCTAAGCGAGCTGTCCACTTCTTCAAGGCCTTTTTTTTTATTTTTTTTATCATTTTTTCCTCTAAAGCACTTGAAATCTTCTTCTTTTGAATTTTGCTAATAAAAAATAGCAAAGATGTTAATTTCTTTATTATTTCATTAAAAACAATAATAAAGTAAAGAAATTACACCCATTTATTAATCCAAATTGATTATCAAATTAGCTTATATTTCACAGTTATCACATTGTCATGGAGACTTTACAATTGCAAGATGAGAATATTTAGTAAAGAGAGAATGGAGGGAAAGAATGACTCTCATTGCTTGTTTCTCCTTCTTCTAGCTCCATAAGGAATTATATTCTGTTGGAATTTCTCTGTGTCTTCTCTTTCTTCTTTCTTCTTCTTTTGTAGGTGCAGCTTTCTTTAATTATTCCGCTTTTCTTAATTAGTCCTACTTTCCTCAATTAGCTTGTTTTCATTAATTAGTCGTGCATTCCTGGATTTTATTTTACTCACTAAGCTTCATAAATCCATCACTTTTAATATTCTCTGCACAAAAACTTAAATGATGTTAGTTTAACAATTATTTGCTCAAAAAAGAAAAATTGGAAGAGAAAAATTATAAATTCCTCTATAATTTAATAATGTATTTCTTTACATATATAAATTTTGATCTAATAATGTATTTTTTTACATATATAAATTTTTATTAAACCTATGATTTTTATTTAAAATTTATATATGTAAAAAATACATTATTAGATCAAAATTAATAGTTACAAAATTTATTATGTAAATTTATTAAATATACATTAAAAAATTTAGTGTTATATATGTGACATTAATTATTTTATAACATAATTGATTTATTGGCTTAGTTGGCTAAAACATTGTGTTAATAACACGAAAGTCACAAGTTTGAATTCTGTTGGGAGAGGTACCCACATGTAGTATTTGATTGTATTTCAAACAAGATTGACTCCAAAGGAAGAGAAAGTGGGAAACGAAAAAAAAAAATTTGTTGATTTTTATTATAAGCAACCTAACCTAAACCGAGCCAATCTTATAATATATTTTGAAAATTTAAAAGAACCAGAAAAAAATAAGCACCTAATTATTTTTTAGTATATTAATACTTTGTTTTTTTATATCTTTTTGAAGAAGAGCAATACAACCTTCTCTGTTAGAGCCAATTGAAGGAGATGAATAATAACAATATGTACTTTTGAAAGAGGAATGAAAGAGATGGGAAAGAAAGAAAGACTAATAAGAGTGTATTGTATTATTGAAAATTTTTCCATACTCAAGTGTTACAACACAATTCCTTTTATACAGATCAAAACATAAATGGTGTTTAGTTATAACTACCACTCTCAACACTTTATTATTTGTTATAACAGATTTTCAATTACTTAACACCTAAGATCAAATGATACAAAGTTGTTTAATTGAATTTTATCATATTTCAATACTCCCCCTTAATCTAAACAATTTACAACTCCTAGTTCAACCTTGATCTTCAAAAATCGATCCACTCTTACTGGTTTGGTAAGCACATCAGTTGGTTGATCTTAAGTGAGGCAATAAGTCACTTCGATTATCCCTTTTTTCACTTGCTCTCTTAGAAAATGGAACCTTGTTTCTATGTGTTTACTTCTCTCATGTGCAACATGATTTTTAGTAAGATTGATTGCAGATTAGTTGTCAATCATGAGGTGCAGAGGTCTCTTCACTTCAACTTTGATCTCCTTTAGTAGAGAATTAAGCCAAACTACTTGACATGGTAGTAATGTATTCTGCTTCACCGCTTGAAAATGTCATTACTGGTTGCTTCTTGGAACACTATGAAATTGGGGCTCCAACAAGCTTAAATGGATATCCTATAGTGCTCCTTCTATCAGACTTATCACCACACCTATCCAAGTCACAATAACCTATTAGTTCATCCATTTTCTCATTTGTGTTGTTAGGAAATAGAATTCATGAGTCTTCTGTACCTTTCAGGTATCTAAGGATCCTCTTGGATGCTATGAAGTGTGACTTCCTTAGTTCGTGCATATGCCTGCTAGCTACTCCTACTGCAAAGCTAAGGTCAAGTCTTGAGTTACACAGGTATCTTAGTGAGCCAATGAGTTACTTGTAGTGGGTTGGGTCCACCCTTTCTTCATCTTCAGTGTCTTCCTTCCTAAAGTTTAATTCAGAAGGAGTGATTGTGTGATTGCAGTCCATCATTTTGAACCACTTTAGAATATTAGTGGTATACTTCCTTTGATGCATAAGGATTCCTTTACCAGTGTACATAAATTCCAAGCTAAGGAAATATGTCAATATCCCAAGGTCAGACATTTCAAACTCGCTCTTCATCAACTCCTTGAATCTTCCAATCTCATAGGAGTCACTTCCAGTCACCAATAAGTCTCTACATAAAGGCAAATCAATACTCAACTTGAGTCAAACCTTTTCTTGTAGTACACTCCATATTCAACTGTGCACTGTTTGAATCGATGCTTGATCAGAAATGAATTGATTTTCTGATTCCAGCATCTAGGGGCATGCTTTAGGCCATATAGAGCCTTATTCAGCTTGTAGACTAGCTTCTCTTTCCTTTTTATCTCAAACCCAGGTGGTTGAGTAACATATACATCTTCATTGAGAGATCCATTCAGAAAAGCAGATTTTACATCTAAGTGATACACGGACCAATTTCTTTGGCTAGCTAGAGCCATAATTAGTCTGATTGTTTCAATTTTGGCCACTGGTGCAAAGATTTCTTTGTAATCTACTCCAACATTTTGTAGAAATCCTTTAGCCACTAACCTGACTTTGTGTCTAGCCACTGATCCATCTGAGTTTAGTTTGAGCTTGAAGATCCATTTCACCTCAATTGGTTTCTTCTTTGGAGGTAATTATGTCAATTCCATGTGTGAATCTTCTCTATTGATTGCAACTCTTCAATCATAGATTGTTTCCAGGTTTGTTCTCTAGCAGCTTCTTTGAAGTCTACAAGTTTAGTATCAACAAGTAAAGCAATGTGAATTAGATCATCATCATCTGTCACAACATTATCAGGAAGCATTTCAAACTGATAAAATCTGGTTGGCATGTGCCTATCTCTCTGTGGTCGAGTTCCCTCAATGACTTCATTACCCTTAGGCATTGGGTTAGCATCATATGTTCACTCAATGTCTGAGTCATCATGTTCTTCTTTTCTAGTTTCAACTTCTTGGTGAGAGTCAGCTTCAGAAATTACTGATCTCAATTGACCCTTTTGTTTCTCCCAGTCCTAGAATTCACTTTCACAAACAAGCACATCTTTGCTAATTTCAACCTTCCTTTTGATTTGATTGAATAACCTGTAAGCACATGTACCATGATATCCAATCAAAATTATGCATTCACTCTTATCATGTAGTTTCTTCCTCTTAGCATCTGGAATATGCTTGTAGCATAGGGAACCAAACACCTTGGGATGGCTGATCACTGGTTTCTTTCCACTCCAGACCTCCTCAAGGACCTTCTTGTGTAATTTCTTAGTGGGGCATCTGTTTAGAAGATAGGTTGCAGTAGCAACAGCCTCACCCCAAAAGGACTTTGGCAATTGCTTCTATTTTAGCATACTTCTGCACATGTTGAGGATTGTCCTATTTCTCTTCTCTGCAAGTCCATTTTGTTAAGGAGTATAGGGTGTAGTCACTTCATGTTGAATGCGCATTTTCTCACAAAAATTTTCACCTTCTCTGGATGTGTATTCCCCTCCACCATCGGTCTTGAGGATCTTCAATTTCTTCTCACTTTATCTTTCAACCATAGTTTTGAACTTCTGAAGAATCTCAAACACATCGCTCTTGTGCTTGATCATATAGAGCCACATTATTCTATTGTACTCATCCACAAATGTCACGAAGTATAGGTTTCCCCTTAATGAAGGAGTCTCAAAAGGTCCACAAACATCAGAATGAACAACATGTAATAGACCTATAGCTCTCATAGGTAAGTGGGAATTGAAATTTAACCTTGCTACCAAGTATGCATGATTCACATGATTTATTAGGTTTTGTGATTCTAGGCAGACCTATCACCATTTCATCATTGTGTAACTGACTCAAACTTCTAAAGTTTAGGTGATCAAACTTGAGATGCCAAAGCCAACCTTTATCAGTTCTAGTTGATAGGCACTCCACTTGTGCCAGTTTGATTGATGTTTGGAAGGTCCTGTTTCTGGACAGCGGAGACTTCAATATCAACATTTGCCTTGAGTCAAACAATTGCAAGCCATTATTCTTCATCACCACTGAAAACCCATTTTCTATCAATTGTCCAACACTCATTAGGTTGCACTTCATACCTAGTACAAACAGAACTTCCTCAATAATTGAAGCCTTGCCAACTTTTCTCTGAATTACAATTTTTCCCATGTCGTTTGCCATTAGTGATCTGCTATCAGCAAGTTTGATTTGAGTCTTCTTGCTTGGTTAGAATTCAATCAACCAATCCCTATAACTAGTCATATGGTTTGAATATCCTGTGTCAAGATACCAGTTTTCACTAAGTGATTCACCTTCATTGGTTGTCATCATTAACAAAATTGGATCATGATCAGACTCATGCTCTTGGGCAACATTGGCTTCTTCATTGTTATTTCTACTTGACTTCCCTTTCTTGAACCAACATTCATCAGCATAGTGATCATATTTTTCACAATTGAGACACTACACCTTCTTTTTGTCATACCCTTTTTGTCCCATCTTTACCATTTGAATTCTTCCAAGATCCCTTGCTAGAGGATTCTGGTTTTTCTTCCTTCTTTTGCTTATCTTTCTAGTTTCCTTTTGAGTATTTTCTTGTCTTTGATCCCTTCTTCCAGTTCTTTCCACCATTGTTTCTTTTAGAGGTTTGGGCTTGCAGAGCTTAGTCTGCAGTCTTCAACACACCTCTCTCAAGCAATTTTGATTCTTGAGCTTCTAAAGAACCATGTAATTCTTCAATCTTTATAGCCTCAAGATCCCTTGATTCTTCAATTGCCACAATTATATAGTCAAATGAGGGAGTTAAGGTTCTTATGATTTTTTCAATCACTGCTTGATCATGGATTTTTTTCACTATAATTCTTCATTTGATTTACAAGATTTAATACCCTTATGAAGAATTCTGAAATCCGATCACTGGACTCCATTTGAATCAACTCATACTTCCTCCTTAGTGATTGAAGTCACACTTTCTTGACTTTTTCATCACCCTTGAAGCACACTGCAAGAGTATCCCAAGCCTCCTTTGCTGAACTGGTTTCTTGTTTTTCTCAAAGAAATTTGGATCCACACTTTGGTGGATCAGAAACAATGCTCTTCCATCAATCTTTAATTCTTCAATGTAAGCTATCATTTGTGCCTCAGTAGCTCTTTCACTCGGTGCTTTAATTCTTTTCTCAACAACATCAAGCACACCTTGAAATCTGAAGAGAACTCTCATTCGAGAACTCCATCTATCCCAGTTTTTTATTCCTTCAAGAACTGGTAGATTCCCAGGAATATCATTGGTTCCTACCATGATCCTTCAACTGGAACATGAACTGAGTTGCGCAAATCGAACCAAAAGCTCTGGATATCAATCTGTTAGAACCAATTGAAGGAGATGAATAATAGCAATATGTACTTTTGAAAGAGGAATGAAAGAAATGTTATTCTTGGAGAGAAAGAAAAACTCATAGGAGTGTAGTGTATTATTGGAAATTTTCTTGTACTCAAGTGTCACAACACAATTCTTTTTATACAGATCAAAACATAGATAGTGGTTAGTTATAACTACCACTCTCAACACTTCATCATCTATTATTATAGATTTTCAACTATTTAGCACCTAAGACCAAATGATACAAAATTGTTTAATTGAATTTTATCATATTTCAACATTCTCGACTGGATTAGCATTTAATATCTTTTTTGCTGAGGACTTCTTAATGTTTCATATATAATTACATTAGACATTGATTCATGCATCTAAGAATCAGCTGAGAATATGATCATAATTTTATTTTGCTTATACTTTTTCTTAAGATTACGACACATGTAACATGTTGATAGAATTAGAATAATTATTTTAATATTATTATTGTTATCAATTTTTTAACAAATATACAATTAATGTTTGTTGCATACAATTCGCTATTTACCTGCATGATGTTTATCAATATAGTAGTAAGTAGTAACAAAGAATAGTACGTAAAATCATGTTCCACTATGAATGACTTCTGAATAAACATTTGCTTGTGAACTTTTAACAGATGTCTTTCTTTATTGACAGAGAATAAGATGCCTACAACATGAAAATACTTCAAAACAGGAGATATAGCACGGTAATGACTTCATGCCCTCCGATGTTTGTTTTACAATTGTAATCTGAACTTTCCATTTTTTCCCTCTAAATATGAAAACAATTCCGAAGCTTTACAACTATTCATAGGCTTGAGACTCATTGACTAAAATCTATGATCTATGATTTATTACAAATGAAAGAATCACTATAAGTTGATTTCTACTAAACTCTTCCCATTTCTTTCCTCTTTGTTGATTTCTTATTTCCCTTTCTCCCTATCTACAACGATCTGGCATGGCATCCCCTCATTCATTCCCTCTAACCATACAATCAGAAGGGGCACCAATTTCCCAGCCTTTTATTAATCTACTTCTAGATTTCCAGAGAAATTCGTGTCTTTATGGGTTTCAATTTCAAACCCATGCTCTCTGGTGAATAAAGCTCAGGCGAAATGCATGATGGGCTCAAGGGACTTCTTGGGCTGACACTCAACTTGGATGGCTTGTACAAGCCATATCCCATGAGAAAGTACTCCATTGGTATTAACATGGCATGAGGCTGCTCCTCTGTTACCATTGATCCACATGCTTGAACCTATAGTTCCACCACGGCTATTAAATTCTAAGCTTATTTGCAATGTTACACAATGTTGTCACATATTAATAGGAATTGAACTTATTTTCAATACCTCAACTAAGGCACTGAATCGTCTGTCTAACTTTGAAGTCATGTGAACAGCCTCCGAGTGAAATGGTGACATATCCCCAACAAAAATAAGCGAACGGCAATGTAGTTTTCTCAACCCTTCACTTATGTCAGGTCTCCTGTTAGAAGCCAATACAAAGTTAAATGAAAATGAAATATATCATTAAGCAACAAGAACAACGCTGTCCCAGAACATACTGAACTAAAGTGTTGACATATCTATTTGTACATCAAAACAAGTCATCAGCCAAGAGTGCAATTATAACAATAACCACTTTCTAAGTGACGCTGCAACCTTAGCAATAATTAATAACTTCCTGATAATCACCACTTCTACATTACTCTTCCCTCAAAAAGAAATACGAGAATCACTATTTTGAAAGTGTAATCATACTCGTTAATAGCTTCCAGGAATCGCCACACATTCAAACTCTGCCTCTCATCCAACAACTGTAAGAAAATATTGAAACAGATTCAGACTAGTGTTCAGCTTCAAACCAGCTACCAGTTATAACCCAGTTTCCATGTGAAAATGAATAAATAAATAAATAATGACTAACCCTTCGACAAGATTTAACTATATCTGACTCCGGCAATTGAGTGCCACCTCGAATTTCCTATCAACACAAATAAAAGTCTATGTTTTAACCTAACACACTGGAAAAAAAAAAAAAAAACAAGGAATGCTTTTGGAAGCAAAAAACATACCTTGCTAAAGTACCGCTTCAGCAATATTTCCTTAACCACCCCACACATGCCATAAAAGTATAGTAAATTTGACATGACCTGCAAAATATTATAAAATCTTCAGAAAAGAACAAGATTGATTTTTAGAACAAAACAAAATCTTTCTTGCATAGGAACAGAACCTTGTTGTACAACCATTCAGTCCAAGACGGTTCTTTACATAGAGGAGAAACAAGTATCAAACCAAGAACACGTTGTCTATACTTCATCTGTTGTCAAGTGGTAGAAAGGCGTGTAAGTATCTTGAAGCCATATAAGGAGGAGGAGGCAAACACACGTGAAAACTTACAGCAAATAAGGTAAGAATGTAAGCCCCAGCAGTTACTCCCATACACATGACTGCACTAAGACTGCAAAACAAGAAGATAGAGGATAAATCAGCTTCTATGGTTAAGGTACCACTCACTTTCAAAGTTTCAATCTGTCCATTCTAGGAGGAACTTAGTGTCAAGACAACATTAGGTGAAAAATGCTCTAAAGCAATTTTCTTCATGTCACTAAATGGAAAGCAACTGCTGAGAGCTAAACACTCACCCAAAAAAGTTGAGAACCTCGGCTATTTGATCAGCTAAATCATCTACAGAAAGAATTGGGTGATCTTGATCGATTGCAGCAGCTCCCAACTGCAATAACTCTTGAAAAAAGCACAAGATGATAAGGAACCTGGTAAATTATAAACATACATGCAACACTATAGTACAGCTTCAAGATACAAAGCTACAGACCTCATGCCCAGGTGGACTAATATGATAAATGCAGAAATTGTGGAGCAGAAGGTAATATGCCTCGGGACAAAATAATAACCCCTGAAAGCAGGAGACATCTGATGAAACCACGTGCATGAAAACAAAAGGTTAGAATATCAGTGCATTGACAAAAAGAAAAAAAAAATGTTAAGAGATATCAATGTTTGGCAAAATTTATAAAACGACAATATTAGATTTGATGTTGTCTGAATTGTCAGCATAAAATCTTTTAGGAGCAAGCCTTAGCCTTGACTTGTCAGAAAAGAAATACATATTTGGGGGAGGGGGGGGAGTGCAAGTGTTCAATTTTTTTGATAAAAACTTATACATATTTCAATACCAGCAAGTACCAGATTTTAAAACTCTGGTTAAATTGAATCTACCAGGAAAGAATTTTTACCGTAATTGCAATAAATCTGTAAATGCTGTAATTTTAACACAAATTAAGTGCAATGCTCTCTGATGAAAAATTAGGGGGGGGGGGGGAGGATCATGGGATATATATAAAATGAAAAATCTGTTTAACTTACAATTTAAAGCCAAATCCGGATATGTGATTAGAGCTGGCTTATCCTGGTCTCCATATACAGCAACAGATACAGAACCATGACGTGTTCTGATGATATGTTCCTGCAGAAACATATCAGTAGCATAAAAATCAGGAACAGCACATGATGAAGTTAACAGAAACAGATAACAAATTGTTCATTATATACCATTGCCTTTATGTTTTTTATAATAACAAATGGGGAGGGAATCAGGAAAGTGAGCAAAAGATGTTTTATAGCAAGTTTGAGTTCGTAGTTTGAAATGTGTAGAATACCATGTTTGAACTTTGAAGCTTCCTTCTAAGGAAGCAAGTTCTTTTCCTTTAACAAAACAAGCCGTTAATCATGTATGAGCATTTATCATGTGCACCAAAGACGTGAACATGTTTGGGGCAACAAAATGAAATCACGAGACAAAGGTCACATGCAAAGAAACAACCCATAACAAGGCACAAAATCTTTCAAGGCGGCAACATCGTAGATTGCATGTGAAGATACACCTTTTTGAAGAAAATCATTATTTTACTCAGATCACAACATTATTAAGAAAAAAAAAAGTTTAACTTCATGCACTGTCATAACTCATAAACTGTCAACTAATTAAAGGATTACCTTAGGAAAGATTTGTAAATTAGTTGAAGTTTAATTCCAATATATTGTCGGTGTAATGTGAACCATTCAGAAATCATCATTAATATGATTTTTAAGATAATTATTATAAAAGTCATTGATTTTTAAGATAATTAATATAAAAGTACAATCGTGTAAGGTATGTGGTTTATGATTAGATCCATGCAGACACTATTTACTCTTTTTCAATAGAGAGGGAAAAAATGTAAATAGTTTATGCACCGACGGCATAAAGGAATTTTACACTAGACTACTAGTGAAAAGGATTTTTTAACGGTTATCCAATCCGATCAGAAACCGTCGGAACGTAAATTTGTTGACTTTCACGATTCCAATTCCAAAAAAATAAATAAACAAAGACAGAAAAGTCTAAAACCACAATCCAATTTATTTAACCCATCCAAGGCGTGATAACACAAACACAAACGTCTTCACCAATTATGAAAAAACCCTCAATTAACATCCAAAAGTGAACCAGTAACTAACCACATTTGCAGTAACCGTTTAACACCTACACCATCCAGAATCACAAGCTCAAATTATTATTCTTACATCAAGCTCAACTACCCGATATCAGAAACCAAAAACGACATTGAAAAAGCCGTTTCCGCTTGGGAGGGGAAGAAACAAAAGAGTCAAAACTCAAAACACAAAAACGCAGAAATCGGAAATTAAAAAAAAAAAAAAAAAAAAAAGGAAACGAATCGAAGGAAAACGGCAAATGAAAAGTGCTAAACGAGGTTGATTGAAAGCAGATTATAATCATTATTCTCGTTGCGGTTGCGTTGCGTGTAACATTAAATCGATAATAGAAAATAAAATGTAGAATAACAATAATGATAATGATTATATTTATATACCTGAGGTGAAGGAGAAAAGGAATCGATGTCGAGTGAGAGTGAATCGCTTGAGGTTGAATCGGCCATGGATAGAGAGAGGAATTGGGAATGCAGGTGGAGATGAAGATTGAAGATGTTTGTGTTAATGGCAACACTGCGATTTAGTGAGTGAGGGATGGTGCTAAGTAATAAAACTCGAGCGAGTCAAAACGAGTCACCGACGACTCCGTGTCGTGGCACTTGTTTGAGGCATCACGAGCGGTCCGCGTCAAACAAGACAATTCCAACCCGGCACTCTGGTTAAGTTAACCATACTTGGGTAAGCCGACAATTTTCCTTTTTCCCTTTTCTTGTTTGATTTTTTTTTTTTTAAGAATATATTTCATCCAATAAAATATATTCTAAGAGTTTGTTTAATAGTACATACAGATTTAATAAATTTGATATGATTTTTAAGATAAGTTTATAAAATTTAATTATCATAAAAATAATACATAGTGATGTTTTTATATTGTAAATACACCTATTTATTCTTTATTTTGTTGTTGACTAAAATTTATTACAAGTTATCAAATTTTGTGCGTTCGACATTTTTTTTTCCTGAGTCTCAACTCTCAATTAAGATTTTGTACTTTTTAAATAATCTTAACTAATAATAAAAAGTATATTAAGAAGTGTGTTGTGGCAAATTTTTTAAAAAAATAAGTTTTTTATACCAAAAAAAGTTATCACTTGTACAATTTTTTTTTATAAAAATGGTAATAGTACCGATTAAAAATAAAAATTAAATATTGTTTATTTATATATTGTTTATAAGAAGTGTTATTAACCACGTGGTATCTATTATAATCAACTCGTGATTATTTTAAAAATATTTGTTAGTTTATTAACTAACGCTCTTATAATACTAATTAATGAGATTGGTAGTAATAATATATCATTTCAAAAGGGGACAATGTAATCTTATACTGTACGGAGTATTTGCTTCTTTTTTATTTTATATGTTATTAATTTTTAAAGAAAATTTGAACAATATAAAGTGATTAAAATAAGTAAAACATTGTTTTGTTTTATCTTACAAGTAAGTAAAACAGAGTTTTATTATTATAGTGTTCTATCAGTATTAACAAATAAATATTTAGCACATTTAATATATTCAAATGTCCTTTTTTTGGTACAGAAAATAATTAAATGTCTATAACTACTTTCAAAATAAGTATTAAATTATTGTTTTTATACTTTCAATAACAAATATATTTATTTTTCATCAAAGAAGCTTAACTTTTATGGTGCTTTTAATTTTTATTCTTTAAAAAATTGACAGGAAAATATTAAATATTTAATAAAATGTATTAATTACTTATTAATTTATAATTGTTAAATTAGTTTCTTGGTCGTCTAATTTATTATTTAAGTTTAATTTGGTATTTTAATTTTTTGTTTCAATTTTTTTCTTTAATTTTTAAAATCGATTCAATTTGATAGTTTTCTTTTCAATTTGATTTTCTATTTTTTTTAAAATCAATTCATTTTTCCAAAATATGTATTTTGTGACCGTTTGTACTCACTTAATGACCATTTTAAAACTCAACAAAATATAATTTTTTACAATTTTATCTGAAAAACTAAATTGAATCAATTTAAAAAAATTAAAGATCCAACTTAAATTAAAAAAGAATTAGAAGAATAAAAAACTTATATAACCGTTTATAATCCTTAAAATACTTAATACTAAGATTTTTAAGTACTCCTAATTCCTAATACTTACTAGAGTGTATTGAGTGGTTAAGACATACTAACAAGACTTTAAAAATAATATTTATTTTTGTCCCCTCAAGTGAACTCAATTGGTTAAATTGTGAATAGAATTAATCTCTTTTTGTCAGCTTTAAAATACTCTTACAGTACACCAAAATAGAAGTTTGATCAATGCCCCTAACATCAATTTGGAAAACACATTTATTTTAATATATCATAAATCTCAAATACAGGGAAATAAGTTATTATTGATCTTAATTTTCTGGTCCCCGATATTTCTGAAATAAAAGGTATTTTTTTCTTTGAATATATTAATGACGGCATAAATTCGTCATTGCGTTGTGGGCAAAATTCCTAGATCTATTTTGTTCTTATATATATTATATTGAAAACTATAAATGAAAGGGAAAAAAATTATGTAAATCAATTGACCTGAGATTGTTTTGAATTAATTAAAAATTTATATTGAAGTCTTAAATATACAACTGTATTAAATACTTGACAATAAATTTTGTTGTTTATAAGGATTTTTTCCATATTCAAACTAGATTTCTTCTAATGAAAAATAATTATGATTTAGAAAAAAAAAAATCAAAGGTATAAAGTCAGCACTCAACAACCATGCAATGCAATGGTTTGAGACGTGTTTGCTTTTTGCAAATAAAAATGGGTTCCACTGCAGGATTCATTGCAGAAATATCACTTTCGATTGAGAAATTGCCATTTTACGTATCAGCTAAACAATAACTCGCCATTCATGCAAGAAAAAACACAAATGGAGTTAAATCATCAGCAAGTGATTTTGGAAAATGATACTGAACTACTGGTAGCTGTCATGTTCTTTTTTTCTTTCAACTTCAAGACACAGGGAATTTTTCCCATGTGAGAAGATATTTTGTAATATATTTTCAACTGAAAATTTTAACTTTGTTTTCTTTTGTCAACCGATCTCATTATGTAGGAATATAATACGATGCATCCTGACTAAAACGTATTAACTTCTCATTCTCAATAGTTTCCTTTTAATTAGTGCATCTTGATCAAATAAATTAAGATTCTCTGTATAGTGCAGTGATTATTAACGTCGTTTATTTGCAAGTACTTGTTAAAAAATTATAATAAAACAAAAATGATTCGACCACACTCTAATATATACAACTAAAAAAAGAGAAAAATATAAATATGATAAATGATTTGGTGTGAAAAAAAAGAGAGTAACTATTAGGTATATATATTGTGTAGGTGGCCATATATATCATTATCTATTATCAAGCTATCATGTATAAGCTTCCATTGGAAAATAACAAAATATGAATGTAATGAAGAAAAATAATCAATGCAGAAGTTTATTTTCCTTCTTTTGTTTGCATGAAGTTCAAATCATTGAAACACTAATATGGGATTTAATTTAATTGATTGATTAAGATGTATAAGTATTATAAATTTTTTGGTGTCGTATTTAATTCTTACGAATAAAAAAATCATTGAAATGAGTAATATCTCTCTTAAAAAAAATTAATACACATGACCAGAAAATTAAATCTTAATAACGTATTTAAATTTTAGAAATTGAATTATCTACTAATTATGCGAAACTTTTTTGATGATCAGTGTAGAAGTTATCCACAAATGATCTGAATGTATTGATAGTTCATCTTTATATATTTGAATTTTCTTAATTGAGATAATTCTTTAACAAACTCTTTTTTTTAAGTGACTTTTTATTTTAATTATTGAGTACTTTTTTTGTTTTTAAAAACAGTTGAGTTACTAGTTTCTATTTTAAACTGTATTTTATTTCAGGTATTAAAATTTTCCACAAATTTGAATTCTTTATACTTTTAAATTAATTTATTTCAAGTTTTTCTTGTTACGTTAAAATTTATTTTTTTATTTTCAAATCTAATTTCTTCGCTCTATTAAATTTCACTACACTATCTTTAAAGTGACTCATTTGATCCATTTTTTTTAGGATTTGATCCATTTTTCTCTAAAATATTATATTTGTCATGCTTAATTTTATTTAACTATCATTGTCAGCTTGAGGGTTAATTTTGTCAAATCAAAGGATAAAAATAAATTTTTAAATCCATAGAAATTAAAGACAAATATCTCATAGTTTACAATAACTCAAACCTCATATTTAATTAATTGAGTTAAACCTCATAAGTAAAGGATAAAAATAGGATAAAAATAGTTTTTCACACGTTAAGATAATTTGAACTATTCACCACCTTTAATGAACCCTGATTGTTCATATTTGAGTGTCTAACGTTATAAAAAAAAAAAACGTGTCTCCAACATAACTGGTAAAGTTCAAGCCATCATATATTGAAGATTTGAATGATTAGATGTTGTTGGTTAATTCAAAGTAAAATTATTAAAAGTCCTTTATTAGCATTTATCTTCTTCGACTGTTCATTATTCAATTTCACTTATATTGAATTTCATTTATAATTGGAGAGATGTATGATTGAAATAGATTTTTACAAACCTAATTTATCCTCTTGTATTCATCTTTCATATTTGTAAATGACTTGAATGATAAGTTAAATGTATATATTACGTTTTTAAGACTTTTTTACGTAAAAAAATACAAAAAAATAATTATTTATACAAATAATACAACCCAATAATTATTTACTAAATGATATGTTTTAATGTGCATGTTGAGAACTAGATTCCTCAAGAACCGATCTCTCAATGTCATAGTTCTATTCTTTTTTAACCCAGTTAAGGGGGACTTATTTCTCAACTGTGTTTTTGTTTTTTTCTTGTTTTTAAATTGTTTTTGTATTTTATTTTTTTGTGTTATTAATTTCTATATTTATGTTTGTTTTTTTAAAACAAATATTTTTCATTTGTTAATTTTTTTCATATTTTATGTTTTATCATTTTTGATGAGTTGAAATCCTTTATATTTTTATTTTATTTGATTATTAAAATACATAATTAATCAACAACTTAATTAGAATTAAAAAAAAACATATTTAACCAACAAAGTAGATTTGAACTAAAATATTTAAATTACAAACAATAGAATAAAATATTTAAATTTTAAATAATACAACAAAAAATTTAAAATACAAAAAAATATGACATAAAAAAGTTGATGAATATGTGTAATTATTACGCAAACTAATCATCACTTTCTTTAAAATTATCTATTTTAATCATATTAATCCCTTAGTTATTAATCTAAGTTTTCTTTATTTTTTTCCCCTCTTCTTCAATCATGCAAACTATCTACATAAAGGTGGTTTCAAATTATGTCACTTATTATAAATGTTTTGTTTAAGGGATAATTGTTTCGTTTCCAAAATAACATCAAAGATTCTACATGCATGGTGTGTCATAAGAAGAAATTGACAACATGATGGAAAGATTTATAAATAAAATAAATTTAATATAAAATCAACAACATGTGCAAATTAAAATTTCATTTTTATATAATAAAATTTATATATAAATTAATAAGAAACAAATTTAGAACAATTAAAAACATTTCTAAAATGTTTAAAAAAATAAAAAATCTCGGTTAAGAAATCGTTTTTTTTTCTCGCGTTAGTTAAAAGATCAGTTTATGGAGAACTAATTTCTCACCCAGCACAATTAAGTGTATCATTTATGTGCATAATATTTTGGTATTATTTGCATAAATAATTAATTAATTTGTATTTTAAAGTAAAAAAAGTCTTTTTTAAACCCACGGTTGTTGTGAGGCGAGAAGTGGTTGCAAACAATATTTCATATAAAGCAAAATGAGATCCTCTCCCTCCCTATTTTACATGCAAACTAGTGTTAGAAATTGATTCCTTCCTATTTATCTCCATTGCATACTAAACCTACCACTCTGAAGGCACTCGGGTTGTGTAATGTGTTTGAATTAGGAATAATTTTAAATCTTCCTACATCATCACCCTACAAATCCTTTTACTATCCTTTTAATGGTAAGTAATGAATGTATTTTATATTTTCAAGACATTAAATACATCTACTTTTTTTATTCAATACTTACTATTAAAGGTAGTAGGAAATTTAGTAGAAAAATATAGCATTACTCAGTGAAAAAACCATGAAATAAATACACTCTCAAATCTCAATTGTTAAATCAATAAACAAGTATGACAAAAATTATCTAAAGATAAAATTGATTCATCTTTCATGTTCAAATGGATAAAAAAATGCAAAGGAAAATTAGAAAGTCCCAACTTAGTCAATCATAATCAAGTTCCTGTGAATTGTGAAAGCCTCGAAAATAATTTTTATCCTGTACATATTTTATAAAATTCTGATACATCTTATTTATAACAATAATAAAGGCTATAGAAAAATGGCCATTAACACTTTCTATTGCTAACTAAAATTTACTAAAAATTATAAATTGTATTTATTTCACTTTTTATTTAATGAATTTCTTCTAATTTTGTAATTCCCAGTAATTTTTAACTTATATAAAGTATGTATTAGAAAGAATATGGCAAAAAGTACCCCACGTTTTTTAGACCTTTTTACGCTTTAAACTATTATTGCAAATACCCAACATACTATTCTATTTTAACCTCCCCACCTCAGGTACATTACTAAAAAAAATCACACTTACATATGCAACAAATGTAATTCCAAAACATAAAATACAAATATACAAACACGACATTACCTTTCCACTGGTAATAATATTATGAATATAAATAATATTAAAAAAAATTGTATTATTGGATATTCAATTTTTTTCATTAGAATTTAAAAGAATAAGGTTAAAAGATAATGAAATTTATATATATAAAAATTAACATAGTAATTATTTGTAATTAGATTTGATCAGCCTTAAACCTATTTAATTAGATATTCCAACTAAAATGTAATTGGAAAACTCGGGTTGAACGAATTTCCAATATATACTTTAGCCGAAGAAGGTCTATATTGAAGAAGTTTTGGGGCCCAATCCAAAAGTGACCAATAAATTTGGTCACAAAAAATTATTAGCCCAGCGTCCTTACACAGTTTCATCTACCATATATATCATATTGCTCCATTACTTTCGGAGCTTAATTACACCAAAATATCCAATCCACTGTGCTCCCACCATCCAAAGCATCACTGTTGCCTGAATATAAACGAGTTTTCTCTGACTGAATTCTCATGAAATTGGCATCTCATATACTTCAGCTGTGTTATAGTATCATCCTCAATCCCTTCTTTGCGTTTTCTTGTTCCTTCAATAACTCTGTTCAGACTATCAGCGGCAGGCAAACTTACAGTGTCCACAGTATCAAGCATCTCTACGTCACCATCAAGTTTATCTGCCCCGGCTTCTCCATTCATAGAATTCAAATAGAGATTCTTATTCAGATTGTTGAAGAAATGTTTGATCACTGGAAGCAAGCACTCGGTTCTTGAAGTGAAAAAGTTAGCTTTGAGCATGATGTTTATCTGCTTGGCAGTTTCTCCAGCAAATACTGCAATTCCTTGTTCCTCAGCAACTAGAAGCCACTCTGAAAATGAAAATCACTAACTATTAGATGCAAGAGGAAACCAAAAAGAAGAAATCTCTCAAACAAAACAAAAGGGAATACATAAATGGGTAGCTAGTTTCAGTTAAAAATATTCCAAATTCAATCACCAATGACACTGATAAAATTTGAGATTGAGAAGAGGAACTCACTTATAAGAGCTATGGGAGTGGAAACATTTGGTCTGCTGATCTTTCTGCCTATGCAATTTTGATTAGTAACCCAGTTGATCAATTGAATGGGTATGCAGGATCTACAGAAGGCATTTATGTAAGACATAGCTTTCCCGTGATCACCTTTTTCCCTGTGACCAACCAGATTATGAGACTTGTCAGGTGAAACATTCTAGAAAGTAGAAACCCCTTCATCTATCACAGCTACACAATAGACAGTCTTTTTCTCATACCTAGCAGACTGTACAGCTAACTCAGCAACAAACAACCAAGTTATAGCAAAATCTTTCAAGCTGTTGGCATATAGTGAAAATTCTGCTTGAGGATTAATGAATGAATAGTCTATCATCATCACAGAATTGTACAGGACTTCTTTTAAAAGAACTTCATTTTCAGAACCCTGTAGTAAAACAAGCAGTCAGTTGTTGAATGTAACAGTAAAAATTAGAAACAAGCAATACATCATTCACTTGATGAAGGGGGGAAAGGAAATAAAGTCATTTCCATAGAACTAAAATCTGAAATTACCAACAGAAGAAGGGTGCCCAGTATTGGATTCAATGACCGTGAAGATTATGGCAATGAATAACTAATGTAGCTAACCAAGCAGTAACCCTTTTCAAAGACAATACTATACTGAAAATCACAACTAATGAACCATTCATGAATAATGGGTTAAGTAAATCATTTTATTGGAAAGTTTATAGGTTTTAAAATTCCAAAATATAAATCATAATTTTCCAACAATAATCAATACTTCAACTCCTGGTCTTAAATCAATTATCATATAAAGAAAGCTTGAGCATTAAAAAATGTGTTTTGCATACCAATAAAAAGTACCCTTTGGATCTTATTGCATGCTAACCTGAGTAACCTCTATAGATGGCAGTGACGTCTAGACATGAATAGCCTCCATTAAACATATGCCATGCGGGCTATGTGGGCTTGTAGTTATTTGAAATTAATCTTTTTAGTTTTGACTTTTGAGATCCAACAAAGTTTTCTGGAGAAAAAGGTGCTTTGACTAAAGCCCTTAATTCCAAATTATGATTAAGGAAAATTAAAGCAAAAGAGACATGGTACTGACCAGTAGAGAGGTCACTGGCAAAACTGGTTCCAACATCATCCTGAAAAGGGTATCTGAATGTAGACCAATCAGCATTCAGGAAGAACAAACATGAAAACTGTAATGAGGTCACCCCAGAAAGCACAAGGATTGGACCAATGTCAAGCTGAGAAATAAACAAATAAGGGTAAAAGAGGGATCGAACTAAGAAAATTAACAAACACTGGTATCTAGTCATCATGATTAACAATTTAGCATGATTACAGGAGAAAACTCTGAACGAACCGTCCATACAACATCAAAACCAACCAGAGTATAAGGACGCCAATATAAATAAAGTAATAACATAACTGTGTGTGTCATTCCTATTAACACATATCTCCTCTGATTGTTTTCTTTTAGGATCAAACTCCTCTTATTGTTAATGTTATATGAATTGAGAATATTAGTGCAATGCCAAAAAGGTAGAGATATAAGTTGCAATTTCGTTAACTTAGTTAAAGTGCCATATAATAAAATTAAATACTTTCGCATATGCAAGGGTAAGGCTGCGTACAACATCCCTCCCCCATACCTTCGCATAGCGAAGAGCCTCTGGGCAATGGGATACCATAATAAAATTAAATACTTTCATTTTTCATACATAAAGATGTTCAAGAGTATGGATGCACAACGAATGAAACCCTGCTACATTTTTATTTTAAGGCTTAAATTTACTCAGTCCCAATAATACAGCTTCATTTAGTGAGAAATATTAACTTAACGCCAAAAATGAAAGGTGTAAGTAACTTCATTAACTCAGGCAGAGTTCAAAGTAATTTGTCTTATAATAATAAATATTTCACTTTCATACTAGAAAAAGTTCAAGTGTCTGGTTGCACAACAAAGGAAACTCAACTTATATAGATTTTTATTTTAAGGCTTAAATATTAATTCCAATAAAAATGGTTTCTATTAGATCAAAGCTTGAAGCTCTTAATCTTAGTTTTGATTTGATAATTTTGCAATGCCTAACATGTTTAATGAATGAGACATTTGTATTGAATGTTTTAGACTAGGCATGTGTGTGATATAGTCCAAGTCTTTTTCATGCTTACTGTTGATCAAATATGAAATGAATGAAGTATTCTTATTTTCTAAGTTTCTTAAGAACTTACTTCTACTTGAAATTTGGCTAGAAGCATCAAATTAATCAATTGTCTAACTTGGTAATTGAATGCCCAAGTCAATTTCAAAAGAAGGAAGGATTTGTGGCAGGATAATCGATTGCCTCATTTGATAATCAATTACCCAACACCTAGAAACAAAGAGAAACTCTCTATGTGATTCTATAATCGATTACCACACATGATAATCGCTTACCCAGACAACACAGAATAAACAGAGATACTCAGAGTGAAATGAATTAATCGATTATCCTATTTGATAATCAATTAACCAGTTTCTAGAAATGCAAATCATAGGGGATTTTGACAAATTAATCAATTACCTGATTTTATAATCGTTTAGATCTGTTCTAACTGTCAAAATTTATAAATACCTCTGTGTTTTTTTTTTATGAGAGACTTTTGATACATTTAGTCTTGGAGAAAAATATTTCAAGAGAGTCTTCTAAAAAAATTGCACTGCATTTAGTCTGAAGATTGAAATTGATTAAAGAACCATTTATTCTACCATCATAAACTGATAATCTTGTGAAGAAAAATTGAAGATTGAAGATCCACACATTTCAAGTGTATTCAATCCTTTATTGAACTGAACCAGTATAAACTATTGTGTGATTCTCTTAGTCTTGAACTCATCTTGGTATTGAAATTGATCTCAAAGGGTCATAAAAACTTTGTTTTTACATTAATTATAAAATCTGAAAGTTTTCTTGATTGTATTGTTGATGTGATCTTTTGAGAGAACTTTAATTAATTCAAAAGGGTTGTTTTTAATCTGTATTAAAAATAAATTAGTAAAGATTTTAAAAGAATCTATTCAACCCCCTTCTAGATACCCTGCTTGATCCAACAGTTTCATTTGGTTTTAGTCTTTTTAAAAAATGAATTAATTTTGCTGTTCCTAAATTGTAAATTTTTTAATCTGTCACCACATAATATTGACATGTTATATACCAATAAGTCGTTGGTAAGAGTGATACTACATCTGATCCCCTTAAGCAAGATTTCAAGTTCAAGTCTTGTAGATACTTCACATAAGATGACTAAAAGTACATGCCACATAAGATGACTGAGCAGTTATAAGGATTAATAATAAAAATTTCAAATTTGCAAAGACAAAAAAAAAATAGCTTGTTAATTAAATGACTACAATAAAATACATCCATATTTATATAAATTTAAAACATATTTTATCCTTATTTTAAAAAGTCATGATAAGGAGGGCCTCAAAAAACACAAAGAAATCAAATAATAAAAAATATAACATGAATTTAAAAAGTTTTATTTTTCATTAACACTTTCCATTGATGAACTCCCAACAAGTGTCACAACTCACAAGATATATACTCCTTCAAATAATTAAAAAAAAAAACTCCACATTATGTCTAAGTTCCTTAAACAGTGAAACTCAAAAATACATGTTAAAAAAATGAATAACATACTAAATCAATTCCACATTATAAAAATATCATTTTCATCTTTTTTGAGAATCATTTTCATCTTTAAGACAACCAAACGTTGGGTAATTAATTTCTTATGTCTTTTCAAAAACGACTCTCTTTTTACAACTTTAGGTAATTAATGGTATTTTCTACTTCTAAAATCTAATTTAAAGCAAAAATTGATCATTTGAGAAATTGACTCTAATTTGACAAACTGTAAAATAAGAATTTAATTAAATATACTTAAAATTACAATATAAACATTTCTTACACTATCATTTAATCATATAATATTATCTAGTATTTTGTAAGATGAATCTGTTAATTTTTATAATAACTATTTTAAAAATTATATCCAATATGTTTTTTTTTATTGATTCCCAGTGTAAAAGTATTTCTATATAGTGGATGAAAACTAAACTCTTAAAAAAAAATTACACTATCATCCAGTCAAATCACAAGTGGCGTGTCGCATATAGGAAGTTCATACATGTACAATAATTTGTAACAGTGTGAAAAACTCTTATACTAAAAATGCTTTAGAAATTAAGCTGTAATTATTTTAAATTTTAATTTATTTAATTCAATGCAAAAAAAAAATAATCGAATTAATTAATTTCGAAAGCAAGGTCTTACCCAAGAAGCGAAAGCTCCGAAACCCTGTGATGGTCTGAACCGCGGAAGCCATGACCCTCTTCTCCTGCTCCGCTCTGCCAATCCCTTTCTCGAACGCCAAACAGAGCTTCAGCAAAAGCGCTTCCCACATAACAACCCCAGCCAACACCCCAACCTCGCAGCCCCTCTCAATCATCCCTTTCCTAAATTCTTCACTCACAAAGGGGAAAAACCCTAAACCTAAAACCCCACCCTCGTTATAATCCTCATCATCATCCACCGTCCACACCTTAACTAAATCCCCGAACTCCAACACCGCCACGTCATCTTCGCGGCAAATCTCGTTGCCGCAACAGATGCTGCAGTAACTCACAACCCCTTCCACCAACCCCTCCACCTCGCTCTTCAACAACAATTCCTCTCCCCGAAGAAGTACTGAGCGGTGTAATACAAAGAGTAACGGTGCGAGTGCAGCGATTCGTTTGGTGGAGCCGCGCGCACCGGAACAGGAAGCGAGTAAGTGGAAGAGGTCTCTGGCTCTTCTAGAAGGTTCGCGCGTGGCGCGAAATTCGAGGGCTGCGTAGAACCAGAGGAGTGGGAGGGGGGGTTCGGGGGTGGAGTGGAGCATGCGGGAGAAGATGGAGGTGAAGTCGGCGAAGTCGGTGGCGCCGCGGCGATGTTCGGCGAAGAAGCGGTTGATGGATTCCTTCAGCATGTGCTCGTAAGGGGGAGCGTCGTGGTGGTTGAGGTTCATTTTGGGAGAATCGATCGGTGAACGGTGACGGAATTTGAAAGGGAAAAGAGAGAAACCCTAGGTTTTGTTGTGGATGGTGCAGGGAAAACGGGAGGGAATATTATGCACTTTGATAACGGGCGACTTTTTTGAATTGGCTTTTCTTTTCTCCAAATTAAGTATATTTGATTTTTCTTCCATTTATAATCAACATAATAAATGGATACTTGACTTTTGTCTACACAATTGCTAATTTGCTTATGAGTTTAAAAGTCAATATGTATTTTCAAAAGTTAACCAATCAAAAATTATAGTGGTGATATGATATTTTACTTTAGCTAAATTAGCAAGTTCTTTTTTTTTATTTGACTCCTTTCATCTATTATTAAGAAATTTAATTTGATCTCTTCATTTTTAATAGCTGATACGATCTTATTTTTTTACATCAAATTGATAGTAACACACTGTTAGTAAAGTTTGACATGTGTCATATTAACATTAATTTCTGATTAGTTGATAAAAAAATTGTTTATGCAAAAAACATTAAATTTTAAAATATACATTAGCAATTAACAACTTAACAAATGACTTACATTTACATTATTTTTTAAGTTTGGATCAAGACATTAGACTTAATTAAGAGGCAAGTCAATGTAACCAACCATACCTTAGTGGTAACGGCTTCATATTTTCATAGTTTTCATCTCTTATGAGATTCCAATGTGTTTGAGAGTTAATCATTAATGAAATACAATAAATTATTTTACCTTAAGAGTATTGTTAGTATACTTTTTATAAATTTGTATTATTTTATAAGAAAAATATTAAATGAAAAATTAAATATATTTATCAATATAACAAAAAATATTTGTCCATTTCGCTTATACTAAATAAATCAGATCCTCTTAGTAAAAAAACACAATTTAAATATTTTGTAAAAAAAAACGGATATTTAATGTCATTCATTTCAATTGATAAATCATATGTAAAGGTTGTAAATGATAAAGGTGTTCATGGGTTGGGTTGATTTGAATTAGGGGAAAATAAAATTCAAACTCATTGATTTTAATTAGTTAAGTTTGGTTCATATTTTAGATTTTTTTGTCTAATTTGAATCAACCCAAAGCAATACTGAAGGGGTTAATTTGCTTTGAATCATCAGGTATCTGATAAAAAAATAATATAAAAATTTGTTTTGAAAAAAAAATAAATAAATATATATACATATATAAAATAACAGTTCGTCCTAAATTTAACAAATAATCTTATGAAATATATCAAATTAATCAAATCCATCATGAAGAGGTCCGAAAGTTAAAGCTTTATTGCCAACACTAACTAGATAGAGGTCCAAAGGAGGCTTGACGGTGTCAACAACCGTGATGAGGAGCCAGAAAGACGCGCGGAGGACACTTTATGAGTGTGTGTGGCATCATTTTAGGGTTATGTGAGAAAGGAAAATAAAAGTGTCAAATTGAGTTTGTGTGATGGACATAAAACGCAAAAAAGATACACAAAATGACATAAAAATATAAGTAACTCCAACATTTAAAAAATAATAAAAATTAATAATATATATTTGATTTGGTTCAGATTTGAAAATTCTCAATCTGATACCTAAGTCAATTGTCATTCGTTCTAATTGGTTTGATTTGGGTTGGATCTGAACTAGGAAAAAATCCAAATAAATTGTTATGATGTGGGTAGTTTCTTTGTAACTCCTTGAAATTCTCCCATGCTTTAGAGAGTTCTTGCTCGAATTGGGCAAAGTTTCCCATCTCTTAGATTAATTGTTCAGACTTTATCACTAGGAAAAACTTCATCAGGAATGCTAATTAGCACTGGTCCTAAGTGGTAATGTTCCTGCTTGGCAAAATCACCAAGCCAATCGTCAGTCTTTCCCTCTAATGAGAATGGGAAGACAACTAATATGATGTAGTGAGGAGCATTGGCAGGGCTCTTCACCGTGTTTGTGAGTCTCAGGAACTTCCCAATATAGACCACAGGATCTTCTAACGATAGGCCATGGAACTGTATCCTCTCAATCATGTTGATCAACCCATGCCTCAACTCATAGTTTTGATCTCCCAAATTGGGGAGTTGTATGGTTATAGTAATCCCACACGAGGGGTGCGGTGATCCTGCAAGGTGCGCTCTTGTTCTCCATCGATGACCATTTTTCTTCTCCTTGCTTCAACATTGTTCATGTGACAGGCTTTTTTGATCTCGGGGTCACACTCACCAATTTCACCCCTATGAGATCGAGTTAGCATTAATTATCTAACAAAGAAAAAGGATCAAAACACAATTGGCAGAAAAAGGGAAAAAAAATAAAATTGCAATAAATATTTAGGATTTAAACCAAATAAAAGTATAACAAAATAAAAGAGAATAATAAAAAAAATAAAAGGAATATGAACAAAAAAAATATTTAATTCACACAAATTAAATTATTTAGGAACTCCGCGACCAGTCCCCGACAACGGCGCTATAAACTTAATGCTTAAAATATGTACTAGTTGAGGACAAGTGTATCCTACACAGTAGCAACAATGAACTCGAAAGTCTGGATATCGTACCCTACAGACTAGTTGTGTTCCTAAATAATTTAAATTGCATAAAATAAATAATTTTGACTTTTTTATCTTAGGTTGAAGATTGTTTGTGTTTGTGTGTAGAAAATAAAACTAAAGATTGACAACGGTTTCAAATAAGAGATATGAATGAATAAAAGTGACTCAGATTATGATTTCACATGTACCATTTTTCTTCTTATTCCTATTTTAATTAAGAACACTCAATTACCATTTAATTGCCTAATACTTCTTGTTTTAATTATCAGCCTATAATCAAGGTTGGAGAATACTCTTCCCCCTCAATCAATCTTACATTGGTCATTTGGGATTTAATTTATGGTTAAGGATGAAAAATAGAGAACTTTGTAAAAAAGGGATTCATGATGTCAATTTGGTCATGAAAGCTTTATGAATTATATTATTCTATGGGTCAGTTAATTATGAGAAGATGGTAACTAATGTAACACCGTGAAATTTCGTTAACTGTAAGTCGATGTTTAAATGTATTTATCGTATTATTTGATTATACGATTGACTTGGATGAGTTGATGTATGGTCTTAATTAGCCATGCGTGATTTGTTTGATATGGATGTTGAGTTATGTGGAGTTTTATTGACCTAAGTTGAAATTATGAGATTTCAAATTTTACCTAAACCTATTCTGGTAAAATTATGATTTTGAATTCGTTAATCATTAGATCGCCTTCAAATTTGAACTATAGATTCATAACTCAAGTATACACATTTTGACCATTGGGATTTATAAAATAACAATTTTCGACCTCTCGCTTAGTGCGAGAAGCGTGCTAAGAACAATTCCAAACCAAGAGGGAATTGCGTTGAGCGCAAATTGTCGTGCTTAGCGCAAATCCCAACCCAAGAGGAATTGTGCTAAGTGCGACAAGTCGCACTTAATGCCAAAAATGGATTGCCGCTAAGCAAGATTTGTAGATTATAAATACATTCTTCAGCGTGAAAAATACGATTTTTCACTCTCTTCTTCTCCAAATGCCCACCCAAACCGTAACACCTTCTTCTCCACCACCCATGACCATCGGTGACCACGAAGAGTTGCTTGCCGCCGAGCCACCATACAGAGAGGAATGTTTTAATCGGTGGAGAACAAGCTTTCAATTATTTCTTTCATAGTTTCTCTGAGGTAATCTTTACTTATATGCATTTCTCCTAGTTAGTTTAAGTTTCTCTTAGTGTCTTTTGTGTATTGAGTAACGTAATAGGATGTTTTTACACTTTCCTTAAACAATCCTTGAAAATGAGACGTTGTAAAAGTTATATTTTTATAAAATTGATGTTGTTTTTGTGACTTTCATTGAAACCTGATCACATTGGCATGGTCGGAATTTTAAAATAACGTCTCTTTGTAGTAGAACCTAAAATACCCTATGACCCCTTTTTGTTTTGACAAGGGTAATTGACCCTAAATGTTATTATTAACCTTGTTTTTGAAATCTATACTAAATCCCCTTCAATTTGGTATATAGAACCTTTCTTTTGGACTGACAAACGTGAACAAGAGAGGTATCTGAGCGACGCAGGGAGGAGCTGACGGAGACTTCACGATAGGTGAGGGGAGTTTATTATAATTTGGTGGCTTTGATACGATAATTGGGGTTAGGGAACCCAATTATGGGAATGTATGTATGTCCCTGTGTATACTGATTTCCAAGAAAAATAATGTTTTCGACCAATGGGATGCGATACATCTGTTACTGATAAATGGCATTACTATTTTTATTAGACCTGTGTTGTTTGAAGACCTGAGGAGTGTGAATCTTAGGCATGAACTATATATGTATGTATTTGTGGAATGTGATTTATTGATGATACTGTTATTAATGATATTAATTGATATGAGGTGTCGTTGATGTTTATGATAATGTTGATAGAGTATAATGTTATTATTAAAGACGATATTGATAATAATTGATATGAGATGATGTTGTTATTGATGATTATGTTGATATGAGATGATGATGTTGCTGTTGATAATGTCATTAAAATGAGATGATATTGATAATGTCATTGAGATTGGATGATGTTGATGTTGATAATGATTGAGATGAGATGTTGTTGACGTTGAAAATGTCATTGTGATGATGTATGTTGTGTATGTACATGGGGGGGGCAGTGATCATCATGGATATCCCATGTGGGGAAAATAAAGTGGTTAAAGAGTTTCAAGCATCTCTGAAGGGGGATGACTTAGAATCTTTAATTATCCACGGTCAACGCATTGATGATGTCCATGTTTCATACTTTATATTGCATAGAAATAATATAAACTTTGTCAGTAAGTATTTGTAGTTTCTCATGAGGAGGAATACTTGTACTTAGGGGCATGCCACTCTGTTCGGAACTCCCTTGAGACTCAAGTTGATCACCATAAGGGGAGTTTCCTGTGCACAACAGGGTGATCTCAACACTTGCTACCAAGTTTTCCTAAGTGAGAGTGTCGCGTGAACACGCTTAGGCTATTTTCCAATGAATGGTACCACATTACATTTGAGAGTTGAGGTCAGGTACGTGCATGCATCATAGCGAGCATGATTCATTGGAATTGTGGAAGGTTGATGACTACTTGTTAAGTGTATGTTAGATTAATGATGTTTGTGTATGATTATGGTATTTGTTAATGTCTTATTACTAATCATGGTCATTTGATTTTTGTATTGATTTCTTTTATAATAAACTCACCATTGCAATTTTTGTATCGTGTGATTGGTACCTGTGGTGATCACGAACCTTCATTCGTGGGAGCAGATGAACAACAATAGAGTACGAGAAGTCAGATTCTTTTGTGGAACCGCCAAGCCGACGTAATGACGTTGGGGTTATCTTGGGAGAGAGTTGTGTTTTGTTAATCAACTCCTCCATAGTTGGTTCTATAATTCTTTTTCAATTCAGGATGTAAATCATAGATTTAATTATATGTACGAACTAGTTAATTTTCCGTTGTGTGAATGATGTGTACTGAGTTTATATATATATATATATATATTCATTTAAGTAATTATGCATTGTTTGGTTAATGTATATCATGAAAAAAAATATTCTCATTTTTCATAAGCAAATTAATAGAATTTTCAACGCGGTTTAGAGTAGTGATATTGTAGCAACGAGGTGGGTCATTACAACTAACATGCAATTAACTAATAATAAAAAAGTGATCAATTCTAATATAGAAGTGAAAGTGATAGAAATATATAATTAATTGAATAACACCGAAGAACTTTATTAAAAAAAAAAGAAACTAGAATACATGGGTACAACTGCATTACAATCCGAGTTCTGAGGGGTTTAGTCTACCATGATCATAGAATAATTAAACAACATATAATATTGCATTATAAATAAAAGAGATCGAAAACCCTTACAAATTCAGACCCCAATTGTTCTTGGTGCAGTTCTCTTATCAAAAGCTCTTGTTGTTCATAAAATGTTTAAAGAATTTCGAATCCTCCACGTACAAACTCAAACTTCTTATTTATAGAATCCTAAGGATAATTACTTTAATTAGGCACACTATAGATAAATATTCTAATATGATCTCTAAATATAAATATTTTAATTAAACACATTATAGATAAATATTCTAATATGATCTTTAAAGATAATTACTTTAATTAGGTGCACTATAGATAAATATTATGATTAGATCTCTAAAGATAAATATTTTAATTAGACACCTAAAGATAGTTTCCATTATTAAGCTCACTATGGTCGTGGTGATATCCACCACGACCATTAGCAGAATCCTTATGATTAAGCTTGAGATGTTGTGAAATGACGAGGGATCCCATGATTGATCATGGCTTTCCTGGTTGACCACAATCGTGGTCAATGTACCACAGTCGTTATCAAGTGAAATTAGCGTAAGCTCTTCATGAAATTGTGTATTTTTCAAATTTTCCACTTGATTGAGCGATTGTACTTCTACAAGGTAAAAATGAATGTCCAAACGTGAGTTTTGTCAATAAAATACATGAAATATCACATAAACTCACATAAAATATCACTCAAGTTATGGTTTATTCACCACCGAGAAGGAGGCATTCCCATGTCTCGTTAGTAAGAGCGTTGATTAGATTTTGTGGGCAGTGTTGTCGATCCAATTTTGTTGGTGGTGACATTAGCCATAATCTCGTCAATGTTATTGTTGTTGCGAAGTGCGATGGTCAACGAATTGTGGATTTGAATTTTCGTGGTGGAGGAGGTGTGCACAAAGTCATTTTTTTTACAAGTGAAACACCAAATCTAAAGCATGTAGATGTTGATTCTCATTGTAGTGAAGGCATCATCAGTGCTCGGTTTGGTTCAGGTATACATGGTCACGGGGGCACATTCTTACTGATGTTTTTGTTGGCGCAACGACATTCCTTGGAACCCCGCGCAATAGTGAAGAGGAGTGGGTTTTGAGTGAAAAGGTTCCATGGGTTACTAGGATTATTTTGAGGAGTTATGAAATTGAAATTGGTTTGTACTTTGATTTGAGAATGGAGAATGAAAAGGGGGAATTATGAGATCTTTAGGAGTAGTCATATGAAGTTACACTAAATCTGAATTTAGGATATAAATGTTTAATACAGTTCAAACCAAAACAATTTTGGTAGTTTATAAACGGCCAAAAAATGAAATGCATTAAATAATGAAAAAATGGCATGTGGTAGTATTAGAAGTTGTCATGTCACCACTTAACAACCCAATCTAACGGCAAGAACTAAAATATCTAACGAAATAAAACATTAAGGGCCTTGATCAGTCAACATTTTGTTTAAGGACTAAAATCTAAAATCTAAAAAAAGTTTAAGAACTAAAAACTTATTTAACCCAAATAATTTAGTAAGGACAAAAAATGCAAAATTATAGAGACTAAAACAACATTTAAGCTTAAAATAAAAAAATATTGACACATGTACACTTAAGGGCTTTTGATAGGAGAAAAGTTTTTTCACATAATCATGATTCCTGGAAAGTTAATTATTGATAATCATGATTCCTGAGAATGTGTAAAATATGTTTGTTTAGTATTAATATGTTTCCAGAGAATTAAAAATTAATGTAAAGTATGTAATTAAAACTTTCCTTTCACTTGATAAAGTTATATTCTTGTTCCTTTCATTGGGAATGTTTTTTTGCGAAAAAATGAATTAAAATTGATTCTCATGAATCATAGTTCCTCAATTTAAAATTCTTGAAAAAGTAAAAACTTTTTATCTACCAAACACCTCCTTTATTATTTCTATTTCATTTAAGTAAAGCACAATTCTAAAGGATTGTTTGGTAAATAGATTATTCTATGTTTTTCAAAAATCTCAAGTTAAGAATGTTAAATATGTATTTTATATATTTTTTAAATATATTTTATAAACTATTCTTTTAAGTACTAATTAATTAAAAAAATTATGTCTCACTATATTAGGAAAAATATTTATATATAATTATATAAATATTTCATTAATAACATTAAACACTATGTTAATATTTTCCTTAAGTTTAATTTACTATATATATATATATATATATATATATATATATATATATATATATATATATATATATATATACATCAATTTTTAAAATCATATTATATTAATATACCTTTGAAATGTGTTTTATGAACTATTTTTTTAAAATGTTGATCTCATAAGTAATGATTTTCTTTTCGGGTCTCACAAGTAATGATATTGCAAAATATTCTAGACATTTGAAAAATCAAGGCTAATGTACCTTGTTTGGTAGAGCTTATAAACAACTTATTTGGACTTATGTTACATTACAAACACTTATCACTAGTTCAGGTCTCATAAGATGTTTTAACTTATTTTCATAAGCTCTCCAAGATAGTTCATAAGAATAATTCATGTGGAGTTTATGAGAAGTCTCGCCTTCAAATTCTATGAAGGCCGAACATATAGAATTTGAGCATTTTTTTGTTTTGCCATTTCTTTCCTCGAATTAAACATTTTTTATCCAAATTACTATAAATATTAACTTGTGTAAGGTTAAATCATGATTTTTTTTATATAAATCATTTTAATTTTAAAACCTTAATTTATATATTAGTAATGTTTTTATTAATTATTAAATATTTCAATGTGCGTATGGTGTATTTTTTGTGCTTGTCTCACTTTTTTTTATAAAAAAAACCATGATACTTCAAAGTTTGTTTTTTAAAAGCTAAAAACAAGTAAATAGTGACTTTTTAAAGATATTTTATTATATACAAATGTTAGTATATTAATTATTTAGTTGATTTTAAAATTTTAATTTATTTTTAACTATCATTGCCTCCACTTGGGGCCATCATTGCCTATGTTTCACAGTCATGACTAACACTCTCTAACCATTGTTCGGTGGTCGGCAAGTATACCGATTCACACAAGTAGTATATTAAAACGATAAGATCGAGTATCATATCCACAGATAATTTGTTCTACTCAGAAAATATATATTCAGTGAGTAAACATTTGTATACAATCAAAAGTGAAATAAATATCAAGTTGGGTTTTTGTTCTAAATCTAGTTAGACATAAACTATAATATCTAGAGATTGAGAAGTAAAAACAGTCAAGTAAAAAGCGTTGGGTCGTTTTACTGAATTTTCCTTGACGTTGTTATGTATTTTTCTCTATTTAATGTTATCCTAGTGTTCTTATGTTGAGAAATTACACAAACCAAAATCCCTCGAGTGAATGTGTCTAACTCTCTTTAAACCTTGTCCTTGATCCCTCAACAAACTCTGCCTAAAAGAGTTACATTAAGTCTACAACATAATATGGACTAGATCGTTGCACTCCATTCCTAGACATACAGTTTTCTAGCTTGCTTTATCAAGTTCTAAGGCTTTAAAGCACTTTCCAATGCTAAAAATCCTAACTATACATACAAATGGGTGATCAAGCCATAAACATTTAAAAATAAGCATGGATAGAAGCAATGAACACTTAAAAACAACATTAAATATATAGTAAAAGAATTTTACATCAAAGGTTCAGCAAAACTTCCCAACCAAGAGGTTTAGCCTTCTATTTCAAGTAATGAGCTTTTAATACAAAGAAGAACAAATTTTGAGTGAATAAAAATGGCTAAGAAGGGTTGAGGATGTCTCCTTCAATCTCTAGAACCCTAATCTCACTCCTCTAACCTAAACTCTCTTGTAGCGTGTTGGGCGAGCACATCTCTGATTGATCATCTTCTAGGGTTTTCCAACCCGCTAAGCGAGCTGAATGCCTCGCTTAGCAGATGTCACTTGCTAAGCGCATAAGTCTCGCTTAGCGAGACACCAATTACTTGAACCTTCTCTTCTTTTAGCCTAAAATTGAAGTGGTTTCAACATTAATTCACAAAATGAGAGCATCTACTATATAAAATCAAACTAAACATGGAAATATGCACAATTCCTACTAAAAGAACCATAAATTGGAGGAAATATGTTAATTTTATGTAACTATTTAATACAAAAGTTAGTCGTAAATAACGACTAACAACCATCACTGTCTTTGCTTCACAACCATGGATAATACCTTCCTACCATCATCTTCACTTAGCAACCATGGTTAACACCCTCACACCATCATTGCATTTGTTTGGCAGTGGTGATCGATACCTTCCCACCGTGACATTAACACGGAAACAAGATGGTTCATCTTAAAGAATTCATAATCTAAAAATTGATTTTAGTGTTCTTTTAGAAAAGGATTCTAATGCCACACTTGAGAAAATATGAAAATGTGAGTGATAAGTCATAGGTTGATCGCTACAAGTTGTCTTAATAATATTAGGTTTAGTTCTTTGCCCAAGAACCAAGGGAAACTCTCATAAAAAGGAAAAAATTCATATTTCATTCAAACTTAATATATTATGCAAAGCTTTAGTCATGGTCAAATTTTATATTTTAAAATTTAATTTTATATTTTAATTTTTTTTGTCAAATGCAAACGAGTTTGCTAAGTTGACTATGCGGGGCGAGTGTGGGTGAATGCGGTCTTTGCAAGTTACAAGCTTTGCGGGGTGAGCTTACCCGCATGTCTGGCTCTAGTCACGGTCGACATCTCCCACTTTCATATCTTTTGCTTCGTAGCCATGACCCACATCTTCCAACCATCACCACCTCCAATTGGTAGCCATGACTAATATATTTCCACCATCAATATCTTTGTTTAGTAAAAGTGTTATGGGATGGGTTACGATAAGTGTGCTTGTGTCCTTACCCTGGGTTTGTAAACTTATCCCTAACCAAATTAATACCCAACAATACAGGGGACAAGATTGGGTGGACTAGACTTGTTAGTATTATATATATATATATAATATTTTATAAACTATTCTTTTAAGTATTGATTAATTAACAAAATTGTGTCACATTATATAAGGAAAAAATATTTATATATAAATATTTCATTAATAACATTAAACACTATGTTAATATTTTTCTTAAGTTTAATTTACTATACACACACACACACATATATATATATATATATCAATTTTTTAAATCATATTATATTAATATACCTTTGAATTTTAATTTTCAAATATGTTTTATGAACTATTTTTTAAAAATGTTGATCTCATAAGTAATGATATTTTTTCCAGGTCTTACAAGTAATTCTAGACATTTGAAAAATCAAGGCTAATGTACCTAGTTTGGTAGAGCATATAAACAACTTATCTTGATTCTTTGCCCAAGAACCAAGAAAAATTCTCACAAAAAAGAGAAAACTCATATTTGATTCAAGCTTAATCTACCTTAAAGCTACAATGTTTCTCCAGTTTAAAGATTATGCTTTCCTCTAAACATCCCACTAGGTATTTAATTCCCAATTATATTAAATTTTCACTAGAAATAAAAACCATTAGCTACTATAGTAACTTGGAAATCCTGAAAAACATAAAAATTGACCCAAAAGATGTCAAGAGTCACATGAACTTAATACAAGAAAATAAAATATGAAAACTCAAAGGAAAATAAAAAATGGGCCTTAATTGAACCGTTAGCCAAAAAATTGTGATCCATTCAAATAAACTCCATCTGACATTTGCATTTTGAGTATAAACTCTTGGGCTCATTGTGCTCTTCAAATTATTATATTTAAGTTTGTTGAATTTATCTTCAAGTTCTATAAATAAAACAAATGTTGGTTCCGGCACTTTCATCACTAAGCTTTGAAAAATCTTCTTGATTATTTTTGGTCTTGCTTTATTCATTGGATATTTCATTCATTGCAAAAGACACTAGGAGTGCGTTTGGATATAAAATTTTAACTGAGAAAAGTAATTTATCAGAGAATTTAAATTTTTGTAATTTAGAATTCATTGTTTGGATGCTTTTTATGAAGAATTTAAAATTTTGGAATTTTAAAACAGAATTTTAAACAACTAAAAATCTGGAACAATTTCCTTCTAAAAGGTGAGAAATTGAAATTTTCTTCTTACAATCTTCGTCAAGAAACACAACTTTTAAAATATCGATCGGGTGTGAGCATAGAGGAACACGTATAACTAGCACACCAACCATATCTTCTCTTTTTTTTCATTCATTTTTTTCATCCTCATAATTTTAATTTTTTTTATCCAAACACAAAATTTTGAAAATAAAAGAATTTCAGTTGAAGTATTTGAAATTCTTAGAATTTTAAATTTCTCCATCTAAATACACTCTAGAAGTAATTAGAACTTAGCAAGGATCATATCACACCACATCACCTATGCTTGGTAGTCACAATTCGAGCCGGGCAAACGAGCCACCCGTGAAATCCACACAACATACAAACCTTGATATTTTGAGCCCATTTAAATTGCCGTTTTTTAGCTTGTCCTGCTTAACCTGTGGGTTAAACAGGTTTTATCCACCCCCCTGCGCAGGCTTTTTACATTTTAATATGAAAGAGTACAATACTAATAAATAAAGGGTGTAAACAAAGTAAAATAAAAATAAAATATAAAAAAGCATAAAATTTAAGTACTTTTTATATGATTCAATGATTGATAAATGGTGATATGATATTTTGATTTAGTATAAAATTATAAATTAAGTAAACATGATGTAAAAACATGTTATTTAGGTAGCTTATGATGCAAATTATGTTACCATTTTTGATAAATATTTTTTTATTTTACAATTCATAGTTAGTTTTTAAAATGGGTCAAATTTTATATTTTAATTTTTTTTGTCAAATGTGGACTGGTCCACTAAGTTGATTATGCAGGGCGGATGTGAGTAAAAAAAAATGAGACTGTTAAGAATGCGAAAAAAAAATGAGACTATTAAGAATGCAGGCTTTGCAAGTTATAGGCTTTACAAGGTGGATTTACCTGCATGTCCAACTCTAGTAACGGTCGACACCTCTCACTTTCATATCTTTTGCTTCGTATCCGTGACCCACATCTTCTAACCATTACCACCTCCAATTGGTAGCCATGACTAACATATTTCCACCATCAATATCTTCTCACAGTAAGGGTGTTATGAGATGGGTTAGGATGGGTGCGCTTGTGTCCTTACCTAGGATGAAATTTTGTAAACTTATCCGTGACCAAATTAAGACCCAACAATACATGGGATAAGATTGGGTGAACTTGACTTGTTAGCACAATATATTAATCTTAACATTATACATATTGAAAACGTAAAATTAAAGAAATATACCACTATATAATATATATATATATATATATATATAATTTATTTAAAGATTAATGATATTAATATAAATAAATATCATATTAGATAAATATGATTACCAAGTTAACAAATACATAATTGTTTAGATGGTTTTAGATCGGGTTGGGACAACCTAAAAATACTGCAATTTAAATGTGTCTTAAAAAATATTGAGTTTGATTTCTTAAAATCAAACCCATTAAAAATTACTTTCAAGCCAAATTAGATTAGTAGATATAAGTAATGAACACTTCTAACATTTATGGGTCATGTCCGACATCCTCCCAACATCAATGCCTCTACTTGGCAAGAGTTTTATTGTCTATAAACAAAATATATATATTTTTTAAAATATGAAACTATTTTTTTTAATAAATATGAAACTAAAAATAAACCTAGTTTTAATTTTTAAAATTCTAAAACCTAGGAAACCCCCTGGCTAAGAAATTAAAACCATACAATTCCTAACAATAAAAAAATTCCAAGCCAAAATTACAATTAATCCAATTAATAAGATAATATATTAATATTTGTCTAATAAATAAGATATTATTTTTGAAGATATAAATAAAATATGAAACTATTTATAAAAGGCCAAGACACGTTAAGCGCAGCAGCAGCAGCAGCTAAACGAGTAGAGTGAGTGGGTTTTCGATCTCAATACTCTCTCTCTCCTCTCTTCCCATTAGGGTTTCTTCCTCAACCCGATCCCCCATGGCCGACGAATCTCAATATTCGGCTAACCCCGACAGCACCCCTACCCCTCCCTCCCTCAAGCGCAAGTACAACGACGACCACCGCCCTACTGGATTCTCCGACGGCCCCGACCCGGCGGCGCCGCCACCCCCCTCCTACAACAACGTCCCTCCCCCTTCCTCCGCCGCCTCCGACTTCGAGCTCGCCAAACAGCGCGCCCAAGAAGTCGCCGCTCGCCTCCTCAGCGGCGCCGCTCCCCTCGACCCCACCAAACGCCCCAAGCACGACAACAACGGCTCCTCCTTCGACTCCATCGGTTAGGGTTTCTACTTTTATTCCTCAATGTTTTTATCGGCACATGTTAATTCTTAGTTTGCTAGTTTTTTTTTTGTTAGCAGGAGGGATGACCTTTCCCTCCTTCCATTCTTCTTAACCATCCAACCAACCTTATATCTCCACTTTTATTCCTCAAATAATCACTTATTCCTACGAGCTTTTAAAAATTAAGTGCTTAATTTTGAATATTAGTTAAGTACACGCATAGTTAGGGTTTTGTTGCTCATTTGCTGTGTTTTTTTTTTTTTTTGCAGATGTGAAGGGTCCATACTCGGTGCCGTCGATTTCGCCGTCCGCGGTGTCATACTCGTACCAGGGTGGTGGTGCGAGCAAGAAGATTGACATTCCCAATGGGAGGGTTGGTGTTATCATTGGAAAGGGTGGTGAGACCATCAAGTACCTTCAGCTGCAGTCTGGTGCCAAAATTCAAGTCACTCGTGATATGGACGCTGATCCGAATTCGGCTACTAGGACTGTTGAGCTTATGGGTTCTCCTGATGCTATTGCCACAGCTGAGAAGCTCATCAACGAAGTTCTCGCTGAGGTATTACCCTGTTGTTTATATCTTTTTGTTGTGGTAGTTTTGGTGATTTGGATTTTGATGAGAAAATCAATGGTTGATAATTTGACGCATTCATGATTTGTAATGTATGTTCACCTAACATTCCAATGTGTTTTAACTGTGGTCATAGTTGTGTTTGTTGATATTATGGCAAATTGCAGACAATTGTGTATGGTGCAGCCAGAATTGCGGTTGTGGAGACTCAAAAAACCTTGATGCTGCTGCCAGCATTGTGGATGTGGATCGATTTTTAAAACCTTGTTAACATTAATTTTTTATTTTCTCTTTAAAGTCTTGGATTATTTATTTCACTCTCTAAAGTGAGCAACAACTCACTTTAGAGGAGTCAGATCCAATTTAATCACATGTTTTTTCTTTATGTCAGTTAAGGCTCCAGTGAATTAATTTGCTCTAGAGTTAGTTACAGTGGTGTGTTTATGTTTCGGCTTGTTTATGAACAATTGGAAGTCATAGTATAGGGGTAGTATTGTGTGTGGAAGTGTTAATACAGCCTATTGCATGCTTTAAATTACTCAAAAAGTAAGCTTCGAATGGCTTTTGAAAAGATTTTTTTGTTGTTGACTTCTTATTACCTGCTCATTAGAAAAGCCATTACGATATCAAGTGGATTTTAAAAAAATAATTTGCTTTAACATGGTGTTTTTAATAGGCTGAAACTGGAGGTTCTGGCATTGTTGCTCGACGAGTGGCTGGGCAAGCTGGGTCTGATGAGTATGTGTCGAAGATCCCAAATAACAAGGTGTGCTAAGGGGTTGTGTATAAACATATGACTTATGTGATGTATTTAGTGTTTTAATTCTGTTTGGGTTTGTTTTGGCTGGGATGGTTTACCGTTATTTTCTGCAGGTTGGTCTTGTAATTGGTAAAGGTGGAGAAACAATAAAGAATATGCAAGCTTCAACTGGAGCAAGAATTCAGGTTTCCCTCTTTAATATTATTGTCCTCATTTCAGTGTTCCTTTAATAATGGATGCTAAATTCTTTTGATCATTATTTTCATATGACTTTCCATTACTTTGTGATTACTATGTTGTTGACTTCCCATGTATTATTGTCGTTCATCATGTATTGTTTGTCTTTTCAGGTGATTCCTCTTCATCTTCCACCTGGTGACACATCTACCGAAAGAACATTAAAAATTGAAGGGACCCCTGAACAAATTGAGTCTGCCAAACAAATGGTTAATCAAGTCATCAGTGGCGAGGTATGTTTAGTACCCATCTTGTTTTGTTGGATTTGGCTTTGGTATAGCTTGTTTTGCTTGCCTTGTGCCAAGTTTAGTTTGGTTTATTTGTTTGATTTTGAGCTGTACTATGTTGCTATATTTACATGTTTTTTTTGGTATTTTCTATATTTACAGGCTTAATACTTATGCGAAATGGTTGAGTTTGTTGAAAGTAGATGAATTTATGTCTGGATTGATGTATTTGCTTATTGTTTGATTGATGGGTGCCATTCAATTGTGATTGCCAAATGGGTCTTAATTGATCAATGCGTTTTACTGCCAAGCTGCATTCTTTTGTAGGTTGAAACTTGTTTAGGGAAATGAGCCACTGCAGTAAGGTTTTACTGCTAAATATCTACAGCATAATTGGTCAATGCGTTTTACTGCTAAAATCTGTCTGTATCTAGTTTAATTATGACATGGATACTGTAGTAGCATGCATTTGGCATGGTCCAGGTTTATGAGTACCACCTTGAAATTCCAAGTGCATGTCTGGGTCTTATTACTTACTAACTCTTGTGTGTAATCTTCTGAGAAATACTTATTCACTTTCATAAAATTGATTGAGGAGGATAGTCAAGATATATATTTGAAACAGAGCTCAATTTTATAGTCCAATATACCAATCTATTGCACAGACTGTTTTTAACTATGGTTAAGTTTTGCTCCTAGGCTTGTGCTGTGCTTTAGGTTCTTGGGGACATCAAGGTTACCTTAATGCCATATAGTTGTGTTGAAGTGGCTACTCATTGGGATTATAGCCCGTTCAACCATGGTCTATATCTATTAATTGTTGTATCCTATATGACTGATCTTGTTATTGGGACTTATGTAGGGTTAGTTTGTATTGGACCATTAGTGACACCAACATGGAATCCCTTTGTTGGTGTTCTCTCAGCTTGCAATGGTATGGTTCTAAACTTCTTTTGATATTTATTAGAGGGAAATAAGTCTCCTATTAATGTGTATACCTTGTCATAATTGGACTAGATTTGAATTATCACGTTGACATCCTTTTAGACTGTGCCATTTATGCCTTTCATTTACTTTTCAAAAGGTAGTGTGTCATCTCTTCTTATGCTGGACTTACATTTGGGATAATAATCTGAAACTTGTCCATTGTAAACCTCTTAACATTTTTTCCCTTTTCATTATTATTCCTGTCCTATTTGTATAGTCTTCTGGTTGTTTCAACTAACAATTATCATATTCAGCTATTGAAATCCTTGTAGACAATGCTATTTGTCCCTTCCAATTCTTTGGTTGAAACTGTTATATATTTGAGATTGAAATGTAGTTTTATCCTTGTGTCTTATGCTGGGCTTTTGTTTGGCATGATAACCTAAAACTTTACATTCTGAAGCTCTTAATTTTTTTTGCCTATCCTGTAATTTCTGTCCATTTCAGTCTAAAAGTTTAGCAATTATTATGTTTTGCTTGTTTTTGTTTTCTGTTAAAATATTTGTCAGCTATTTTTTGTACCCCACTTGTCTTCTCCTTAGATTCCCTTTCAGTTCAAATAGTTGTTGTGTATTTGTGCTTTTATATTGATGGTTCTTCTAAGGTTGATCTCTTAGATTGGGTGGAGGGAAGGTTGAGAGCACACTTTTCTATTTACCCGGAGCCAAGAGAAATTGTCTAGACGGTTTGTATAACTTGGATTTATGGATGCTCCTACTTATGTTGTTATTGTGTTTGTCCATAAACTTAGCCATTTTAATTAATGATTTATAATGTAACAATTGGAATACAAGCTTTTGATATTTTGAGATACTATATAGTGGATTGCCTTTTGAGGCTACAAAGACCATATGCTTGTTGCTTCTATTTTTTTGTGCTTTTCTTTTTCTACCCATTCGTTTCGAATAGGGAGGGTGTGCTTCTGCTGGAGTAACTCGGTTATATCTCGAACCAGTACGGTATGTAGGCCTTTATACTCCTTTCTGATGCTGTATGGAATATGTCAATGTAACATATACGCTTCATCTTGTGTTATTTATATGTTAAATGAAGCATATATTCTTCATCTTGTGTAATTTATATGTTAAATGTAGCATATATTCTTTCATCTTGTGTAATTTATATGTTGACTTTTAGTGATGTATGTTTTACTTGTCTATTTGTTTGTGTATCTGTTGCCTGTATGTACTGTCATCTTGGGTGAGTTCACTTTTTTTTATTTGTGGTTACAATTTTTCTTTTTGCAGAATCGTCAGAGAAATCCATCTATGTCTGGTGGTTATTCTCAGCAAGGTTACCAAGCTAGGCCACCGACTAGCTGGGGTCCCCCTGCTGCTCCAATGCAACAATCTGGTTATGGCTATGTGCAGCCAGGAGCATACTCTGGTCCACCCCAGTATAACGTGCCTCAGCAACCATATGCAGGCTATCCTCCCCAGTCATCTGGTGGATATTCCGCCGCCAACTGGGATCAGTCCACTGCCCCACAGCAGCAGTCTGCCCATGCCGGGTATGATTACTATAGTCAACAGCAGCAGCAGCAAAATCCTGCACCTCCATCCGATGGGACTGCTTACAATTACAGCCAACCACCTTCCTCTGGTTATAGCCAACCGGGGCAGGGCTATGCTCAGGATGGCTATGGTGGATATCATGCGCCACCTCAATCAGGGTATGGTCAGCCACCATCATATGATCAGCAGCAAGGTTATAGCTCAGCTGCTAGCTATGGTAGCAACCCAGCCCCAGAGGGCCACACTGCCAATTACGGATCCCAAGGGGATTCAACCCAAGCTCCACCTGCCCAGCCTCCAAGTCAAGGTTATGGGACTGGCCAACAACCTAGCCCAAATGCTGCCAACTATGCACCACAAGCTCAACCAGGTTATGGGGTGCCCCCAACCTCCCAGCCGGCTACTTATGGCAGTCAACCTCCAGCACAGTCTGGTTATGGATCTGGCTATGGACCCCCTCAGACCCAAAAGCCTAGTGGCACACCTCCTGTGTATGGACAATCCCAATCACCTAACACAGCAGGGGGATATGGTCAATCTGGTCATTTGCAATCTGGATATCCTCCTTCCCAGCCTCCACCTTCGGGAGGATATGCCCAACCAGAATCAGGTTCTCAAAAAGCTCCACCATCTGGTTATGGTGGTGCAGTGCAGCCAGGGTATGGTCCCCCGTCATATGGTGGTGCCCCAGCAGGTGGTCAACCTGGTTATGGCCAGGCTCCTCCATCGTACAGCAACAGTTCTTATGGTGCTGCTGGTTACGCTCAGCCTCCAGTATATTCCAGCGATGGTAATGTAGGTGGGACTACTCGTGGAGCCTATGATGGAGCACCTGCACAGCCTGTTCAACAGGCTGCTAAAACGTCTCCTCAGTTGATATAGTATAGGTTGTCAAATTTGGATCTTTCTGAATTGTCTGTTTTAATTTTATTGTAGTAGTGACGCATTTACATAGCTTTGCAGTGTTGAGATGGATGCATTATATACACTTTATTCTGTTGTCTTAAATTACGAATTCCTTTGTATGCGTGTTACTATTCCGAGAAAATTAAAGCATGAGTTGGAATACCAACTAAAGTCACAAAATAGAATATGGTGCCTACAATTTTTGTTTTATCTGCAACATTCTATTTTGTGCGAAGGTGCGCGGTTATATGCTTGGGCGAGCGGTCGTTAGATTTTAATTGATATTAACTTTATAAATTTGTTTTTGAAGTAAAATATTTTTATCTTTGATAAAAAGTTGTTAAACAAGTCTAGAAATTTTATTTTATCTTAAATTTTGTTAGAACGGGAGTTTATATCTAATTTAATTTTAAAAGTTAGTTCTTCTCAGTGCGGAATTTGGACTTTTTTAATACATTCCGTCACCTCTAATACTTTTTATGCTTGATGCGTTAAATGGTAGATCTTTAGGCGACTCTATTGGGGTTTGGCAGTGGCGGAGCCAGAAAAATTATAAAGCCTGGGCAAAAATTTAAAGATAGCAAATTCACATTGTATATAATATGTAAATAGTAATCAATCAAAATAAAAAGAGACTCGTCATTTTGTCAACAAAAATATAGTTTAAAATAAAAGAGATAAACATAATCTTACAATAGCGGGTTAAATAAAATTACGAGGCAAGTGTCCTTTCCGAGACTTCTTTGCGGTAAATGTTCGAATAATATCAATATCATCAAGTGACTTGAATATCTCCCGCTCGGTGTAACATACCATCAAGTCATTGAACCACACATCGTTGATCTTATTGCGCAATTTAGACTTGATAATCTTCATTGCTGAAAAAGCTTTTTCAACGGATGCTGTCGACACCGGCAATATCAAAGCTAGCTCAATAAGTTTATAAACCAATGGAAATACCAAATGTTTCTCAGTTTGAACCATCTTCATAGCCAAACTTTGAACATCTTCACAAGTGGAAAAAGAAGCATTTCTTCTCACTTGAAGCACATAAGTTTCAAGTTGATCCCTAATTGTTCCTCGGTCATCATCAGAAAACTCTGCATGATAAATATCAGCAAGACGAGCAAGCTTATCAACATCAAACTTGGAGAAAGAGTTCTTGGGGTCAAGACATGAGAAGCAATCAAGTATAATGTTACTTCCTTCACTAAAGCGGTGATCCATCTCCACACATATTTTATCAATAGCAACATAAAAAATCTCTGTACGGTAATGATGAAGATTAGTGATAGTCCTCCCTTCTGCTCTTGAACGACCCCGAACTGGTATTTCGTCATCCATATTTGGTACCAGAATACTTTTAGCAACACAAAATCCTTGGACATCGGCAAAAAAATTATTCCAGCCACTCTCTCTCATTGTGGCCAACCGAGCTTTGACAACATCAACTAATTCCATGGCATTCACAATATTAAGATCTTTTCTTTGCAATATATTTGAAAGCTCGTTTGTGATACCAAACAACTTTAACATTAACCTCAAAATAAAAGCAAATTTAAAGCTCTCCATTTTTTCTATCAAACCTGCTGCTTGAGATGGTCCACGTCCATCTTCATCAACCATACTAAGCACCTTTAACACGGAGGACCACATTTGATCCAAACGAAGCAATGTAGTATGATGTGAACCCCATCTAGTATCCCCGGGTCTAGTGAGACTAGATGATTGGTGTAAGCCCCTTCCTCTAGATATCTCACCACTCTCAAGTTTATTTAAAATATCTTTGTGTTGTGCCTCTGTCAAAGCATCCCTCCTCTTACAAGATGCACTTGTTGTATTCACAATCAAGGTGATGTACTCAAAGAAATCATGAATAGATGAGCAACTACTAGTAACAGACACAACAACCAATTGCAAACGGTGAGCATAACAATGGACATAGAAAGCATAAGGATTTTCATCTAGAATTTTTCTTTGCAAACCATTAAATTCACCTCTCATATTTGAAGCTCCATCATATCCTTGCCCTCGTATCCTTGAAATAGATAATGTGTACTTATCAAGAATACCATAAAGAGCATCCTTTAATGACTTAGATGAAGTATCTGTGACATGATGTAGAGCAATAAATCGTTCCACAACATTCCCTTTGTCATTCAAAAACCTAAAACAAATTCAACCAGTTTACTTGGCGGCATAGAGAATAATAGGTAATGAAAATTGGAAATTGGAAAATACAACTACTAACCTCAACATCACCGCCATTTGCTCTTTGACGGATATATCACGTGACTCGTCAATAAGCACGGAGAATTGTCTATCACCAAGCTCTTCCATAATCACCTTGGTAACTTCATGTGCACAACACGTTGCAAGCTCCTTTTGAATGTCACCGCAAGTCATTGTGCAATTTTTTCCACCACGGTCAAAAGCATCCCTCACTTGTTCATTCTGAGATTTTACCCAATCTACCATCTCTCTAAAATTGCCCTTATTTAGCGAAGTAGAGGATTCATCATGGCCACGGAAAGCCATGCCTTGTGCTATGAGATATCTTGAACAATCTAAAGAACAAGTCAAACGAATCTTATACAATTCTTCTGATTCCTTGGTTGCTTTAGCAAACTTACTTGTCACACTTTGTCTTTGATTATTATAATCATCGTAGTGCTTGACACATGAGTTGTGCAAACTATTATGACTACCAACATGATCTTTCAAGCCTTGAGATGCATGCTTCCAATCTCTATATCCGCTTTTAGTGAAGACTTCAAAACCAAAGTGTTCGGCCCTCCCGGGTTGCTTAAAGAGAAAGCAATAAAAACAATAAGCTGCATCCTTGATCTCACTGTATTTTAACCATGTGTAATTCTTATACCATGATTTACTAAATGCTCTAGAAACACTTCCAAATGGAGTACGAGGAAAGCTTGGCAAATGTGATTGCATTGGACCCTTCAATATATATGCCCTCCTCACTTGATCTTGAATATCCGGAGCATACTCATTAATTTGTTTCCTATGACCTGGATCACGCACAATCTCATTTGGGTTAAACTCATTAACCACATTAGGTGGCGGTTCTAATTCGGCTTCTTGTTGTACAACATTCACATTCTCAATACTTGCTCTATCAACCAAAAATCTCCTCATCTCTGAAATTAAATGATCTTAAGTTAATACTCAATTAACAATTAAAATCATAAGAATCAAAATTTAAATAAGAATAGTTTTTCAAAATAAAAGTAATCTCTTATGATTTATAAAGAGTAGGAACAAGCATTATATTATATTCAATTAAACACCATTATAGAAACTAATAAAATTAGATAACCAAAAGAAACCTTTATTGTAGATAATTTATCTATCAATAAACAAATTTACAAGTGGTATGATTCCACTGTAAAAGATCTTTTTACTGCTATTATAAATAATACTATATGCTTATAATATTACTAGATACACACTTTAGTTTGACTTATCAATAAAACTTTTATAACCAATGAATCTTGCTGTGTAGTATCTGACACTTAGCAGCACACAAAATGACAATATATTATAAAGTAAATATTTTTTATAATGAAATTTATTGAAGTTATCAGTATGATACAATATTATAATTTCACCATATGAGATTTTAGATAAACTTGAAAAATATGGGACCCATTTTCACAATGTTAGTACTTCTATATAACATAAAATATTTAACCTTTCAAAGACAAACCCAAATTTTTCTTCTTCTCTGTGTCTGCTACTACTAGGCGGTGCAAATAAATCCAAATTTTTCTTCTTCTTCTTCTCTGCTACCTTTGTGTTAATTGTTTCAATTTAAAACCACAATCAGTTGAAATTAAACAATTACTAACCGAAAAAAAAGGGGAAGGCAGTAGTCGGAAAAGAACCAGTAAGTGTCGATGGCGGAAGCTTTAAGGTTTCTACAGTGTTGCTGCGGTGACGAAGCTTTACTTCTTTTGTTTCTGTTACCTATATTTTTGCCCTTTTAATTTTTAACTCTTACAATTGTTTTGCCCTTTCAATTTCTTGTCCTTTCTTTAATATTTTTCTTTTAATTTTTACCTTTTTTTTTTTTACCAAATGAATTTGGGCCAGAGCCTGGGCAATTGCCCAGGGTAGCCGGGCCTTGAAACCGCCTATGTTTGAAGGTAATTTTGCTAGCTTGACAGAATGTATAATTGATTTCAATATTTTAAAAAGAGTGATCATTGGGATAACATACCAAAAAATATATGGACTAGAGCCATTGGATAAAAAGAATACAAATTTTAAAAAATTAAAGGATCAGGGAAAAGGTTGAACACCTACCTATGAACATGGTTGGTCCTGCTAATTGTACAAGATAATTACGAACGTCAACCCCTTTTAGGGTATATGGTGTCCTCACACCAAATGAATTTGCTTTTATGAAAAAACTAAGATCAAGATTTTTGGTTTCTAGGATTCAATTTTGGAAGCCACTAGAGAAGGGTCCAGAAATTTTGGAAATGAGGATAGTTACAGTGAGGTAGATCGGGGAGCATATGATTAATTTGTGATGTTGAAATATATTGACACTGATCAATTTGTCAAATGAATTGCTACAGGGGAGCGTTTTTTTATTTTTCCAAAAGAGAATTATGCGAGAGAGGGGGTGTGTTGATGAGGTAATTTGGGGATAAAAATTAATAAGGGAGAGTGCATTAGTATTAAGGGGAGTAAAAATAGCAATAACATGTTTTTTATATATGCGAAAACAAAAGATTTAATTCACGTACTTGTTCAATCAATCAATTAAGTTAGATTCTTTGATAATAATTGTGATATAATGACAAAGGAAGAAATAAATAAAGGAGGTGAAAAATAGAAAAAGAAAAGAATGTAAGTGTATATTTCAGAAAGGCTCAAATATCAGAATACTTTTGTCTCGGTTTGTTTTTGGTTAGGGAGTTGCGCAAGATTTTGAAAAAAAGGGTGTAAAGAGAAAATAGAGAGGATTAGTGAAAAAAAAAACATACATAGTATCGAAAATGAAGGCCCCGAAAGGTAGCAGGCCCAAATTGATTCGGATATCTTGAACGGTGTTTCGGTAATTTGGCGGCCGAAACAACAACATTAGGGTTTGCAACACAAGTATATATATTGCATCATAGTAAGGTAAATAGACATCAGTCTCTGAATGGCACTGCGCGTTGTTGTTTTCTGTTGGTGAGGTGAGTTTCTGTTCTTTCTCTCTCGCAAATTCAGTTGAGTTGATTAACACTCGTTTGTTAATGTAGTTTGTTTGTTTTTGTTTAGGGTTTAAAATTAAGGATTTAGGGTTAGGGTTTAAGATTTAGGGTTTAAGAAGTAGCCATAAGAAGGCTCTATTATAAGAGTCAACAGCAGGGGCTTATTTCAATGGCCACCTGACTGCCGCTTAGAGCCAAAACGGAAAAAACCAGTTGAAGATCCTTGAAATCAAACCCCCTTTTTTTCAAGACACAATCTCTGGTCAAATTATTATTATGTTTGTTATAATTATGTAGTTACTTGTTGGCACTTTAGTCAGACACGGGTGTTTGTTGCTTTTTTCTCAAAACAAACAACCTTTTGCATGGTGCCTATATATATTCCGGCTATTGATTCACGATTGGAGGAACCTTTCTCTTTTGTGGTTCTTTCAAATTTCAAGCAGCTATATGTTGTTGTTTTGCAGGAACCAAAACAACAATAGTTACTTTTACTTTTTCAACTTTTCACCATGATTTTGGGTGATGGAATTGATTCTTGTAGCTATCCAAACACACTAATATTAGTAACTTCTGGCAAATGTTACATGTGACTTACAAAGTTGAGTTTTGGGTTATTTTTGGGGAGCAATAGAGTTTACCCTGCTAACTCTATATTTAAATGTTTCTCTATTTAGGTATATGTTTGAAGGCCGAAGTGGACGAAAATGAAGATAATTCTTTGATTTTGATTCTCTAAAGTTGAATAATCTTTTTTAGTTATTCCCATTATATCATAACATTTTGTTGTTGATTACTTGATTTCACAAAAGTCGATTGATTTTTGTTCATGGTTGATGCACTGCATCTGTTTACCCTCTCCAATTTTGTCCAGCTTCAATGGCTGTGGAGTTAAAACTGATGCAAAGATTCAAAAAGGTTGACTTACCAGCCCATTGCACCGATTTTTAAATTGCCATGGGTCAAATGGATTTACCGAAATCCCCATATAGAAAAAGTTTTTTTTTAAAGCAAATGTGTCACTTGCATTCTGTTTTCAGTGATTTGGCAGACGATGATTTAGTATTAAACCCCTTATTGATATACTGATACGCTGTGATGACCATAAACTCCACTTATCTGATACCATATAACATTAGTATTTTTGTTTTATGTTTTGTTTGTTGTTACTTCGTCGTGTAGTGACCTCACTATAGTTATAAAGGGTTGGCAAATGATGTGAAAATTTCTTATCCTATACACTGAATAAATATTGTGAAGATCAAAAACTCCGCTTATTATCTGATGCCTTCCCTGTCTTAATTTTCTCACTTTTAGTTTTGGTTGTAACTCTTGAGTGATTTTTGTGTGTTGTGGGGTTTGAAAAAACTTTATATGATTTTGTACAATTGTTTAACTCATCAATGATGAAGAAATGCAGACGGGCGGACTGAACTGATGCCGTGTTGATTGTCTGCCACTTCCATTTTCGGAATTTCTCTGAGATTATATTGCATATGATTGTGTTGATTAAATATATGTATTTTGGCTGGTATTTTTTTGTTTTTTTAAAGGATTGAAACTTCTGCAATGATGCAGTTGCATAAATATGTCTGGACATATGAATTTTTTTATGATATAATATAATTGCTTCTTCTGAGCAAAAGTATCAATCCATTGATTGTGCATTCTTTTACCCACCACTTCTCCAGTTGGATGAGTTTATGTCTTTGTTTATATCACCAATTTGCTATTTGTAATTTTAATTTATTTCTGCTAGTTGCTGGTTTTAATTTTAGTTTATCTTTTTCCCTAACTGGCCTTGAAATCTTTAATTGTAAATTGCTATTTGCTTGTTTGGTTTTCTCTGATGACTTATTTTAAAGAATCTATTAGTATCAAATAAGAGCATGGCATCTAGTCTCACAAGAATAAGCACAAAAGACGCCGAACAGAATTTGAGATTTTTGCTTCCAGTTTTGGAATTAACCAAGAATAGCATCCTGTGCATGTAAAATCTAACAAGATCATAAGGTAAAGGATTAATTGTGGCAATGTTGATCAAGACAATGAAAAATCAACTGAAATGGGAAGACATTGGATAAAAAAGTGAAGCAAATTCAGTCCGGTATGTCACTGATAGCAAGAGTTAAATTTGGAAAATGGTCTGTGATTCCAACCATGGTGACAATGCAACACTACTAAACTGCAAAGATGAAACTTGATGACGGATTTTGTGTAACTACTTCACAACACGGCAGCATAAGGTTGAAAAGTTTGCAAATTAATTCATCTGGTTGTTTCATCATTGTATAATTTTCTACAAGGTTTAGAGATAATTGAGACGACCGATAAATAATTAGCTTTTCAGTTCTTTAATTTATTTTTTAGATTTAGTTTGAATTTTTAGTTTTTTTTTTCAAATCAATTTTTTAATTTTTTAAATTGAATCAATTATCTAAATTGGGTCAGTTAAGAAATTGCTTTGTACATTTTCAAAAAATATAATCTAAATACTAAAATCTAAATAGAAAAAAAAATTAGATGATAAAATTAAAAATTTAAAAATAAAAAATTAAATGGAAGGAAAAAAGTAATTTAACCTAGAAAGTATACAACATCCCCTTCAGTTGCATAGGCACACTAGAACTACTTGGTTCCTTCACATTGAAACGATTTTGGTGTCTCTATACCAATGAAACACATGCTCAATGTTTTATCACATCATTGACGGACTTAAAGATTTTATAAATTTAGCCCATAATAGCATAAGTAATTCATAAAATTATTTAAGATTTTCAATAAAACAAACCTAGCACAATCATGGTCATGGTTACGTTTACTTTGAGGAGCATGAAATGTAACGATATTGCTAAAGGACACCACAATAATTAGAATGACGAGTGATGAAAAGGATATCGACGTGGAAAAAGTCGTAGTATAGTTTATGCCTCCAATTACAGAGGATTGTGACACGTGGACGTTCAAGATTTCAATCAATCTCATCAACTCCTTATAAATTCGGGCTACGATTAGTTGAAATTCATTCCATTGTGTAGTAACCAATCATCTTTAGTTCTTCAGTAATTTATTGTGGGATTCTATTCTAAGATTTTGAGAATGTCTAGCTGTGGGTGTGGAAGCAGCTGCAACTGTGGCAGCAACTGCGGGTATGGAATCATTTTTCTTTCTTCTTTTAGTATGCTTGATTAACCTTTAAAACTTGTATTAGAAATAAAATAAATTTTGTATTGGAAATTAATTTTAACATGACTTTTAAATATTTTATTGCTTTCTCAAAAATGGGATTTTCATGTGAATCTTGTTAATTTATTTTTCTTATTGCACAAGTTTATAAGGGATAGGATTTTCTGTGACTATTCTGATTGGATTTTTTAGTATCCTTTATTTTATGAAATTAGATTCTTTGTTATCCCCGACCAAAAAAAGATGCTTTATTTTCCTACCTACATGCATGGGTTTATAGGGATAGAAATATAGAATTTTTCTATTTTTTTGGGTAGTTTGATTGGCTTTGTGGGTTCCCTTTTTGGTTGAAATTTATGAAATTCGATGCTTTATTCTTCTTTCAACATCAATTATTAAGAGGCTAAAAC